>NW_028317892.1:4385500-4707750 GCF_062004578.1 Staurois parvus
ACTTTATCTACACTCCCTGCTGACACCACCATTTATGGAAGGGAGCTCCACATCCTTACCGTTCTAACTGTTGTAAGCGGTGAGGATGTAAAAGGCATATAACTCGAGGTAGAAGTGGTTAGATTGTCTCATCTCTCTTCTTGTATTTCCAGCCATAGTGGCTATTGAGCCTTTTGTTATGGATCCCACTTTGCAATACCATGACTAAATCCAGAAACTATGCAAGTGCTCCTACTCCTTCTAGTAGGCAGGCAGCTAAGAAAACTAATGCACAGCTAAAATTGCTCATCACAAAACCGTATGAAGGGAGATTCTGTCAGGTGCACTGTAAATAGGACATGCATTTTTACAGAGTTATCTTTTGCGGCTCTATGGAGAGAAAGGCAACTAGTGGGTTGAGAAGGTCCATTATAACCAAAATGTGACATTATTTAATATAAAAGCACTTGTTAATAAATGTAAAAGAATTTATATTTTATGCATCATATTTATTTAGCTTAGTGGGGGTGATTAGAGAAGCAATCTGACTTTAAAACCAGAAGTTTGCTTTGAGGCAGCTAACAAGACAGCATTTTAAATATGGACAGTCATGCTTTAGCTAACTCAAGTATCACACGCAATTGTATAAACAGCTACAGAAATAAACTCATACATGACCTCAGCTGTTCTTTATTCAGGAATGCTACATATTGGATGTTGTCCATAAGTAAATTGTCATTGTCACTTAAACACTAGAAGCAAAATATCACATCTAGAAAGGTTCTCGTTTATCCAGGTCATGTATAGATCTCTACTACCTGTGACCAGGGGCCATATACAGTCCTTTGGCATGTATTCTGAGGTCCTCAAGTCCCATGCAAACTATTGTCTGTGTGTTCCTTACCTAAGTGCTTACTCAAGCAAGTGAAGGAAAATATTCCCTAGACTGTCTTCAAGTAAGTAAATGATTTGGTTTACTTCTTTCACACTCTTACTTTTTCTGAGCTGTCCATACATTTTCTAGTTATGCATCCATATCAAATATAGCAGAGGTCATTTTTGTGGCTGTAGGGAGCACAAATGTGGGAGCACTGATTTTTAAAATGGTTGTAATAGCTGTGATCATGTAATGTGTATTCAATCTATGGCTGTCTTCTGACACTTGTCCCCATCCTCCAACACCTAGAACTCCTTCTCCTGTTTCATGTTTGCAGTCTCTGACCATCTCTTGCAGCATACTGTAATCACTGATCATCTCCTGTTGTATGTTTGTAGTCTCTGATTGCTTTCTGTGGTCTTAACTTCACTGAATATTATGTGGACACTTTGTCAGAGGCTGCACTTGTGGCCCCCATATCAAGTAAGTTGTCCAACACTGAAATAGATAGTAGTAGTGTGTTGCATTTAACTGGCTTTCTTGGTTCTGAGTGTCAGGAAAGTCCAGAAAATAGCATATAGTTTGTAAGTTTTTTGAGTGTATTTTGCTGGCCAATAAATGCACTTCTAATTGGTCCATTAAGTATTATAAATAAACCCGATAGTCAGGAGATTGTTCTCATACTCTAGGCATACAGGCACGGCCTGAAACACAGCAGTGCTTTGACAATAGAGTATGTGAATGTGTTGGGTGCATTGCTGTGTAATTTGTTGTACAGTGCATAGCAGTATTGACCACTGCTAAATGGTTTTTCTCCCTCTTGAAGGTTTACAGGGTTTGACTCGTGTTAGATCTGATGGATATTAGGTTGTCTCTTCAGACACATTTATTTGCCTATGCACATAGGTCATGAATTTACTATAACAGAGAGCAACTGCCTGTATCGCAAGCGGCAAGTATAGCACTTAGTGGTGACCAAATCCACTAATGCTTGTAGGGAGTTCTGTGTTCATTTGATACTTTATTGTGAAAGGCTTTCAAGTAGCCAGCTGATATCTACACAATGTTCTGATACAGTATACACAACAACTGGGTAAAATGATACTATCAGAGCATCACATAATAATATAATTAAGAAAATGATGTAAAGAACAAAACAACCCTATTTTAAAAAGATCAATGTCACCTTTCTTAAGTCACTGGTTAATCCAATATTTAGATTTCATAGAACAAGGCCTTCAAAGTATAGAACAGAGCAAAGAAAATGCCTTACATGTTTACTTATATACCCTTATTCTGAGTGCTCAGTTGGTAAAAAGCATGGCTTTAAGCTCACAGAACAACAAAATGCCTCCTTCCTTTCCTTCTAGAAAATCAACAGCTGGAATCCGGTTTATTTGTACTGGCAACGCTGACGCTCTTGCCTTTATAAACAAGCCCAACTCACCTTTAAAGCTGGAGAGGAAGAATTGCTGAAATGCATGTGTATAGCGGCTTACTCTAAGAATGTAAGGTCAGGAACATTATGACAGCCCTGTGTAAGCTCATGCCTATCATTAAGTGGCTTTGACTGGTACATGGATCCTTAAGCAGGGATCGACTGAGATGGCCTGCAGCTGACCCTTGAAGTGTGCAGATGTCTGGTAAGGATTGTCTTCATGAATGAAGCATTCTTCGGGTCATGTTAATTATAGCTTATTCTCTCTGTGTTTTCCTACATCTCGTCTTCCATTTGTACTAAGATATGTCATGTTTTCTAATATCTGTTCGTACCGATGCATCCCTTGGGTGTAGTCTTAATGGTTTTTCAAGGACTAGTCATGTTAGCAGATGTATTTTCTGTAGGTACCATTAGCAATTGAGCTTGTGGCTTTATGACAACAATCATATTGCCATACAGCTGTCTTCTATCCCTGACGTTAACAGCACATTTCAAGAAATGCCTCCAACTTCTCATATGTAACGATTTACTGCATATCAACATGGAAGAAAAATTCTACGCATTTAGATATAAAAAACGAACTATGCAAAGAGAAAAAAAATGTTGTAATTAATGTATAAAATATAGTAAAATAAACCTTAGTATTTCCTAGGTCCTGATCACTTGGCTACATAGCTAGCATGCCCCGAGCCATGTGCTTGACACAAAAAAATAGAGAAAAATGAAAGATGAGACTTCGAGAGAATTGTTTTCTAGGTGACTGAACATTTCTGCTTTCACTACTGAACCTGGTTTAAAAGAGCAGCAAGAATGAGAGAAAAGGGAACAGTGCTTACTTGAGGAAGCCCTACAGAGACATGTGTCAAAGACCAAGATCAAACAGATGACAAGGGCACAACAACCATTTGAATGAGTCTGGCTATTTCCGATGTACAGAAATAACCCTAATAGAAGGGATGAACTACCAATACATTTAAAAAAGTACAATTACCATCCTGCCCAGCTTTCCTAAATGAAACTCCTCATCCACCAGCTGCATATTGACTTGAACAGGATAGCCATGGTCTCAGGCTAATATACTCCTTGCCACTGGTTGCACTTGCACAGTTCACCATCATTTGCTTGTATCGGGCCATTTTCTGAAATGAGACAGTAAGTGAGTAGTTGGAGGGTATTTGGATAGTTTAGGTCAGGAGAGTTTGATACAGTGGGCAAGTGCCTTCCAGTGCAGAAAAATGCTGCTTCAGCCTTACTCAAGTGCTGATTACATACCCAGAAGCCTAGGCGTTTGGTCACATGACTTCTGCTGAGCAAGAATCTGCCAGTCAAAAAGCTGATCTTGACTAGATACAGTATGAAGGCCACTTGGTCACGTGATTAGATGTGTAGATAACATGATCAGTGCAGGAGTGAGCATAGAGAAACTTTTACTCCCAGAAATATATTTGTCCTTCTATTACTTTTTAATCAGTTTCCTCTCTTTGAAGCTAATAAATAGTAAAATGTAAACGGTCAGTCCACAAAACTAAGATTTCAATTTTTGGTTAACGATGTAGTGTTAAACCACCTAGCAATGTTTTTTCATACATCTCGGGGTCTTCATCTACATTGAAGTTCTCAGATTTGCAAACTAGCTTTTGGGAGGGCAGTCTGCTGGATTATTACTTGTACCTTTTACTGTTATATAGAGAGAAAACACATCAAGGAAGATGGGAACACCCAAAACTCCAAGTTCAGCAAGAATACAGCTAGGACCTGTAGCAGTGATATCTTGCCATAAAAGTGACTCAGCCTACTACATTCCATCTACAGTAATCCTTTAACATATTTATGCAACTATTCTAAGTTGGGGAAAATGACCTGTTTTGTTGCTTGAGGACTGGAAATAGGAAATATTACAGTTGATAAAAGAATCATCATCTACGTATATCTGCTCATAAGGAGGTGGCCTGTGTAGATTATGGCTGAACCATGCGCTAAGTGACCTTCTTTGCTAATAGAATTGTCACACTACAGCAGACTCTCTAAAGCAAATACATCACTAATTACTTTAAAGAATGTCAAACACATTTGAGCTTAAGCTTCAACAGCCAACTCAACTATCTGATAATGAACGTGTTCATAAAATGCACTATGGCATGGTATGGAAAAGCCTACAAATCAAAGACAAGCCATCAAGACCTCTACTGGTCATCTTTTTACAATATATCTAGTATCGTATATAAGAAAAATGGAACACAATTAAAAACACATCGCCGGATTTGATAAACAAACCGGATGTTTTAAAATATAATAGGTGGGCATGTTTGTAGCCGTTTCAATCATTTCTACATGCTGCAGTTTTCATTAAAGAGAAAATATAGCCTTTTATAGTCCCGTAAAAATGAGCAGTTTACTGTAAATCTATACCCAAAATTTGAAAACATTTTTTGGGTGTATAGTTTTGTATATGTAAGTGGGGGCATCCCAAGTTTCTGATTGCAAGCTCTGCTTCATAGTGCTACACAATGATTGTGCTTTAGTATTCCTCGGTACAAGCCCATCAATATCACTCTGAGTAAAAACAACATGCATTCTACAGCTTGCCTTGTAACTGATTATATCTCAGCAACTGTTCAACAGACTATATTAGAAATGAAAAAAAATCTGAATTTAAAAAATTGCTTTCAGATAAACATTATAAAGTCTCTGAAAACACTATAGTTTCCCTTTTAATTGAAAATTGCATTATGTCCTCATGCTGAGTGAACACAGGAGACATCAGCTCAGCAATGGTTTCAGTGAGAATTGCATTCCCATCACACTAACGTTTTGGAGAAATATCTCTTCGAAGTGTTCCTGTATTTAATGTTAAGAAAATGGAATGTGTGGTGTTTCCTGTAGACCCTTAGAAATCTGTTCTCAGTGAAACCTGGTGCTCGGGTGATGTGTGCATCAGCTCAGAAAAGGAATAGCATGCTGCAGATTTAGTGTAAAAAAAAAAGAAAAAAAAAGTCAGCATGCAGAATTTATAAAACTGCCCTTAACCTATTGCTGGAACATTGATTTACAGCAGGTATGATTTTCCCTGTTTGAGAACTCCCATCACCCTAGAAACCCTTTGATATTGGTTCCTAGCAGTGTTGGCAAATCAAGCAATCATAAAACGACCTTTTTTTTTTTTTTTGTTCTCCAGCATGCTCAGTATTAGAATTAAAACATATCATAAAGTCACTGCATGTGTGGGTGACATGAGATCAAATGCAAGCATGCTTACCAACCCAATTTACAAACCTAAATTTGGTTTAAAAAATATTTGCAATTATTATTTCTTAACCCTTCTGTATGCATCAGTTGAAGCAGAAAATAGGACAGTTCACCAAAATGCATGAGAGCGTTATCAAGTCTAAATACCAGTTTCTGTCTAGACACCTTGATAAACCAGTCGCTTTTTCCATGGCTCCTTTAGACTTCATTCTACATTGTGTAATTCAGGAGAAGATATCTGTATTAAAAAAAAACATAATGTGCTCACCAGTCACCCTGAATGGACTGGCCTAAGGTCTATTTATTTTCCTTTCTTCTACTGTCAGTAAATGTTTGTCCTAGGTGGCATTATACAATGACCATTTCACTGTCATCAATTCAGTAATTACCAGTCTGAATCCATTTCTGTTGCATCTTTAGGTAAAAATAATTTTGGGGCTAATATCACGGCGCTGTTGGGATTTTTTTAGGATGAACTATACAATTATCTAAGCTATGTTAATATAATTGTCTTACAATGGCAAAAAAACTGGGGACCTCAGAAAAAATATTGGTAGCCCAATCTGAACATATTTGCAAGGGAATGTATGCAAAGTTTTTTCTTTCTAGCCTCTCCTGCAGCTGGCTTAGCAATAAAGCCGCAATATTTGTCTGCCCTAGGGTAGCTTGTCAGTCCTATACACACAACCTGTGCACTGAGGAGTTCATTGTCCCAAGGGAGCATCAGAGTGCAGATCTTTGTATTTGGTAACAGAGAAAACGAGAGTCATTAAAGCATTGCAAAATAGTACTATTGACCAGATGTGTCCTGTAGAGGTGCATTGTAAACATGTCATTATTATTATTATGTGTAAAGGATAAGTTCTCCTTCCTTGACCTAGCATCAGTAATTGCCTTATGACGACATAGAACAGGGGTAGGCAACCTTGGCACTCTGGCTGTGGTGACACTACAAATCCCACCATATCTCTGTATTTAGGAATCGTGTGTTGCTGTCAGTCTTACAATGCCTTGTAGGATTTATAGTTTTACTATAGCTGGAGTGCCAAGATTGCCTACCCTGGATTCAGAGCAATGCAAAAAAGTCAGTCTTTAGTGCCTGCCTTATTGCGGCCTCTACTCCCATCGTGGTGATTGTCCATCATACAGGGCTAAGAAATTGACAAGGTTTTGCCATAGAGACACATGGAGACCCCGCGTTTGTCATGGGATGGATGGATTGCCATTATTCCACAAGCATTGGTCTGTAAACAGAAAAATCAGCAACGTAGAGGCTTTGCACTGAAATGTTTCCTTCCTTTATATAAGGCGTATTTGGCATTTTCTGATGCATATGCTGGGACTAGCCCTTTTTTATTTAATGGAGTACTTATCCTTTAAAGCACGGGTGTCAAACTGGCGGCCCTCCAGCTGTTGCCAAACTACAAGTCCCATCAGGCATTGCAAGATTGACAGTTACAAGCATGACTCTCAAAGGCAGAGGCATGATGGGACTTGTAGTTTCTCAACAGCTGGAGGGCTGCCAGTTTGCTTTAAAGGGAGCTTGTGAGGATATAATATGACAGCTGATGTAGATTTGTTTTTAAGTTTTCAGGTTTTGGCTTTACCACCTGAGTGTCTCAAGCCTGGGACAGTCCAACATGGGAGTTCAGATTTCTCTTGTTGCATGCTGTTCCTGGTCGGTCAGTCACAGTGAGCCCTCAAACCATTCCCTATTTGTATCCTCACAGGTACTCTTCAAAAGTACTAAAAACAAGCAATCAGATGACAAGTCTTTTCTTCCACTAGAGATCTGCAGAGCTTGGCGTGATAAACTTTGTACATCTGTAGGCAAGATTTAGAACTTACTCAGCTTACTGTCTTTTAAATCAACAGCCTGGGGAAATGGGATATTTATTTCTTTATTTTCTCATATTTTTGTAAAATCAGCAAAAAATGCAATAAAAATATATTTCAACAAAATCTCGTTTTTTTTTCTTTCTCACATTAGATGTTTATTTTCTGTGAAAAAAATTTATTTAAATCAAGCACGTTACACCTTGTGCTGTGACCTGTATTTTTCCACATCAGATAAACGCAGGTCACTGCACAGGTACATAGACAACAATGGTGCCTTGTTTACATCACATTGTTGTGCATGTGGCGTTAAAATGCAATCTATGCATATAAACACAACATACATGAACTCCTGTAAATGCGATGCAACTAAGCATAAATTATTGTGTGCATGGCGTTAAAATGCAACCTATGCATATAAACACTACATACATGAGCTCATGTAAATGCGATGCAACTGAGAGTAAAGATATACAAAAAATACATGAGGGGGGATTTACTAAAACTGGTACAGCTCTGCAAAGAAACCAGTCGGCTTCTAGATTTTGTCAAAGCCTAAATGAAACTATAAAAAAAAAAAGTGATACCCTGCGCAACAGTATTTTAAACACAATCCTAGAAAGCTGCTTCTCCGTACATGTGAAAACCACATCTAATAAATCCAATCATAATCCCTTATTTACATATATAAATCCAAATTACAAATATAAAGTGTTTTTACAATAACATCTAAAGTGAGTGGTGCCCAAAAGTGCAAAAAAAAATTTGTGCTATATGTCTTCTTAAAAGAAAGAGACCTCTTAGCTCTGTGTGTTAGTGCCCCATGCCCTTCTGGGACCAAATTCACCAAAAGGTGCTGACCACCTGAGTTTACACTGAGGTAGGTAAAAGCACTGGATCACAGCCCCGCTGTGTGTGGCAATGTTTTAGGATCAATATACACAAATGTCTCATGCCCATACAAAAGAGGAATCAAACAGAAAGAATTCTCATAGCGTAATACTGTTTATTTTAACTAAAATCAGCAAAAGTCACTCTCACAATTTATGGTGCCCAACCTAGCACCCCAGAATCATCTATCAAAGCTCTATTCTCTGTCACTGCCACTCCAACCAGCATGGGAGCCGGCGAGCATTCCAAAAGGCGTAAGTGGCGCATGCACCAGAAGTTCCTGCCCCTACGCGTTTCACCACATCGGGACATCATCAGGAGGCGAAATTTAGTCATTTGGGTTAATATATGTAAATAATGGATTAGATAAGCGCAGCTCCTATTTTTATTCATTGAAGTTAGAATGTGACTGGTTACTATGCAGAGCTACACCAGATTCTGTTTGCACCAATTTTAGTAACCCCCCCATTAGTATTTTGAATCTTCCAGGGACCTGTCACTTCACAATGGATGACATGAAAATGCATGCCAATATGTACAAAAACACAATGTAACACAACCACACATGCATTGCAGTGGATTTTAATGTGCAGTATGGTAAGAAAGGCTCCTGAAACAAAAAGTATAATTCCTACTACACTTAACAACTTGTTGCAAGGAAGGACAGTGCCTTGAAAAAGTATTCGTACCCCTTGAAATTTTCCACATTTTGTCATGTTACAACCAAAAACTTAAATGTATTGTATTGGGGTTTTATGTGATAGACCAACACAAAATGGCACATAACTGTGAAGTGGAAGAAAAAGGATAAATGGTTTTCAACTATTTTCACAGATATTTTAAAAGTGTGGTGTGCATTTGTATTCAGCCCCCTTTACTCTGATACCCCTAACTAAAATCTAGTGGAACCAACTGCATTCAGAAGTCACCTAATTAGTAGAGTCCACCTGTGTGTAATTTAATCTCAGTATAAATACAACTGTTCTGTGAAGCCGTCAGAGGTTTGTTAGAGAACATTAGTGAACAAACAGCATCATGAAGGCCAAGGACCACACCAGACAGGTCAGGGATAAACATCTCACAGAGCACTGTTCAATCCTAAATTGCCAGGCCAGGCCAGGAGAGCATTAATCAGAGAAGCAGCCAAGAGGCCCATGGTAACTCTGGAGGAGCTGCAGAAATCCACAGCTCAGGTGAGAGAATCTGTCCACAGGACAACTATTAGCCGTGCACTCCACAAATCTGGCCTTTATGGAAGAGTGGCAAGAAGAAAGCTATTGTTGAAAGAAAGGCATAAGAAGTCCCGTTTGAAGATTGCAAAAAGCCATGTGGGGGACACAGCAAACATTTGGAAGAAGGTGCTCTGGTAAGATGAGACCAAAATTGAACTTTTTGGTTTAAAAACAAAAAATGTATTGTGTGGCAGAAAACTTAACAGTGCACATCACCCTGAACACACCATCCCCACCGTGAAACGTGGTGGCAGCATCATGTTGTGGAGATGCTTTTCTTCAGCAGGGACAGGGAAGCTGGCCAGAGTTGATGGGAAGATGGATGGAGCCAAATACAGGGCAATCTTAAAAGAAAACCTGTTAGAGTCTGCAAAAGACTTGAGACTGGGGCGGAGGTTCACCTTCTAGCACAGTGGTTCTCAACCTTTCTAATGCCGCGATCCCTTAATACAGTTCCTCATGTTGTGGTGACCCCCAACCATAAAATTATTTTCGTTGCTACTTCATAACTGTAATTTTGCAGTGGGAGGACTAGCGCCCCATCACTGATGTCAGTGGGATGAATAGTGCCCCATCACTGATGTCAGTGGGATGAATAGTGCCCCATCACTGGTGTCAGTGGGAGGAATAGTGTCCCATCACTGGTGTCAGTGGGAGGAATAGTGTCCCATCACTGGTGTCAGTGGGAGGAATAGTGCCCCATCACTGGTGTCAGTGGGAGGAACAGTGCCCCATCATTGGTGTCAGTGGGAGGAACAGTGCCCCATCATTGGTGTCAGTGGGAGGAACAGTGCCCCATCATTGGTGTCAGTGGGAGGAACAGTGCCCCATCATTGGTGTCAGTGGGGGGAACAGTGCCCCATCATTGGTGTCAGTGGGGGGAACAGTGCCCCATCATTGGTGTCAGTGGGAGGAACAGTGTCCCATCATTGGTGTCAGTGGGAGGAACAGTGTCCCATCATTGGTGTCCGTGGGAGGAATAGTGCCCCATCACTGGTGTCCGTGGGAGGAACAGTGCCCCATCGTTAGTGTCAGTGGGAGGAACAGTGCCCCATCGTTAGTGTCAGTGGGAGGAACAGTGCCCCATCGTTAGTGTCAGTGGGAGGAACAGTGCCCCATCGTTAGTGTCAGTGGGAGGAACAGTGCCCCATCGTTGGTATCAGTGGGGGGAACAGTGTCCCATCGTTGGTGTCAGTGGGAGGAACAGTGCCCCATCGTTGGCGTCAGTGGGAGGAATAGTGCCCCATCGTTGGCGTCAGTGGGAGGAATAGTGCCCCATCGTTGGCGTCAGTGGGAGGAATAGTGCCCCATCGTTGGCGTCAGTGGGAGGAATAGCGCCCCATCGTGGGCGTCAGTGGGAGGAATAGCGCCCCATCGTGGGCGTCAGTGGGAGGAATAGCGCCCCATCGTGGGCGTCAGTGGGGGGAGGAATAGCGCCCCATCGTTGGCGTCAGTGGGGGGAGGAATAGCGCCCCATCGTTGGCGTCAGTGGGGGGAGGAATAGCGCCCCATCGTTGGCGCAGTGGGGGGAGGAATAGCGCCCCATCGTTGGCGTCAGTGGGGGGAGGAATAGCGCCCCATCGTTGGCGTCAGTGGGGGGAGGAATAGCGCCCCATCGTTGGCGTCAGTGGGGGGAGGAATAGCGCCCCATCGTTGGCGTCAGTGGGGGGAGGAATAGCGCCCCATCGTTGGCGTCAGTAGGGGGAGGAATAGCGCCCCATCGTTGGCGTCAGTGAGGGGAGGAATAGCGCCCCATCGTTGGCGTCAGTGGGGGAAGGAATAGCGCCCCATCGTTGGCGTCAGTGGGGGGAGGAATAGCGCCCCATCGTTGGCGTCAGTGGGGGGAGGAATAGCGCCCCATCGTTGGCGTCAGTGGGGGGAGGAATAGCGCCCCATC
Organism: Staurois parvus; assembly: GCF_062004578.1. NCBI lineage: Eukaryota > Metazoa > Chordata > Amphibia > Anura > Ranidae > Staurois > Staurois parvus. Next base: position 4,396,900 of record NW_028317892.1, read on the forward strand.
GTTGGTGTCAGTGGGGGGAGGAATAGCGCCCCATCGTTGGTGTCAGTGGGGGGAGGAATAGTGCCCCATCGTTGGTATTAGTGACACAAATGATGGGGCACTATCCCTTCCACTGACACCAATGATACTTACCTTGCTGACTCCTGCTCCAGCCTGGGCTCGCTCTCTCCCTCTCCCATCTACAGCCTGCATACCTGGCTGCAGCAGCAAAATTTGCACTTACCTGTCAGCTGTCTTCCTTCTCTGGCCTCTCTCTTCACTCGTTCCTGCAGCTCCCTCGATCTTCTTCGATCTCCGCGCGCTGCCGCTCGGCTCCTCCTCTCCAAGCTCCACCTCCTCACCGGTGATTGGCCGCCTGTGTGCCTCTCCTGAGCTACAGTTCCGGTGGCCAATCAGCGGCGAGGAGGCGGTGACAGGGGCAGCATATCATCCCGCCCACACATCGCCGGAGACAGGAGCGGTGTCTCGGTTCCTAAGACCATCGGAAATATGTTTTCCGATGGTCTTAGGCGACCCCTGGGAAATGGTCGTTCGACCCCCAAAGGGGTCGCGACCCCCAGGTTGAGAACCGCTGTTCTAGCAGGACAACGACCCTAAACATAGAGCCAGAGAGACAATGGAATGGTTTAGATCAAAGCATATTCATGTGTTAGAATGACCCATTAAAGTCCAGACCTAAATACAATTGAGAGTCTGTGGCAAGACTTGAAAATTGCTGTTCACAGACACTGCCCATCCAATCTGACAGAGCTTAAACCATTTTGCAAAGAAGAATGGGCAAAAATGTCCCTCTCTAGCTGTGCAAAGCTGGTAGAGACATCCCTAAAAAGACTTGCGGCTTATTTATTTGTAAAAAAGTTTGAAAACCATTTATCATTTTCCTTCCACTTCACAATTATGTACCACTTTGTTGGTCTATCACATAAAATCCCAATAAAATACATTTCCGGTTTTGATTGTAACATGACAAAATGTGTAAAATTTCAAGGGGTCTGAATACTTTATGTAAGCTGCAATTGTAGGTCCCTGACACAGGCACAGAGGTCTGTGTTTATGCGTCTGGGAGTGACATTCTGAGCACCTGTGGCCAGCAGCCTGTTTAAAAAACAATTATAGGCACAGCCAGACAACTAGTATTTCCAGAAGCAACTGGCTCATCACTATCAGCTGGATTTCTCTTGAGTAATAACAACAGGTACTCGCAATACAATATGTCAAACTATAACTTTTTTGTTTTTGTTTTAGAGCGGAGAAACTACAACTCATGCATACAAATACCCTTTTCTTCAGTGAAGTAGGGGCTGGAACCTCTGTCAACCTTTTGTCCCCATTGCAAATTTTCCTTCACTTCCTGTCTGGTGAAAGTGTCACAGTAACAATGAGTAAATCTCTCTTAAAGTGGTAGTAAACTCATTGGAAAAAAGAAAAAGTTTGCTGCTGCAAGGTAAAGTCATAATGTGCTAGTATGCATCATATACTGGCACCTTATGAAAGGCTTACCTTAGAATGAAGCCCTCCAGCGGCACGCTGTCACCATTCATGGTGCTTCCATCTTCACCTGGTCTTTTTTCCAGGTTCCCGGGCTGCAGCTGCTTGATGACCGAGCCACCGATGACGTCACTCCTGCGCATGTGCACGGGAGTTTTGGTCACGGCACACAGCTGTGAAAGAATGGCACAGGTATGCCGTTCCTTCAGAGCTCATGCACTGGTGATGTCACTGGCTGCAGCTCTGTAGAATATCTCCTAAACGGTGCGCTTTTAGGAGATATTCATTTTACTTCATCATAAAAATGGAAATGAGAGCTTACTAGCACTTTAATGGAGACCCAGACAGCAGGCAATACTAAACAGGGCTTCTAATCCTTCTCTGCACTCTATCCTAAACTAAAGAAAAAAAAACTTGGCTGAAACTCCACTTTAACCAAGACGTGATAAAGGTAAATATAATCTGGTGATCTGCTTTGTGTGTCTCGGTATAGATTCATAATAAATGCCTTTTTGTTTAAATATGTACAGTAGCTTTTTGAAACTGAGGGTCAAGCAAAGAAGCCCATGCAGGACATTCGGTGCACTTTCAGAAAACGCACCAAAACTGCCCAACCTAATTGAATTATTTGACAAAGTGCCCATAACCAACACAAAAAACAGGTATACTACCAAATGCAGCAAAATCAGTGTAAACACCCCACACACACACTTGACCATGCTGCTGTCCAAAGGTGCCCCTGTGCTCCTTCAGCCAGAGCAGGGGTCTCCAAACTTTCTAAGCAAAGGGCCACTTTACTGTCCTTAAGACTTTAGGTGGGTCAAACTGTAGCCAGTAGGAGTAGGAAATGCCCCCGGCATCAGCACCCCATCATTGATTTTAATGGGAGGAGTAGTGCCCCATTGTTGATATCAGTGAGAAGAATAGTTCCCCATTGATGGTATCAATAGGGGGAATGGTGCTCCATCACTGGTGACAGTTGGTGGAATAGTGCCCCAAGGGTCAGATAAAAGCCTAAAAAGAAAACCAATGCAGCCACCACATCTAATGTCTAGTAAGCTGCAATATATAACTTTTATGGTTTGGTGTTTATTACTGCTTTAACCGCCTCCTGTCCGTTATATAAGGAAATGACGGGTGCAAGGCGGTTCTCTCTTTCTGGGAGGACATCATATGACGTCCTCCCACTCTAACCACAAATGCGCAGATCCGGGGGAGCACAGCGCAGCGATTGGTGGTGCACTGTGTCTCTCAGACACAGCGGATCACCGATCAACGGAAAGAGCCAAAGACGTCGGCTCTGTCGTGTGATCAGCTGTGTCCAATCACAGCTGATCACATGTAAACGGAAATGACGGTTATCGGCATTTCTCTCCTCACGAGCTGTCATGGTGACAGCTCGAGAGGAGAGGAGAGCAGGTAATCGGCATTCCTCGGAGGGGACATGTACACTGATCATCAGGGCACTGATGATCAGTGTGCCCTGATGATCAGTGTAGCCCCATCAGTGCCAGCTGTCAGTGCCACATCAATGCCACATCTCAGTGCCTACCAGTGCACATCAATGTCACATATCAGTGCCCATCTGAGCTGCCTTTCCGTGCTGCCTAACAGTGCCAGTCAGTGCCGCCTAACAGTGTCAGTCAGTGCCGCCTATCGGTGCCATATATGAGTGCTGCCTTTCAGTGCCCATCAGTGATGCCTGTCAATGCGCATCAGTGTCACCTACCAGTGCCTCCTCATCAGTGCCCATCACTGCAGCCTCATTAGCGCACATCAGTGAAGGAGAAAGATCACTTATTTACAAAATTTCTTAACAGAAACTAAGGAAAAACTTTTTTTTTCAAAATTTTCAGTGGTTTTTGGTTTGTTTAGCAAAAAATAAAAAAAACCCAGAGGTGATTAAATACCACCAAAAGAAAGCTCTATCTGTCACAAACAAAGTGCTAAAAATGTCATATGGGTACAGTGTTGCATGACCGCGCAATTGTCATTCAAAGTGTGACAGCGCTGAAAGCTGGAAATTGGCCTGGGCAGGAAGGGGGTATAAGTGCCCTGTAGGCAAGTGGTTAAATAGACCATGCAATATATATTCATTATGTAGCTTGTGTCCATTTTAAGAAACTTAAATCCTCACTCCAGATTTCTTTTCCCTTTAAACTAACCCAAACTATTTCTTTTACTAATAAATGCAGCCACAGTCAGCTTTGAGTAAACTGTATATAGCATCAAATTCAAGTCAAGCTGAGCACTGCACAGCAATTCACAGGAAGCCTTGTATTTTTTCTGGCTGAGGTAGATAGACACATGGATGACATCAGGATCTGCACCTTAGTCAATCAGAGGAGGCGTTGTAATCATTGATAAAAATACAAGGCTTCCTTTGAATGACTGAGCAGTTTTCAGCCCAACTCTACTTTGTTTCAGCAGCAGTGCTCTATACTATGTAACAACTACTGTTTATATCATTTAAATGCACTGCTTAGGTAGTAGGCCCTTGCACTACCCTAGTTGTTTGTAAATATAATAGGGATTAGGGTAGGGCTTCATGTTCGAGTTGAACATAGTTGTTTGTGTGTTCACCAAACACACAAACGGTAAGGGCATTCGGCAGCTCTTCGCCCACTGCGCCCTGACAGTGCATTCCAGATTCCGATAAGCCCCCCGCCCGCAGACCTCCACAACCACTGACCACGGTTGTGTGGAGGAGGCCCTTGTCTCATCAACATGAGGACAAAGTGCTTTGGGGCAGAGCACCCCCTGCCCCAAAGCACCCCCCCATGTTGAGGGCATGTGGCCTGGTGTTGTTCCGGTGGGGGGCTCGATTGCCCCTCCCCCCTTTTCTGACATGACAGGCTGCATGCTTGGATAAGGGTCTGGTATGGATTTTGGGGGAAACCCCATGCCATTTTTTATAAATTTTGCCACGGGGGTTCCCCTCAAAATCCATCCCAGACCTAAAGGGCTTGGTATGAATGGGGGAGGGGGGACCCCACACCATTTTTAAAAAAATGTTTTAATCGGCGGGCAATTCTTTTTGCATTCAGCTGTCAGCAGGGTATCCCGCTGACAGCTGAAACATTAACCCCTTGATGCCGAAGTCACACAAATATGCGGCCTCACGGAACTGGGCTTTTTTCCGTGGGGCTGCATATTTGCATACCTGTCTTTGCGACGCGCTCCCAGCACAAAGACCGCGGTGTCACTGAGAGCCCCGGGTCCCGTTCTAACGATCGGGACCCGGGACTCCCAATTCGGGTCACATGATCGCTGTGATAGCCTCTGATTGGCTATCACAGTGATCAGTCACTGTGCAGCCCGGCCCCCTTGCATTTTTCTCTCTCTATGAATGGAGAAGAGAGATACATTGTATCTCTCTAACTCCTGGCATAGAGAGAAAAAAAATGTTTGTAAAAAAAATAAAAGAAATATTAAAAAATAAAAGAAAAAATAAAAATACCTGGATCAAGGTTTGACCTAGTTCACTGCCAGGGTTAGTGTTTGGGTCAAGGTCAGGGTCAAAGGTCAGGATTTTAAAAAATAATTGGTATCAGTGTCAGTGTGTTTTAGGTAAAAAAAAAAGACAAAAACAAAATGTGCACTATTGTTTCTGGGTTGTACTATGGGTACAAACAACAAATAACATACACATATATGGTATTGCTGTGATCGTCAAGAGCTGGAGAATTTATTTTGGGTTGTTTTTTTGTGGTAGGCTATGGTCGTAACAAGAACCGCACAGCTAAATAAAAAAAAATATTTTTTTTTTACTATCTTGGGCCAGTTTTCCTTTGATAATAAAAAAAAAAATCAGGAGATATCCATTACCATTTACCACCAAATGAAAGACCAATTTATCCTGAAAAAAATCAAGGTATAATCCACCTGGATGTACAAAGTAGTTGTGATGATATGTACGGTTTTACTAACACATGTCAACATTGCAGAATTGTGCTTAGGCATTTAGATTTGTTTTACCCTTAGGTGTGAAGGGCTTAAAGAATGTCTTCACTACTAAAATACCACGACTTAATAATATAACTCATGCAGTATTTTAGTAGCTGTGCGGTATCTTACCGTATACTAAGATACTGCTTAGTGAATTGTCCCTGTTGGAAGTTCGCACTTTCAGTGGGTTTGAATGTTCGACTGCGAACTGACCAGGGGGGTGTTTGGCCCATCACTAACAGGGATTATACAAAGAATGAGTGATCTAATATCCATGTAGCTTGTTAACCTAATGCCTAGTACACACAGAGTTTTTTTTTGTTCAACCCAGAGGGCTGAACAAAAAAAAATGAGAGGTCGTTGTACTAGCTAAGTGATGTTGGTGTGGAGATCTCCCCCACTGAGCTATTGTGTTCTGATAGGGGGACTGCGTCCCCTCTGTCAGAACACACTGATCAGCGCTCGCAGCCATTGGCTTCAAGAGCTGATCAGATACTGGTTTTCTACCATGCCTATTCGATAAAAGCCATTTATTAGAGTGGCTTCTGTCAGACAGGCTGCTGTACACAGGGCCCACCAGCCGGATTCTGTTGAACTGGCCAATATCCAGCCTTTAGGCTATTAGTGAAAAAAAAGCACAAAATTGATAACCAAAAAATCTTTAGGTCCCACAGCAAAGAAAACCTGCAGGCCAGCCGAGGATATAAGCCCTCTCTACCCAGCATGCTTTGGTTTGTAGCAAACATTACCAAGAACAATGTAACAAAATAGAGGGGTGGGACCTGTGCCCTTCAATGGATTCCAACAAAAGCATTTTACAGCAAGTACACCGGTTTCTTTATCATACATTAGAGGATCTTTGTCTTGGATGATTGGGTTATACAGCGCCTTCCGGTGATTGGACACTGACAAGCAAAGCTGTATGGACAACCTCAATGTAACCCCTCCCACTCCCAGCAAAGCTTAGTTTTCGCTAATGTCCTTAGGTGTATGGACATCTCTCTGTTCTTAGAAAGGCAAACCATCTTCTGTTGCGTTTCCAAGCTGTAAAGTATACATTATTAAGTATACATTACAGATTTCCCTCTGCAGCTTTCTGAATGGGTTGACTACTTGACTGAGCCTTAGGGGACCATACCCAGACACTGCCAAGAGGAAAAAAAAACTGGGGTAATGTTGGTTTGGGCACTGAATTCTGCATTAGGTGCTCACCTAGGCATGTGGTGCAATGCATTGAGGTAGCCACAGGGTGCTATACAGGTCCAGGGACATGGTAACACAGCCTGGTATAACCCGGATCCTGCCGAAAGGGCAAAGACTGCCTGTATAGACATGCTGATCCTGCATTGGCACCTCTTTAGGACTGTACTGTTGGTCCATTGTTGAACTGCAACAATAAGTTGTTACAACTCGACCTTATTTTATGGAGCTTGTGCTTCCTTCCCTATTCGGAGTTGGTGGGAGCAGGAGATACATTGTGTTTCAGATGCCTTTTTTCTTCTGTTGTGCACCTTTAGCTCTTTCTCTGCAGTTGATCCGCGAGTAGCCCTTCTGGGTATTGTCTCACCAGCACGCCGTTTGTATAGCACCCTAAGGTGCCTTAATCACAAAACAGCCATTAACCCCTCCTGGTCTGCTGTCGGTCAGTGAGTTACCCTTTGCAGGTACTGTCTCACTCGCATACTGTATTTATGACGATCTTAAGAGTTACAAAACAGCTATTAACCCCTTCTTCTCCACAACTGGTCAGTGAGTAATCCTTGCTGGTATTGGCTCACTTGCATACTGTTGTATGGCAGCCTATTGTAAGCCAATCACAACTGGCCTTTAGCAGCTAGTGCTCTGCAGTTGGTGCTGACTCGCTTTCATAGTTTGTATAGGGGCTTAAGTTTTCCTAGCCAAATCAGCAATTTAACCCTTTCATCTCTGCAGTCAGTGAGTAACTGTTTTTAAAGCAGTCTCACTTGCACAATGTTGTGTGGTGGCCTGCATTGTGTGGTGGCCTGCCTTGACATTTCCATGATTAACCCTTGTGGGTTACTTAAGAAAAAAAATCCTTTACAAACATGTCATACTTACCTGCTATGTGCAATGGTTTTGCACAGAGCAGCCCCGATCCTCCTCTTCTGGGGGCCCCTGTCAGCGCTCCTGGCTCCTCACCCCTTCCGAGTGCTCCCATCGTGAGTGCTTGCTATGGGGTCATTTGTGTGGGTTCAATCCTTGACACACACAGCATAGATCAACCCTGCCCCCCTCTTACTCTCTGTGATCAAAAGCAGAAGAAGCCAATGGCTCCCACTGCTGGCTCCATGCGCATTGAAGACAGGGACTTCGCTGTTGCAAATGGAGCTCACACTATGTTGCCGGGATAGGGGATGGTATTTATTTTAAATCCATACAAGATCTGACACTGCACAAGTGGGGGACCATTAGGCTCTAAATTGCTCTGCAGATTCTTTGGAGTAGGCAACTTTTGCATATATATATCTTTCTATGGAGGATACCTTTTGGCACACCCAAGATGATTTTTCTAAGGACATGCCTGTTATGGGTCCAGAACATCGTATTTAGTAGCTACAAGCAGGAACTTCAGTTTCTGCTTTCATAACTGTGGAAATAGGGGCCCTTCTCATACTCCAGTGCAGCTCTTCTCTCAGGTGGTCATAGTCCTTGTTTTGGGAGAATGAGGTTTCTCGGTTTCTGCTCAAATCTGTTCACTGTTCCCGTGGCTAAAGGAAGCATCCACCACATGCTGCTTTTTAAGGTTCTACATACCTTCCTTGGGGGGCAAATTTTCTATGTGGAATCTTCCCACTCTGCTGACAATGCCTCCCTTCATTTGGGTGACCTCCTGGTCTCTGTTGACATCAAAGATGCTAGCGAATAGGTATCTTTTTTTCAAGGGCATTAAAACCACGTCCCGTCTGGCCCATGTATATAAACAGCCGGACGGTGGCAATGCAGGGTCGGGTGGCCGTTTATAAATGGCCTCCCCGCACCCTGCTTCTGCGCTCCCTGGGAGCCTGCAGCACTGCGATCCCGTGCCCGCTGTGTCTTCCGGACACAGTGGAATACCGATCGTCAGATGGGACCTCTGTGCGAGGTCCCGATCATGTGATCACTGATTGGCCGATCATGTGATCACTGATTGGCCAATCAGTGAGCACCTGCAGAGTAGTAAGCAAGATGTCACTTCTGAATGATCAGAGGTCATATGGTACAAGGCTATTCACAACAGCCTTGTACCATGTGACAAGCTGTGACTAATCACAGCTCACACAGTAGTTCTCAATGGCTGCAAGAATGCAGCTAGAGAGGAGAAATGATTGCTTTTACAGCCTTTATGGGTGTAAAAGCAATCAGTGTAAAAAAAATCTTCATCACCCCCCACAAGTAGTACAGTGTCACCATGGTGACACTGTACTGTTAGGGTGACAGTATGTTAAAAAAAATATTAAAAAAAAGTTTAAAAATTATAATTTTTGGTTATAAACTAATTTGGGTTATTTTTATTTTTTTTTACTAAAAAGATAACGGAATACATTTTGGCCAAGATTTATGATGAAATACTATTTATTTGCAAAATTTTATAAGAAAAACACTTTTCAAAATTTTTGACTTTTTCATTTACATAGCAAAAAAAATAAAAATCCCAGCGGTGAATAAATACCACCAAAACAAAGCTTTATCTGTTTCAAAAAAATGCTAAAAATGTCATATGGGTAGTGTTGCATGACCGCACAATTGTCATTCAAAGTGTGATAGCACTGAAAGCTGAAAATTGGCCTGAACAGGAAGGGGGTGAAAGTGTCTGGACTAGCAGTGGTTAATGGTGTCTGCATTTCACAATGAGTACAAGGGAATTTTTTTGCTGTTCCCTTTGGCCTCTCCACAGCATCTTGGGAGTTCCCCAGGCTCCCAGTCCCTACTCTTTGACCCGCTTTGCTCTCAGGGCATTCCTATTTTGGGATATTGGGACAACCCCTTCCTGGGGTAACAGTTGTTTCAAACTCTGCAAACCAAGATCGAATATGCTGATTTTCAGAGTGTTGGGTGGATCCTGGATCTCTAGAAACCACCACTGGTTTACTTGCTGGGTGTATCTGGGCCCAGCCTTAGACACGGCCCTGTCTGTTTTACATCTTTTGACAACCCTAGTCTCTTTGCTCTAACTTTCTGACTCTACAGTCCAGGAATCAACCAAACCTTTGCTTTCAATGTGGGTATTGGGCCTAAGGTTGTCCTCGCTCATGGCAGTTCCATTGATATGCCCATTTTTATTCTAAAGTCTGGAAGAGTAGGACAAGAGGGTGTAGCCTCTGGATAACTCTACATGCCTGACCAGCAGGAGCAGGCTTTCTCTGGCATGGCATGCTGGAATTGGAGGAAATCTTCTCTTTTGGGTTGGAAGGTGGAGAAATCCTAGGTACCCTCTCAGTCAACAGGTCATTTTTGGAATCCTGTTCACCAGACACATGGATACACAGTATACACACAATGCCATGCATTGCAATAACTGCCGGACTTTAAGGGCCACAGTGCTAAAAATACTCTTGGCTTCCCAGCCCCAACAAAGCAGCAATATTAACCACTTCCCGTCCGGCCCATGTGTATAAACAGCTGGGTGGGAGCATTGCAGGAGCGGGTGGCCATTTATAAACGTTCTCACCTGTGTGCGCCCCCTGCGAGCACACGGAACCACGATCCGACGCCCCGGACACAGCAGAACACCGTTCCCTGTACGGGACCTCTGTGTGAGGTCCGGATCAAGTGATCACTGATTGGCCAATCAGTGATCACATGAATAGTAGTAAGCAAGATGTCACTTCCTGACATCATTGCTTGCTACTAGTGAAATCTGTGAATGATCACACAGGTCACATGGTACAGGGCTATTCACAACAGCCTTGTGACCAATCACAGTATTTCTCAATGGCTGCAAGCATGCAGCCAGAGAGAAGGAGAAATTATTGCTTTTACATCCTTTATGCGTGTAATAGCAATGTAAAAAAAATCATCACCCCCCCACAAGTAGTAGTGTCACTACGGTGATAGTATGTTAAAAAAAAAAGTGAAATTTTTTTTTTTTAAATTATAATTGGTTATAAACTAATTTGGGTGTTTTTTTTTTTTTTTTTTTTACTAAAAAGATAGCTGTATACATTGTGGCCAAGATTTATGAAGAAAGATTTGCAAAATTTTATAAGAAAGATGCTTTTTTTTTTTTTTCTTCAAAATGTTTGGACTTTTTCATTTATAAAAATCCCAGTGGTGAATAAATGCCACCAAAATAAGTTGTCTCAAAAAAATGCTAAAAAATTCATATGGGTACAGTGTTGCATGATCGCATAATTGTCATTCAAAGTGTGATAGCGCTGAAAATTGGCCTGGACAGGAAGGGGGTGAAAGTGTCCAGACTTGCAGTGGTTAATGGATCAAGACCTAACAAAGCAGCAACATTAATGAATCAAGATCTATCAGGTCAGTGATAAATATTTGAATTTGTGAACCTAAAATGGAAAACTGCAAAAAAGTCTGTCCTGCAAAGCAACCACAGAAAAGGTCTAAACCCATGTGGACAGGTCCAACAAAGTTCTCAAGACATTCCTGGTTCCTGTTAGCAGATACCTAACAGAAGGTTAGTTTGTTCTGCTCAAAAACAGCACAGAGTAACATGGGGCACTCCCTCAATGCCCTTCATCTTCAACACAGGTTCTGGGACACACCTAGGCACATGAACCTCTCCTGCATGTCCGAAAGCTACCAGTTAGGAAGAACATGCCTCTAGCGGATCACACAAAGGATAATGTAAACAATAAAAATATGAGCGCTGGGTGACAACAGGCGAAATACAGGCGGGAGCAGCCAGCATGGAAGAGGAAACAACCTCAGATCCTCCAAGAAATGCCAGAAATAAAAGTACAAATGCGGCGCTCTATAATAATTACAGTATGCAGATGGTATCTCACAGTATTCAAACTTATTTGATATGATACATCCGCATGTATCATATCAAATAAGTTTGAATACTGTGAGATACCATCTGCATACTGTAATTATTATAGAGCGCCGCATTTGTACTTTTATTTCTCACACAAAGGATAAGTTCACCTTAAAGTGAAGCTCCACCCAAAAGGGGAAGTTCTGCTTTAATGCATTGTCCCCTGCTCCCCGTTAAGGATTGGCACCTTTAGGGAGAGGGTACCCAAATTTGACAGGTACCCACTCCCACTGCGATTGCCTAAGGCAATTGGAAGTGAAAGTTATCCTCAAGCCCCCGCCCCCCCCCCCCCCCTAGTCTTCTGGGACACGTGACAGGTCCCAGAAGACTACGGGACCATTCACAAAGTGCAGCGCTACTCGTGCATGCACAGTGGGCACCCAGCTGTGAAGCCGCAAGCTGTCACAACCAGGTGCCTACACTGAAGATACTGGCACCAGGGAGAGCAGAAGGCTGGTGGAACCAGCCATGGTAAGGACACAGCTGGACCGTGGGACAGGTAAGTGTCTGTATTTTAAGGCAACAGCTACAGTTTTTGTAACGGATGACTTTTTTTTTATCTTTTTTTAAATCAACTGGAACGCCACTTTAAAAAAAATAAAAATAAAAGTGTATTTATTTATTTTTTATTATTATTAGGAGCCTGGAAAGCATTGCACCAGCAACAAGCAGATCATGGGTGCAATGCAGGGCTGTCTACTCATATGAGCAGACAGTTACACTGCTGTCCAATGACACAGTAGATCACCGGGTAAATGCAGTTGCCAGTTATTGCCTGCACTTTCCTCACGCTGTGAGTACTGCCGATAACCAGCAATTGTCAGAAAACAGATTGGCACTAATGATCAGTGCCTAGCAGTGCCACCAGTCAGCGCCCATAATTGTATATCAGTGCAGCCTCGTCAATGCAAATCAGTAAAGGAGAAAAATTACCTGCTTGCAAAATTTTATAATAGAAACAAAGAAAAACTTTTTTTTTTTTTAAACTTTTTGCTCTTTGTTTATAGCGCAAAAGATAAAAAACACCCAGTGGCAATTAAATACCACCAAAAGAGTGTGTTAACGTCAGACCGACAGGCATTGGAGCAGGAGCCTAACCAAGGCGGTAGGAGAGAGGGCGATGTGAGCGCTCTCCGTAGGATGGCCACCCTCCCTCCCCAAATGTTCCCCGACTAATGCTGCGAAGGTGCCCGGTTGAAAACTTGCGGGTGAGAGGGGTTCCCGAAGAGAACTTGAGAGGACGGAGCTGCAGGAGTCCACGACTGCGGGGCGGTTGAAACCTCCCGCCCAAGGCTGCTGGGAGTGCAGGTGAAGCGGGGCGGTCACGTGATCTCCCGCAAGGGAGCTCTGGGAGAGAGAGAAGCTGGTCGGCTTCCCGATTCAGGGGGAGACGCCGGCTCTCTCATGGATGAGACACGTGGTCCTGGCTCAGCGTCCCGGCTCGGTGACAGGAGAAGGGGAGAGAACTGGCTGGTCTCTAGTGGAGTTGGAGAAGACGCCAGCTTGGGAGAAAGGGGAGTCTGTTTGCCGGATACCAGTGAGAGAGGTAGACGGAGGAGGAAGGAGACCCGGAGAGAACCCCCTTCCCCCCTCCTCCAATTGAGGGGAAGAGGAACGGTGCCAGAACAGAGGACAGAGATTCCAAAGAACAATCTCCCAGGAAAAGCAGCTGAAAGAGGGTGAGTGAGAGTGGCTGGACTATATATAAAATCTGTTATAGAGGGGGAACACCAAGCAGATTGAATAAATTAGAGCCTCTCTAAAAGACCCATTACAGCATATACCCTAAAGTCTTAAAGAAGAGGGTTTGGACACATATAGAAAACATGAAGAGTAAAAATAGCAAAGGGAGTGGTTCCAAGCATTCCCAATCTGGAACAATTAGAAAATTTACGTCTCAAGGTAATGTGACCCCAGAAAGAACTCAAGGGGTAGGTGAAAAAAGTATAATGGAAAATAGTATGGATAAGAGCGCCAGGTCTCCCGTGGAAATGGATAATAGTAGCCAACAAAGAATAGGAGGAATAGAGCCAAGAGAAAATGAAGGAGAACTACAAATCCCAAATAAAAAGGAGATGGCAGAAATGTTTGGAAATTTGGAAAAATCAATTAAACAGGAGATGGGAATTATTCGGAAAGACTTGGGACGTCTTTTGTCCAGAGTAGAAGAAACAGAAGAAAAAATTAAAAAACATGCTCAAGCCATTCCTGAACTGAGAAATTATATAATGGAGATTAGGCAAGAACAGAAAAAGCTGGGATATAAATTGGAGATACAAGGTAACATGCATAGGAAAAATAACCTCAGGATAAAGGGAATCCCAGAGCTTGCACAAGAAGAAGATTTAAGAGAGATAATACAAAAAATTCTAATCTCCATCATGGGTAGACTTAGAACTGAGACATTTGTATTGGACTATATATATAGGGTAGGAAGGTTTCAACGAGATCGGGTGGAAGAGAGACCAAGAGATGTAGTGGTACATTTTAATAAAAAAGGAGAGAGAGAAGAAGTATGAAAGAAGATAAAAGGAAGAGCTAGTATTGAGTATGAAGGAAAAAATTTACAAATTTTTGCAGACTTGACACCTGAGACATTATGGAGAAAAAGATCATTGAGACCACTAATAGAACAGATGAAAAAAACAGAATATACAATATAGATGGAATAGTTCGATGTGTCTAATCGGATGGAAGAATGGAGTTACTGCATACCTGAGATTTCCTGAAGAATTAAGAGACTTTTTTGATAAACTTAATATTCAAAGAATAGAGATTCCAGGTTGGGAGGAAGAAGAAGGAGGGATGTATGCTGAGGGAAAAGAGGAGTGGCAACAAGTTAGAAGGAATAGAGAATGGATAGGGGAACATCGGGGGAAATGGAGGGTAGGTGAACCGTACAAGGTTAGAGTTCTACCTCAGGGTCAAGATCCAAACGTGGCATTAGGCTCACAAAAGGATTAGATGGCAAAGAATAGGCCTAATGGGGGAGGGGGGAGATGGAGGGGATGTGGGGGGGGAGGTGGATATAAGGGAGGGGGGAGGAGAGAGGGGAGGAGAGAGGGGAGGGATATAGTAGGGGAGGGAGAGGAGGATGGTATAGGGGAAAGCTTTTAAAAACACTCTGTATAGGGAGGAGATGTATACAAGAAATATGGAAGATATAAGATTTATAACATATAATGTAAAGGGGCTGAATAGTCCCGGGAAGAGATTTAAGCTATTTAAAGAATTACAACATAGAGAAGCCTCGGTAGTTTTGTTGCAGGAGACGCATCTTGAGATTAAGTCAAATATAAAATTGAACACCAGAAATTATCCAACATGGTTCTATGCGGATTCCCCAATTAAGAGAGCTAAAGGGGTGGCAATTGGGTTTGCTAAAAACACAAGGTGGGAGATGGAAGAGAGAGAGAGACAGATCATGAGGGGAGATTCTTGTTTTTGAGAGGTAGATTGCAAGAAATGGAATGTACAATAGCAAATATCTATTGCCCAAATAAGAAACCAGAGACATACCTGAAAGGGATATTAAGAAAATTGATGGATTTCAAAAAGGGAAGATTGATAGTGGCAGGGGATTTGAATCTAAGTTTGGACCCACAGATGGACACAACCTCTTGTGTGCGGAGAGAGGGAGGTAGGTCTCTGAGGATTTTAAAGAAGGAGATACACGAGTGTCAACTAGTGGACATATGGAGAATAATGCATGGAAAGGAAAGAGACTATACCTTCTTCTCTAATGCACACGAGATTTACTCGAGATTAGATTATATAATGGTAGATCACCAACTTATTGAGAAGGTGGTTAAAGTAGAAATAGAGTCAATGACGCTCTCAGACCACGCCCCGGTTATAATGAAGGTAAGATGGGGAAGAAGTTAACAAGGGGGTAGGATGGAGGTTAAATGAGGCTCTGCTACAAGACAAAGAGACTGATAAGAAGATCAGAAAGGAGATGGAAAGATTTTTTCAGGAGAATGAAACAGGCAATGTGTCAGTGGCCACAGTTTGGGAGTCCCATAAGGCATATATTAGAGGTATACTGATTGCGCTAGGGGCAAAAAAGAAAAGGGAGAGGAGTAGGAAATTAACGGGGCTTTTAGAAGAAATATATGACCTGGAACAGATCCATAAAAATAGAACAACAAGTGAGAGAAGACAGAAGGTAATAAAAAAGAAGAGAGAACTGGAGTTATTAATGGAAGAAGAGAGGAGGAGAGTACTAAATAAAGTAGCAGGAGAGAGGTATAGATGGGGAGATCGACCAGGAAAATATTTAATGAAAGCCCTAAGGAAAAAGAAAAATAGAAATTATATAGAAAAAATTAGAAATACCAAGGGACAAATGGCGCACTCTACTAAAGAGATCGTAAAGGTGTTCAAGGAATATTATAGTAAGTTGTATAATATTAATTCCCAGGATGTTGTGAATGAAGGTGAAAATGAGAATAGAGAAAAAAGAATATACTTAAAAAATGCAGGACTACCAAAGGTAGATGAAGACCTATTGAAATCCCTGGAAGTAGAAATCACGCAGGAGGAAATAAAAATAGCATTAAAAAATACTAAGGTGGGGAAAAGTCCAGGCCCAGATGGATATACCGCGAGATATTATAAAAAATATAGTGAATTTCTTATACCTAAATTGAAAGACTATATGAATGCCCTGGGTGGAGAAATGGAGATTAGACAGGAATCCCTACAAGCCCATGTGACACTTATACATAAGGAAGGGAAGGACGCTACTCAATGTTCCAGTTATAGACCAATTGCACTGCTAAATATAGATACGAAGTTATACGCAAAGGTCCTAGCAAATAGAATGAAAGATTTAATGCCAGAATAGATCCATGGAGATCAAGTGGGCTTTGTATCGGGGAGAGAGGGTAGAGATAATGGAATCAGAACTATGTTATTGATTCAGAAATCTAAGAAGGGGAAAACCCCGGTAGTGTTACTCTCTATCGATGCTGAAAAGGCTTTCGATAGAGTAAACTGGAGCTTTATGATGGATACCCTAGAGATCATGGGAGTAGGTGGTAGAATGAGGGAGTAGATAGGAAAATTGTATAGAGCGCCCTCCGCAGTTATCTTGGTTAATGGTGAAAAATCTGACCCCATAGAGATGTCAAACGGGACAAGGCAGGGATGTCCATTGTCCCCACTGCTATATGTGTTATCATTGGAACCTTCTACTGGAAACAATTAGGAAGAACGTAGACATAAAGGGAATACAGATAGGGGAAACTGAACATAAAGTGGCAGCTTTTGCAGACGACCTGTTGTTTTATGTGGGAAATCCTAGGATAACACTCCCGAACTTAATAAAAAGCTTAAAGGAGTATGGGAAATTATCAAATTTAAAAATGGGAAAATGGATTAAAAAGGAAGATGATATCCAACTGAGAGATATTATGGATGGACATAAATTGAAACCACTGAAGGATTTAAAGAAAGGTGGAGGGGAACTTTTTAGTAAGATTGATGAGTGGAAATATCACCAATTAAAACACTTTGTAGAAGGCCTCCCGAAACCTATGAGAGGAAAAAAAAGGAGTGGAATTTGTTTGAGAGATTGTTGGAATCACGAGGAGATGGGAGACGGGGCACGGCAAAAATTTATAAGATTCTCACTGAGTTAGTCATGAAAGCAAAACCAATCTATATAAATGGGAAAAAGATTTAGGGATAGAAATAGATGAGGATAAACAGAGGAAAATATATAGACTTACACATGAAAATGTCAGTATGAGAGAGGTGGAGGTAAATTATAAATGTTTGGTAAGGTGGCACATCACACCGACTGTTGAACACAAAATAGAGGTAGAAAGAACACAGGAGTGTTGGAGGGGGTGTGGAGGGATTGGTACGTGGTTTCATATGTGGTGGGAGTGTCCAAAGATACAAAGGTACTGGGAGACAATGGTCAACTTAATAAGGAAAATTTCAGGGATAAAGATAGGACTAGATTCAGAAGTGTGCCTGTTACATAGTACAGAGATACCAGTGAATAAATTCAAAGATTGGGGTATATGGTACTATGTGAATGCAGCAAAGGGCCTAATACCTAAATTCTGGCATAGTCCAGAGGTGCCGAGAGAAAAGGATTGGGTAGAGAGAGTAAATCAGATCAGTAGGATGGAGAAGTATTATATCCAAGAAGATAAGATGGAGATCTACACTAGGAGATGGAGGCAATGGGAAGAATTTGTACATCAAACGAATATATGTGAAGCAATGGGAAGTGATAAGTGAAGTTTCTTTTTGATTCTTTAGGAAAGGATGTAAGAGAGAAATGCAGAGTGGGAGGGTGGAGGGAGGTGGTAGGGAATAGGGGTAGAGGGAAGGGAAATGAAAAGGGGGAAATAGGAGATAAGAATTTTATATGAGAGTGTTGAATGTATTATCTTCTTTTATTTTTCTCTTTTTATATTTATAAATATGAAAAATTAATAAATATTTGAATTTAAAAAAAATACCACCAAAAGAAATCTCTATTTGTGCGGAAAAAAAAAATGATAAAAATTTCATATGGGTACAATGTTGCATGACCACGCAATTGTCACTCAAAGTGCAACAGCACCAAAAGCTGAAAATTGGCCTGGACAGGAAGGGGGTGTAAGTGCCCAGTAGGCAAGTGGTTAAAGGAGTATCAAAAGCTGAGACTTGTAATGTAGACTGAGAATGTAATGTCTTAATTTACCTCCAGTCTATCAGCCTCCAGCTTCTCTGGGTTCAGCTTCTGATCTTCCCTGCACAGAGCCCTTACATCACTTCCTTTTCCTGCCTAGGATTACGTTCCTTGAGACATTGCTCCTCACACATTCATAGGTTTTCAGGCACTTCCCGACATGTATGGACAGTGTACTGAGCTGTATGTGTGCACTTTCATGCAAACCAATAATGCATTCTACAGTGTGCGCAGGCCAACTAATCGATGAAAATCATTGACAACTATTTTCATTGATTATTTTTGATTAGTTTTTTTCAGGCCCAAAGCCAATCATGCTATACAGTAGCATTGCACAGATTATCAAAACAGTAATAATCTCCAATATTGCATAGTGTTGTCAATCTAAGATTCAACATTAGTGCGTTGCTGTTACTACACTACCCAATTACAAGCTAGCACAAGCACTGGGCCAACCTGTATAAAACTTTAACAGTGGAGAAAAGTGAGGTCAAGGGATGTAGCTGTCTGATAATGGTGAGGGAATCTCAAGACTGGCTGAAATGGATTAAAAATCCCTTGGCAGATAAAACAATTACACATATGTATTTTAACAGAAGTTTGCCTTTACTTCTAGGTCTATAACAAATTAGGTGAGTGGACATAGTATTCGTAGGAGCTGTTTTATCTCTGCGGAGAGAATTTCAGAACAAGATTTTGACTTAATTGTAAAATCCTTTTTTGGAGTACAGTATAGGGACACAAGCAAAATCATAAAAAAAAAAAAGTGGGTTATATACAGATACCTTCAGGTGATCGGGCACTGGGAAGCAGAGCTATAAGGACCCACAAATAACCACTCTGACTCCTAGTAGTGAGCAGTTTAAGCAAGCAATAAAAGAATACACAAAAGGAGGACAGGACACATCCCATACTGTACTTCAAGAAACAGAAGTTACAGGCAAGTAAAAAAAAAATCCCGTTTTCTTAGTCGCAGAGTACAGGACACAGACAAAACCATATAGGACTGGGAAGAAGCCCGTACACAATGACCTGTCTTATGCACCCAGCATTGATCTGCAGACAGCCCCATACAAGAGGCTCCCTGAAGGAAAAAGGCACAACATGAACCACATCCAGATAGTGGAAAGAAACCTCCCTGGGATGCTTCATAGCAGGGCAGAAGGTGGTGGTTCCTTTCTTCCTACCTTTTTCAGAAGGCCACCTTATCCTTTTGCTGAACCAAAAGAAAGCTTCCTTGCATGATAAAGCTGTCAGACCGAGGTTCTTGCTATAATGAAAGGACTCCTCCCTTCAATCAGCTTGGAGGGAGAAGTTCTTTAAAGGTATGGGTACCAGCCCACTGGCATGCCTAGGATACCGATCTGGAAACTGCCATTAACCAGTGAGACTTTTGTGCAGTCCTATACTTGACACAAAATCCACATAGGAAAAAGTTCAGGAAAGCCAGGAATTTCCTAACCTCCCAATCCATCACCTGAAGACACTAGCACAAACTGAGGATTTCTGGGAGTGGGAGGGGTTATTTTGAAGTTACTAAAGCCCTGCTTGCCAGAGTCCAATCAGCTGCATATAACCTAGGTGTCTATGGTTTTGCCTTTGTCCTGTACAATAAAGAATATAGGTTTCAACTGTTGCTCAACTGGAAGATTAGTGGTTCTAAAGGCTGATTGTTTATTATCGTAGGCATTCTATGCATGAAGATTAAAAAAAAAAAAAAATCTTGTGTGCAGGGGGCGCCCCCCCGCCCCCCCCTCAATACATGCCTGAGCCCCATTGTGATCCAGCGATGTGCACAAGAGCCTCGACTTTCCAGGGACTATCCCTTCTCATTGGCTGAGACAGCAGCAGCCAGTGAGAAGAGATGGGGAGCAAGCCAAGGCAAGGCTCTGTGTGTGAATGAACACAGATCAGCAGCTCCAGAGCAAGCCTGCTTGTGCACTCCCATAGCAAGTTGCATTCTCTGGGGGCACTAAGCCACAGGGAGGGGCTAGTAGCCCTGGCAGGGGAATTTGAGAAGAGGATCAGGGCTGCTCCGAGGAAAACCACTGCACAGAGCACGCAAGTATAACATGTTTGTAATTTTTTTTTTTTTCTTAAAGTGCTTCAATATCACTTTAAGGCCAAAAGACATTTATATGTTTGGACAGATTCCCATATATATTAAAAAAAAAAAAAAAAAAAAAAAAAAAAAACACACCACACCCAAACAACCCTGTGAAAGAAAAAAAAAAAAGGTGGTTGCCAGTAAACTTATTTGTAGTTTAACTGAATAAACACCTACATATAATAAGACAATTGGTGTGCAAATGGACGGAAAACGCAGACCATCTCTGCTTCAGAGACTTTATTGGAAGGCCACAGGATTATTCCTTATCACAGAATAGAACATGGTTGACTAGTGTGCAACAAAATTTTCTAGGCAACATTTCTAATCAGGAAGCACAATCTGAGCTTTCAGGCAACTATGGGTTATGAGTGTCAAATTTGCTCCAAGAACATTCTGGATCACATGGCTAAACAGTTGTTTTTGCTTTATAGACCTTTAACAAGACAAGCAAAATATACAAAAGAACTATCAAGATGTAGTTGGTTGACATTTATTTAATTGCGATTCTTTAGCTGGGATGTAAGTCATGTTGTTGAAATCCCATGTAATTGTACTGGTAATCATCCAGGTGAATATACGGTGTGTCCATGTTGCATTTGTTAACAGTCTCCATCAGAATGAATATCCAACTTCTCCATTAAGTTAGTGATACCAAGGAGTGGACAAACACAAAGGCTCTTGGTTGATGATGCAGTGCAGTGATTATTCTAAGACAGCTACACAAAGTCAAATGCTTCACAAAAAAAATAAATGTTGGTCATGCAGAGATCTCTGAAACAGAATGTGAAACCCTGTTATGGCACATCAGTCACTACTTAGGTCTTGACTGGGGAAAAGGGAGCAAGAAAACAGTCAAAATAGACTAGCCAACAATAATTAAAATGGCGTGGTCTTTCTAAACTGCAGAAGAAAATATCTTCGATAACACAGTGTCCGATGTTTGGGAGATTAACAGAAATGAAGGGGGAGAAAAAAAAATATTTTTTATATATGCATGCAATCGCTACTTTAACCTTCCTAAAATCCACTGTGGATGTGTACTGTGAATTATGCACCTGCAAAACTTTCTTAAACTCAACTGAAGCAGATCAGCAACTGATAAACCAAATTTCTTGCATCCTTATATAAATTAATCCACTGACTGCCAGCAAAACCTTGGCTGTACTTGGTCACAGCCATTGTGGCAGCAAAAAGGCTAAGCAGAGTCCAGCATTACCAAGACAAATGAAGTTAGTTAAAAACATATGCACTCCTTTGTGGTGAGCTGCGGGCGGTGCGATTAAAAAAACAAAAACAAAATACAAAACAAAAAATGAAAACCTGGGGCTGGGGAGGGAGGAAATATGTCAACACCACCTGTTCTCCAAATGAGTTTCAGCACAGCATAAATAAAATCTGGAAGAAATAAATAGAATTTTGGCTCCTATGAGATCCGAACAGAAGAGGGATGTACTCAGAAAAAAAAAAAAAAAGGTTGTGATACCCCCAGCCACAATACAGGGCGATCCTGTGCTGTAATGGAGGGATAAACGGAGATGTGAACTGAAAAGTTGATGAACAGGATTTGAAGTGGCTCCTATGTGTCTTCATTCATTTCTTGACTGTCTGTCCGGGCAATCTTTCGTGGAGGGGCAGATGTCTCGCCTATTTCTAACTGGTCTTGGTCTCTTTTCTTTGCAGCATTCTATGAAAAAATAAAAAAAATAAAAAATAAAAAAAAAATGTACCATGCAGTAAAAGAACAAACCTTTTATCCAATATCTTACAACAAAAAAACTGCAGACTGCTAAACTACTTAGTGAGCACTGGCTTGTATGTAGTTTACAGGATATGTGCTGTATGTAGGAAACTTTAGGGGTCCAAGAAGTGTAATAGCTGAAAGGGAAAAATACAGTTCTCACTTACTGTATAAGCCACCTACAGATGTCTGCACACATGTGATTTTGTACTTAACTATACATGATTTTTATAGCACCAAACAGTTTGCTCAGCGCTTTACAGTATAACGGGAGACAATACAGCAACAATACAAGAGGGATAGGAGGGCCCTGCTCCTTGGAGCTTACAATCTAGGAGGGAGGGGCTAGAGGTACAAAAAAGGTAGTAACTGTGGGGGATGGACTGGTTGTAGGAGGAGTAGAAGATTCCATTATTAGCTGAGGGCAGGATAGGCTTCCCTGAAGAGATAGGTTTTCAGAGATCGCCTAAAAGTGAGCAGAGTAGGCGATAGTCTGATAAATTGGGGTAGAGAGTTCCAGAGGATGGGGGAAGCTCTGGAAAAGTCCTGGAGACGAGCATGGGAGGAGGAGACAAGGGAGCTAGAGAGCAGGAGGTCTTGTTAGGAGCAGAGAGTACGGTTTGGGTGATATTTAGAGACAAGATCGTTGATGTAATTTGGGGCAGAGCTATAAATGGTTTTGTAAGTTAATGTTTTGAATTTTATCCGTTGGGCAATGGGAAGCCAGTGGAGGGATTGGCAGAGAGGGGTGGCAGATACAGAATGGTTAGTAAGGTGGATGAGTCTGGCAGCAGCATTTATGATAGACCGAAGAGGAGATAGCCTGTGATGAGGTAGGCCAATGAGGAGGGAGTTACAATAGTCAAGGCGAGATATAACAAGGGAGTGAATAAGTTGCTTAGTGGTTTCCGAGGTTAGGAACGGGCGTATCTTGGAGATGTTGCGGAGGTGAAGTCTACAAGATTAGGACAGTAATTGGTTTTGGGACTGAAAGGACAGATGGGAGTCTAGGATTACACCTAGTACCCTGGCATGAGGGGAGGGACTGATGATTGTGTTATTGATCTTGATGGAGAAGTCAGGGGAGGGGGCACGGGCTGGGGGGAATACTAAGAGCTCAGTTTTGGAAAGATTGAGTTTGAAGAAGTGGAGTGACATCCATGCCGATATGTCGCTTAGTAGGTTAGTAATGCGAGAGGAGACTGAAGGGGTGAGGTGAGGGGTAGAAAGATAGATTTGTGTGTCACCAGCATATTCACATTCATTTTCATGCTTTGCAAAAAAAATACCATTACTTATGCAAAACAAATAACAGAAGGAATTAAAAAAAAAACAAACAAAAAAAAAAAAAAACACTTACCTTTTTGTCCCACTGTTGGTGTAGGTAACGCAAGAGTATATTTGTTTTTTCTGTTACTATGACTGAAAACAAAAGAAACCATGAAGAAATTTTCTTCCTCGTCCTTGCAGAGGAAAACTTTATTACAACAAATAGAATACAGACGCAGAGTGATATGGAAGATCACCCCAATAAAAAACACATGCAATTAGCCTTGAAATGGCAAAAAGGGAAAAGAGAACATGGTAAACCACATTATACTTACTTTGGTCTGAAGGGTATTCTCTTGTGGGGAGGTAAACTGAGGGCCGTCTGTTCTGTAAAACGATTCACCAAATTGTAAAATATTTATTTGTAAGCACCAACCCAGCATTATTTATTAATTACACTTAGGTGCACCGTCAGAATCTTACAAAACTGTGATGGACTTAACAATAAATCGTTAGCTCCATTAAGTGAATACCCTTTCTCGGATGACCAGCTGTGCTCAAGGACATGAAGATACATGTGATCACTAGAAATACTGTATTTACTGCGTTACATGTGAAATCCATTTAGAAGCTGATGGTTACATACCGGACTCCCAACAGTGGTCTCCTCTGGTTTAAACCAGGGGTCTCCAAACTATGGCCCTCCAGGTGTTGAGGAACTGCAAGACAGCTACAGGCAAGACTCCCAGAGGCATGATGGGACTTGTAGTACTTAAACAGCTAGAGGGCCATAGTTTGGAGACCCCTAGTTTAAACCATCTACATTCATTGACAGGTGCATTTGACCTGCAGTTGATCTTCAGATCTGCACTTGATCTGCTTTGACCAGTTGCCGCTGGCCTATGGCCAGATGAACACTTCGTCCTTCCGGGAAGACTACATACGGCATCCTTCCTGGAACGCGCACGGCGCATGCCAGCGCTGTGGAGAAATCTGTCACCGGCCGTGTCCCAGGTACACGGCCAATAACAGATCTGTGTACCGGCCCTGTTGCCAGTACCATGTGACCTGCTATGACCAATCACAGCAGGTCACATGACAGTTGTATACAATGGATGGCTTCCTTTCATGCCATCCATTGTATACAAGTGTGTCTAGCTGTGAATGGTCACAGCTATCACATGCACAGGCTGGGCGTTTGGGAAGAAGTGCGAACAAGCCCTTAAGGAAAAAATAACCGCCCCACTATCTTTTCACCTGTACCCAAATACTTACCTGACTTGTCCGATCACTCCAGCACTGACCCAGCTACAGCAACTCTCCACTTTCTGGTCTCACAGGAGACACAAACAGTGGGGAGCCATAGGCTCCTGCTACAGACCGCCAAATTCCTCTGAGGAAGGAGCAGGCGTGAGGCTTACCGGCACTGTGTCTATGGACGCACACAGCCCAGATCAAGAGTGTGCCTGCATGAGTGCCCATTAGCAAGCTGATTGTAAAGGGGGCACTCAGAAAAATTTTAATCACTTTAAAGTGGGTTTTGTATTCCAATAGACTTCTTTTGGAATTCAAAACCCATCTGACATGAACAAAAACCAGGTCGACACGGGGCCCTTAAAGTTGACCACACTAAACAGTTAGATTGTACAATCTACTTTAGTACATGCCTACACATATATTTAATTTGTATCCAATCAGGCAAGCCATTGCACTACATAGTTGATAGAATAGCTAAAAGATTGTACAATCAGCTTGTATAGGATACAGTCAAATGTAGGCTACTGCACAAACAAGCTTTTTCTTGTCACCAGAACTAAAACAGGTCTCACTTTAATGGGACACTTGTTCTAGTGACAACTATCTACCTTTCTGATCCTTCTGTCCAAGACTGGAAGGAAAATCATCCCGATAGGACACACAAAAAAAAAAATAAATAAATTTACAGGGACCCATACAAAAATAATAACCAACAGAGTTTAAAAATTGACATACCTGTAAATTGGGAGTACAGTGCATGGACACAAAGCAAAGTATTCAATTACTCCGAGTTACTGGGTTATAAGCTCATAGCTTCAGGTCCTTGGTTACTCTGCATTACTTTTTACAAAACTAAACACATTCTCCAAAATATGAAATTTACAGGCAAGTCAACAGAACACAGGCAAAGGATTCAAAGACCCAGGAATGTCCAAGAAATGAATGAGAAGGATGAACAAAAAAGGCAAAACAGACATGTGCTAACAGGCAACAACAGCACCAAGGGTCTGAATCGGGACCCAGCTTCAGACTGCCACTTCAAAAACCTTGCGGCCGAAAGCTGCAAGACTGAAGACTGAGCATCCACTTGGTAGAACCTTGAGAAGGTATGAACAGAGGACCAGGTAGCAAAATGCCCAGGAAACAATTTGGTGGAATGGGTGAGTAAAAGCACAGGTGGCGATTTGTCAACAGTGTAAGCTCTGGAAATCAGATTTCTAATCCATCTCGTGATAATGAACTTGGAAGCAGTGTGCCTCTCATGAAGTCCTGAGAAACAGGCAATCCCTAAGTCTCATGGAAGCTGTAGCTTTTAGGTAGATTCTAATGGCTCCGACTATGGCCAGGCAATGAAGAGAGATTTCCTTAGGATGCTTTGAAGCAGGACATAAGGATCGTATGACTTTGTCCTTATTGAGGTTGCAGACTGATACCACCTTAGGAAGAAAGGGTGGTTTGGGGCATGACAACTTTGCCTGTGTGAAGTATGAGCAACTGCTCCTTACAGATGAGGACCAGCAATTTAGAGACACCCCTAACAAACATAACAGCAACCAAAAATGCCATTTTACAGGAAAAATCTCCTAAGGGAATATTCCTGATGGGTTCAAAGGGTGTTTTTGCAGTGCAGAAAGAACCAAAGTTGAGAGCCCAAGGAAGCATACGGAGCTGCAAGGGGGGCTTAATGTGTGGTACTGTACATCTTGATAAAAACATTTTACAAGGGATCGTAAAGCTGGAGGTCTTTAAAAGGACAGGTCTCAGCCTTACCCATTCTGTTTCAGAATGCTTAAAGCCAAGTTCTGGTCAATACCTGACTGTAGGAAGGCCAGAACCTGAGGCACAGAGGAATCTCTGGCATTGAAGTGATGGTGTTCATAGCAAGCCCTGAAAATAGTGGTGCACTGAAATTAAAATTCCGATGCCTAAACCGAATCTTCAGGATGCACTGGCGTTTTTGTATTGAAGTCTAGGGCAAAAATGCTGATAATACTACTTTTGGCCGATATATCGGTGCATCCAAAAAAAAAAAAAAAAAAAATAATAAAATAATAATAATAATAAATAGGAAAGGGGGGGGGGAATTTTGTAGAGCAAACTGAACTGCTCTGAGCTCCAGGATTTTGATGGGGAGCTTGGTATACACTGGTGACACTGTCCCCTGGACCATGAGGGACTAGAAAACTCCTACCCAGCCTGACATCTGTATTTATCACTATTTAGCGAGAGAGAAGAAAAGACCTCCATATTGTTTGGGTTAGGGTTCATATCCACCAAGCTATGGAGTCCACTGTTTGGCTGGACAAGAGCTTGGGAAGGTCGAGAGAAGGAGAATGTCTGTTCCAGGTTGACCGGATGATGTGTTGAAGACAGGGGCGGACTGACCATTTGGAAACTTGGGCACTGCCCGAAAGCCGGAGTCAGTAGAGGGCCCCATGAGATGCCCCTGGTACCTTTTTCATAGGCTTTTTTGAGTTTGGGCAAGGACACAGGGGCCCCATGATCCCCTATTGCCCGGGGGCCCCATGAGTTGTCAGTCCGCCCCTGGTTGAAGAGCTCTTGAATTAAATTGGGCAAATGGTACAACCTCAAGGATACCATGAGGCTAAGAACTCTCACTAAGAATCTCATTCTTGGATGTCTGATTTCAATTCTAGAGCATTGGGCTCTGATAGAAAGAATTTTCTTTTCTGAAAGGAAAAACTGCTGCTTTGGAGGTGTCCAGGACTGGACCCAAGTAGTCCAGGCAAAGACGACTGGAGAGCAGATTTTTTTTTTTTTATTATATTGATCACCCAAACTAAAGTCTGCGCATCTGAATTGTCCTGTGGACAGCTGATGAGAACTGAATGGGAGGGGAGGTCTTCAGGAGAAGGTCATCCAGACAGCCTGTGAACTGGATGCCCTGAATTCTGAGAATGGCAAGAAGGACCTTTGTGAATATTCTGGGAGCAGAAGATAAACAAAAAGGGCAGTGCAACAAAGTAAATTTCCACCATTGCAAAGTGCAGAAAGCACTGATGAGGTAGATAAATGGAAACATGTAGCTAGGCATCTTGTCTATGAATCTCATGTATTACTCAAGAGAAGCAGTTACCAGCCTTGTAAGATCTGAAAGCATTCGTTGAAGGATTTTATAGCCAGAATAGGTCAAATACACCCGCTGGACTTGAGTATCAAAAACCGGTTTGAAGAAAACACTTTGAATCTGTCTTATGGAGTTACTGGCACAACCACTCCCTGGGATAAGAGATGGTTGAAGACACTGCAAATCTGACTGCCTTTGTCAATTTTTGGTTGATTTGAGAGAAAGGGGGGGGGGGGGGGGTAGAGATTTGAACTTTATTTTGTACCTCTTTGAAATCATCGCATGAACCCACAGGTCTGGGACATCTGGGACCCAGAAGGAGGCAGAATAAAACCAAAAAAAAAAAAAATAGATGTCTCCATCCCAACGTAGGAAGGAGGGCACCCCATTTGGAAGAGGGCTTTAAGGAAGACTTGCTTGATTTTGTTGCCCAAGTCTTGTGCTTGAAGGAAGGGCTGAAGCCTGGGTAGAGCTGTTAGGTGCTCTGTGTAAAATTCCTATCTGGAGTGACCCAATCGTCAGACTTCATGTTCTATCTGTTCATGAAAGTTTTGAACAGCCTCTTTGTACTCAAAGGGCATGGCGGGACAGAAAAGAAATCAAGCTGCACAATGGAAACAGTGAGTTTTTCAATGTTAGCAAGTATGCTGAATGAAGCTCCTGCTTCAATATAGAAGCAACCTGGGGGAGAAAAATCTTCTGCGGTTTCCGCCAATACTGCCTCAATGCCCGCTTCATCCCTTTCAGTTGCTGCCTCGTCTATGGCAGACTTATCGGGATCTAACTCTGGTGGAGAAACAGGAATAGGTGAAGAGGTGTGCGGTTTGAGTCCTGGGCAACAAATTGCTGCGTATTCAGCCCATTAATTGTCTGATTGTTACATAGATACAGAAAATTCTGCTTTTGTCAAGTAGGCCACTTGTTGCTTGCCTGAAATACTGCTAGAATCGGATTCAGCGATTGGAGTGTTGGAGCTGGCGCCTGCTCTAGTGCAAGTGGTGCAAAATCATTTTGAGATGGAGTAATGTGCAGTCCTTCTGCAGAAGGAATTTTTGCCTGTGATTTTGCAATGGCTTCCTTTCATCTGGTCTCTGCCATAGCTACACGTGAGGGTATGCCCCTGTGAGGTACTCAGGAAGTAGGGGAGGGAAATAGAGGGTAAGTGTCCAGAAGGACAACCAGGGGTGTAGACCATCCTGTAGCAAATCTTCATGGAGAAAAGGAAGCAGGAAACACCTGAATAACTTCTAAGGGCTCTAGGCAGAAGAAGCAGTAAATTATGCGGCCTGTAGTGTGATGTAACACCTGGGCATCCACCCCAGACTCAGCTCTGTTGAGTTTTGTTTTTTAATTGACCTATTTTTTTAAGCGTCAAAATTGAAAACTATATACCAAAGTCCACACAATTCAAAATATCCTTGTCTTTAAAAGTAGTTGTCAGAAGCATACAGGATGGCCCTGTCTTATCGGTCTACAATGTTGGACTGTATATAATGTCCAGTTTTCACCCATCATGGTGGGCATAGTGCTGATGGGGGGCTTCAAGAACTGTGTTCCATAGGGATAGACCACAGCCCTGGACCTGTAAAGTATCTTGTGACAAACTACATGTGCTGTACCAAGTGCAAAAGGTAAGTGCCCATGCAGGACCCAGTGCCTAAAAACAACAATACAGGTTGTTCCTAAGGTGCAGGGTCCAGGTAGGGCTCCCAAGGTTCTGCCAATTGCCTGCACTGCATTAGAAGGCATCAAGGAGCTCATTGAAGCATTCAAAGAAGTAGTTCATCACCTTAGGATAGGGGAAAACACACACACACACACACACACAAACTTAGAAAGTTGGGTAGGGTTATTTGGTAGGTGCCTCAGAAGCTTTTCCAGTTTCATATTACCTGAAGGTACAACCCTATAACCTAGGGTCTATGAATACTTTGCCTGCGTCCTGTACTATATGATTAAGATATATCAATTTTGCCTTTAGATAAACTAAGGTTTGGGATCAGTAACTTGCTAACAGGTTTTTCAGGTGTGGCTGCTACGCAGGGGTAATAAATTATTTTTGATTACCCAAGACCTTAAAATTGTTGCGAAAAATATCTGTTAAATGACAATCTATTGTTATACAAATTCCCTCATCTCGGGAAAAAGCCACGGGCCTTTGATAAAATATGGAGTAGATGAGATTCAAACCCATGTACACTTGTTTCTCTGGATCCAGGATCCTAATCACATCAGGGAGCAAATGTAGTCTAATAGTTTGTCATTGTGACTGTGTGTGTCCACTATAGACTATATACTACACCTACAATAACCTGCTCTAAAAGATGTAAGAGACTAGTATGATGATTTTTGTACTTATACAAGTTTATTGAAAAAAAAAAAAAAAAAAGCCCCAAAACATCTTAAAAAACAAATAAAAATCTATAGATCTATAGCTATTCTGCTGAAATTCGTATGCCAGTTTTCTGAAGTCAAGAACCTTTGTTACTACAAATAAAGCATGGCAACAAGTGTGCCAATGAATTGAGTTGCAATGCCATCAAATTATTAAGATGCAGTATTTACTTACAAACTGCTGTTTGTTAAAACACCGCTAAGAGTACAGCTGATGGACATGTAACACTGAGCAAAAATTAAAAAGGGACCCTATAAAAAGGGACATATCTAATTACTGCTTTTAAGATTGTGCCATTAAAACACCAATCAGCGGAAGACGCTTCAAGATGAACTGGTAAAATTGGAGTATATTAGAGATACCAGCTATACCAGGGAAATAAATTACATCACATGGATTGACTGACCTCAAACCTATTTTGCAGAACAGTCTACAAAGATAACAGAAGAAAATGGCAAAAAGAGGAGACCACATGGATCTGACAAATTTTTAACACAGTGGAAGTTATTCTGTGAGCTTCAGAAGAAAGTGAATCTAATAAATGGCTCAGAAAAACATAGGCTTTTCCTTTACCCAAGCTGTACTTAAAAGCACAGTATTCTTGAGTTCCAACCCAGGGATATAGACTTCAATAGACTACAGAAGGGTGCTGATGGTGAATGGTGGTGATCTTGCAGAAAAATCTCAAATAAAATGTCTGGATACAAAAAATAAAAATAAATAATCAGTATCTCTCTGCAATATATGCACATTTCCCATATTTGGGGCTTTTTAAATTGCTGCAAGAACAGAAAAATAACTGATCTGCCAGAAATACAGTGCATTTCTAACCAAATTTGACCTGAGAGCATAGTGGTGTGTATTTACTAAAGCTGGGTCACTCAGAATCTCGTGCACGGTAGCCAATCAGCTTCTAACCTCAGCTTGTTCAGTCAGATTACAGGTTTTATTGCTAAATCTTAATTGGTTTCCATGCAGACGTGCATGAGATTGAGTGTAACAGCTTTAGCAAATAAACCTCAGTGTCTACAACACTGAGGACCAGTTCACACTACATGCGTTTCAATTGCTTTTTTCTGCATCCAAAAACACACAGAAAGTAGGTTATATGGTTGTCAATGTCATAGTTCACATCAGTGCTTGCAGTTCCAGCTGCAGGAAAAAGAAAAGGAAAAAAAAAAAAAAAAAAGTATAACAGGCTGCATTGTTTCTGCACAGAACTGTACTGGAACATGGTAAAATGCACCAAAATCACACTAGAAGGCACATGTCCCTATTTAAATTGAAAAAGACAAAAAATTGAAACTGCAATGCATAAAAAAAAATGCACTGGAAAGTGCCAAAAACGCACCCGGAACGCCCCAAAAAAACACATCCAGAACAAGTTTCTATAATGTGAACCGGTGATGAAGTGCTGTCAACCTTGTCTGAGGTCTTCCCGGCTGGACTACAGAACACCTACTCTTCCTGCCATTTCCATTACATAAAGGGAGAAGTATTCTGTAGCTCACTAAAAGAAATCAAAAGGCACGCCACACTTTTCAGATATTTGCAAAAAAAAAAAAAAAATCTGAAAACCATTTATCATTTTCCTTCCACTTCACAGTCACTGTGTTGGTTTATCACATAAAGTCCCAAATACATACATTTACATTTTTGTGGAAAAATGTGGAAAATTTCAAGGGGTATGAATACTACTGGCAGCACGTTTGGGATTTGATCCAGAATCCACCTTCAACTCGAAAAGGTCCAACAAGCTCATCTTTAATACCATCCCATACTATTAGCCCACCTCCACCTTGCTAGCATCTGAGACGAAGTGGAGCTCTGTGCCCGTTACTGATCCAGCTATGGGCCCATCCACCTGATCTGTCAAGAGTCACTCATCTCATCGGTCCATAAACACTTTGAAAAATCTGTCTTCAGATATTTCTTGGCCCAGTCTTGACGTTTCAACTTATCTTTGCCATGTCTCTGTGCACTGAACACCTTGTACTTCTGGGCACTCCAGGTAGGTTGCAATCCTGAAATATGACAGTACTGAAGGATAATGGGTTCCTGTTAGCGTCACGTTTGATTCTTCTCAAATCTTTGGTAGTTAGTTTGCATCTTCTCAACACGTTTCTTGCAACCCTGGTAACTATTTGTAACAAAACGTTGGTTCTTTGATCATGCCCCAATATCTTAGCAATTTCAAGAGTACTGGATCCCTCTGGAAGACTTTACACTTTTTGACTTTTCAGAGTTAAATCTCTTTTTTGGCCAATTTTGCCTGAGGAAAAGAAGCTGCCTAATAACTATGCACACCATGATATAGGGTGTTGATCTCCTTAGGACACACCCTCCCTCATTACACAAATACACATCACCTGATATGCTTAAATCCAATAAGCATTTATGTTTATACAGCTTATGAGTTGGACAATATGCATAAAAATGAAGGTTTGGGCAAAATAATCACTTGCCTAATAATTGTGCAGTGTACTCTTAAAAATGCTCACTCCGCCCTCTGCCCCAAAACCTATTCTGGCTAACCTGTACATGAAAGATTTGTAGAACTACCTTTTTTTAGGCTTGTCTGGACACGTGGTTTCCTCTGTTAGCCAGGGTTGGCTACAGGGGAGAGGAGAAAGCACTCAAAAGCTGGCAATGCCTGGAAGTGATAAAGTCACTCATAGGCTCTTTGGGCCCATCCACTGTCAGTGCTCCCTTGCCACTGACTGTCAAGTAAGCCAGATCATGTGACCGGAGCGGCCTGAAAATAGGTAAGTGTATATATTCTCTCTTACACAGGTTAGTATAGGTGTTAGGAGGGGAAGGGAGCATTTTTAAGAGTAGCTAGGTTTTGTCCGAATTCCACTTTAAGCTGGTCTACAAAAAGTAGAACAAGTATCCTACAATATACTTGGTTTTGTCAACGCTTAAAGTGATAGTAAAGCCTAACTAATCTAAACAAGTCGGTCAGTCTCCCTGATCACTGCCATGCCTCTTACTACATACCTTGGACTGTCTACTTTCCAAAAAAGGGGTCATTTTGAGGATTTGTATTGTCCTGACATTTTTGGGTCTCAAGATGAGATAGGCCATTGATCGATTTTCAGTTATATGCCAAAGTTTGTGCACCAACACTGTGCACGCTAAATATTCCTACAGACTAAATAATAAACACCGATTTGGGTTATTTTCACCAAAGAAATGTAGCAGAATACATTTGACCTAAATTTATAAAAGAACAAAATTTTCAGAATTTTATAACCCACTGTTGATTAAATACCACCAAATGAAAAAATAATAAAAATGTAATTTGTGTATTGTGTTGCATGACTACGCAATTGTCATTCAAAGTGTGACAGTGCTGAAAATTGGCCTGGACTGGAAGGGGGTAAAAGTGTCCAGTATTGCTTAAGTTAGCATCTAGTGGGCAGCATGCAGGTGGGCGTTCAGGTGAGGACAAATAAAAAGGATAATTGTTCTTGAAGTCACTAAAGTATGCACAGAATTTCTTAGCTACATGTGTTCTGGGTTAGTGAAAATAATTGAAGATGCTCAACACAACAGCAAGTCAATTAGCACATGCAGAATAAAAAAAAAAATAAATAAAAAAATTCAGCATAAGAGGCCTTCGTGTATAGAAGTTCTGAGACCAGGAGTGGCAGGTATGTGAATACGAAGATTTCAAGACTGGAAATAAAAGGCAAACTTTTTTTATGAAACTACTTACTGAAGCTTTGCACACAGAGTCTGCATGAAATCGGCTGAAATTGCTCTCATTGTACACTGGTAAACCTTTCAGAAAATCCGCCTGGGGAACAAAAAGGAAGAAAAGGTTACCAATTTGTAAACAGCCATGTCAACAGTGGGTTCAAGTACAAAAAAAAAAAAAAGTGGATATTCTTTCCCAACTTTCAAAGTCTCAGCCTAAGCATTTACTCCGGTGATTTCAGCGGGAGGAAAGGATGAGCCAATCCAAACCTTGCAATAAATGTTATGTGACAAAATGCCTAGGCATTCAAGCCTAATTTAAGTGATTCAAACAAGTTTTAATTTATTTATTTATTTTAAACAAACAGCCCTGATCCTCCTCATCTCAGAACCCTGCTCCTGGCCCCTCCCACCACACCACTGACACATGCTTGATCCAGAGTCCTGCTCTGTGTGTCCAAAAGACGCAGAGTGTGAATTTGCCTTGACCCCGCTCCCTTCTCACTGGCTGTGGTTGATAGAATGGCTCCCACTGCTGTCTCTAAGCCAATGAGAAGTGAGAGCCAAGAGAGCCTCTGCGCTCACATCCCTGGATCGAGATCAGGCAAGTATTTGGGAGAGCTACAAGCATAAGGTTTTTACCTTTATGCATAAAATGCATGATGGTGAAAAACCTTCTGACTTCACAACCACTTTAAAATTGATGGAGGTGTGAAAATAAATAAAAAAAAAATTTAAGAAAAGCAACCTTGTATTAGTCACAAACTCCAGGCCATTTAAAAACAGCCTATGGATGGTAAATGGTTACTACATTAGCTGATTCCAGGTCAGAACATTTTTAAACAAATAGTCTGAAGTCCCTGGTGCTATGGACAACCTGTATAATAGACTGTACAATTACATAACTTATACATCACAAAATAACCAAGAAGGTGCTACTCAGATCTATCAATTGTACAAAAAAAAAAAAAAACCCTGCCAAAAGCAACCCTTCATTTTCTTTGGGTTTATGTACATTACATTTTGAGATATTTGCACACTGTTCCACCTTGTATATTCAACATCCACCTATATGGCTTCAACAATACCTTGCAGCAGACTCCCAAACCTTTGTCACAGCTGAATCCTAAACCATTTCATGAAGAAAAGCTTTAAAACTTTGATGTAATGTTGGAGCTTGCTGCCCAGGCCTGCTTCCGCACACATTTCTACTGGTACACTATTATGGACAGCCTCACTGGCTAGTAAAAGTACAGAAGGCAGGAAAGGGAGGGCAAGCTCACAGAAAAGGATGAGCCAGGAGCACAAGCAGGGGAACCAAGAAGAATAGGTTCGGGGTTGCTCTGTGCAATTCTATTGTACAGGGCAGGCAAGTAAAAACCTGATTTTTTTTTCAATAACAAAAAGGAAGAAGAAGAATTCAAAACCGAAAAAAAAAACAAAAAAAAAAAAAAAACAAAAGGACATACATTTTAGCAATCTAAGGAGTAGGTCTTCAAATAGGGGATTTGTAATGAATTGTTACAGAAAATAACTGCTGCTGAAACACAAAGTGGTTAGAAAGCACTATACTACCAGTGATGTCCACAAGATCCTGTATCAAAAATGCTACTTATCACATTACTAGGTAGACTAACCAGCAAACTGTGATATTTCCCATTATGATCTATGAAAACATCGCAAAACAAGACTGCACCAGCAGGTGGCACTGCTAGAGAAAACCTGAGAAAACAAGCAATTGAGGAACCTTATATAACCACATTTAAGGATAGGATGTGCTGCTTTTGAAATAAAAATCACTAAGTAATTCCCTTGGTGAAGAGGACTAAGCCAAATATACTGCAGCTGAATAAAGAACATTCAGGGAAATGCAGACTGAAGGAGCCAGAACATGCAGCAATTAAGCACAGCAACCAATTTGTTTCTAGCTTTCATTTTCAAAGCTTAAATTGAACAAGCCAGAGCTACTACGCTCCAATTTTAACCACTTGCCCTCCAGAGGATTTACCCCCCTTCCTGACAAGGCCATTTTTTGCGATATGGTGCTGCATTACTTTAACTGATAATTGCGCAATCATGCAACGCTGCACCCACATTTTACGGTTGTCTGTGTGTGCGCTTTACTATGTAAGCATGCTGCTGTGTATTGCTCTGCTATGCGTGCTGGTGCAGACAGGGGAGAGATCTGTATTGTTTACATACAAACCTCTCCCTTGTCAGTGTTCCTCGGTAATTTCTGGTCAGGACCCGGAGATCAACAGCTGTAGCCGCCAATGGCAGCGCACGCCCCCTTCCCGGAAATGCAAAAGCGCACACACACAACCACCTTGTAGGAGTAGTTCTGCTATAGGGCAGTTGGGAAGCGGTTAATAAACCCCTCCCCCCATTAAATGTCTTTGCTTATGCTCACAAAAAGGTACACAAATAACAGGTCCTAAAGCTGTAGTAAAGCCCCCCCCCCCCAAAAAAAAACCCTTTCACCCTGAAAGGTAATGTAATATTGTGCTGATTGACAGCCTCAGCTCTGTTTCTGTGTGCAGTGTGAAGGGGGCGTCTCTTCCCTCAGCTCTCAGAGCTCTTGTACAGTGTGTAACTGCAGCTCCATACCCCCTGCTTTGTGAGTCTGTAAAAACTCCATTTCAGCTCTACATTTGACAATGATGTACAGGATAAATGGCTGAAAATTAACAAGTACAACTTATATAGGAGGATTTGTTTCATGTCTGTGTATCACCTGAGGCTTGTTACTTCACTGGGTATAGGTAAGGGTTTACAAACTAGTTTAAAGCAGAAATAAACCCAACGATTTCCCAAAACAATTGCATTCAAGGCATGCCACGAATGCCATCACATTTGCTTATGCTCACAACGAAAATGTCAAACCATCAAATAGTTGGTGTCATAGCTGATCACATGTGCAGCACCATGGTAAATGCAGATCAACAGAGGCTAAGATAGCAACTTCCTTGGCTGAAAAGGAGAGGAGGGTTTAGAGTCGCTATACCAGCTTTATTAACCACTTGCCCTCCAGAGGATCCCCCCCCCCCCTTTCTGGCCAGGCCATTTCTTTACGACACAGTGCTGCATTACTTTAACTGACAATTGCGTGGTCATGTGACATTGCACCAAAATGAAAGTTATGTCCTTCCCATCCCCCCCCCCCCCCAAATGGAGCTTTCTTTCGGCGGTATTTGATCAACTGCGCATTTTTTATTTTTTGCACTATAAACAAAAGACTGACAATTTTGAGAAAAAAAAAAACTAAAATATTTTTGAAATTTTGCTATTAAACATGTTCAGTAAAAAATAAAATTTCATCATAAATTTAGGCCAAAATGTATTCTGCTACATCTTTGCAAAAAAAAAAAACAAAAAAAAAAAAAAAACAACCTATATAAAAACAATTTTTTTTATACTAGTTTGTCACGAACATCCCCAGTGACAATAATACAGCGATCAGTGCTAATAAAAAGCACTAACACTGTACTGACACTGAGCAGAAAGGTGTTAACATCTGGGGCGATCAAGTAAGCATGCTGCTTTGCATGGCTTTGCTATGCAGAGCCATACAAAGCCGTGTGCTGGAGCTGACAGGGGAGAGGCCTGTATTGTTGCAATTGCCGGCTGGGAATAAGCGGCCAGGACCCGGTGATCAACACCTGAAGCTGCCAATGGCAGTGCGGGTAGGGCATGCACCCCCTTGCCGGAAATACAAAATCGCATACCTTTTGCACCACTAGCCCCTCCCTCCTAGATTGTAAGCTCCAAGGATCAGGGCCCTCCTAACCCTCTTGTATTGAACTGTATTGTTGCTGTATTGTCTCCCATTATATTGTAAAGCACTGAGCAAACTGTTGGTGCTATATAAATCCTGTATGATAATAATCTTAGATTGTAAGCTCCCAGGATCAGGGCCCTCCTAACCCTCTTGTATTGAACTGTATTGTTGCTGTATTGTCTCCCATTATATTGTAAAGCGCTGAGCAAACTGTTGGTGCTATATAAATCCTGTATAATAATAAACCAAGCACCAATCAAAAATCCTCCACAAGCAAACCCTGATATGAATCCATAATGCCCAGGCTTACCTCAGACAGCAAAGACCTAGTATTTATTTATTTCAGGTACTTATATAGCACTGTCAATTTACGCAGCGCTTTACACACACACACACAGTACTATATATATATATATATATATATATATAGTACATTCACATCAGTCCCTAACCCTCAAGGGGTGTACAATCTAAGGTCCCTAACTCTCATTCATACATACACATATTAGGGCCAATTTAGACAGGATCCAATTAACCTACCAGCATGTCTTTGGAGTGTGGGAGGAAACCGGAGCACCCGGAGGAAACCCATGCAAGCACAGGGAGAACATGCAAACTCCATGCAGGAGGCGCCATGGTCGGGAATTGAACCAATGACCCATTTACTGCAAGGCAGACGTGCTAACCACTAAGCCACTGTGCCACCCTGGTAGCCAAGGAAATGACATCTTGCTTGTAAAATAGTTCCTATAGTTTTTGCATCCCTCTGCATTCATGGTTGGAGTGCAGGGAGACCAATGCTGCTGTGTTGCATGGCCAAGCACAGGGCAGACAAGGTTCAAAGACAAATGGCAGCAAACTGATCCAAGGGTGGACTAGACGCACTACCTTGTTCCCCAAGTCACTGCCCATAAGCCAGAGAGAATATGCAAAGCACAGCCAGCAAGGATACTAGAGTTGACCTCACATTTCATGGAGTGACAGGGTACAATTTAGCTCTATCAATAGCTCCCCTCAGTATAGTCATGTCTGTCTCGGAGATGTAAGACGGCAAGACATCTCAGAGACAGAGACATGATTATACTGAGGGGAGCTTTTGACAACAATAACCAGGGCAACAGCAAAACAAAACATTACAAATTTGTACTCCTGGATTCTTGGAAACACAATGAAACTGAGGACGGGGGTATGGCAGGGACTTTTAACCTTTATTTTTTGGTGTTTCCTGTTGAATCCAATAATCTCTCAGATAGCGGTCCTGGAAGACGATTTAGAAAACAGCTTTGATACCCAAAAATGTCCAAGGGTGTCACTTGGAAAGTTATACAAAACTATTTACGTGCAGGCACTGCCACCTACACAGCAATTATGGTAGCAGCAACAAAAAGGTTAAATGCAGATTCACTTTAACTTAACCGTTGATGTCATTGTAAGCCACAGGGACGTTAAAGTATCCTCACCTTGAAAAACAACCCATCTAGATTAAAATAGAAATGAAAAAGGTAAAATATTTGTGTAAATTATATTTAGGAATACCATTTTTTTCCCATTTTGTTTAACCGCATTCCCGACACCCTATACCAGATGTATTGCTACAAGGTGGCACGGGTGCACAAAATCACGTATATACACACACAAGTGATTTTGCATTTCCAGGTAGGTAAATAAAACAGTTCTCCCTGTCAGCTCCTGCACACTGCTTTGCAGCTATAAAATCGCTGAACGCCACCATTACTAGTAAAAATTAAAAAAACAAAAACACCAGTATATATAACGCCATTTGTAAACGCTATAACTTTCACGTCAACCAATTTATACGCATTTGTATTTTTTTTTTTTTTTTTCTAGCAAAGACATGTAGCAGAATACATTTTGGCCTAAAATTATGACAAAAATTGATTTTTTCCTGAACGTGTTTAAAAAGTAAAAAAAATTGTTTTTTTTCCACAATTTTTTTTTTTTTATAGTGCAAACAATAAAAAATGCACAGGCGATCAAATACCACTGAAAGAAAAGGACATAAATTTGATTTTCATGCAGCGTTAAATGACCACGCAATTGTCAGTTAAAGTAACGCAGCAGCGGAACGCAAAAAGTGGCCTGGTCAGGAAGGGGGGGTATATCTTCTGGAGAAGAAGTGGTTAATAAGAGATCACAAACTCTGATCTCAGTTGCATAAGGGTCTTGGAAAGGTGGGGGTGGAGAGGCAGCAGTATGCAGATCTTCCCAGTGAATGGCTGTGCAGCACATGATCACAATGTCAGCAAATCGGTTATTCAATATGATTCATAACAGCTTTGCTTCCCTTCCTAGTGCACTGTGGGCCAATGGCTCTTGTTGCTAACTCCGCCAATGAGGAGGGAGAGTCCCTGGAGCGATGAGGCTAGATCGCGATGGGGTTCAGGTAAGCAGGGGTGTGGAAATTTTTGAAAAAAATGACTTGTCCAGGGACTAAATCTGTACCAAAATCTACTTGTCCAGAGAAAATTAAATAAGTTTTAACCAAAAAAGTAATTAAATCGGAGGTGATATTAGGAATGTCTGGGGTATTTAAAAACAAAAAAGGGGCTTTATGACAACTTAAAAGTTTAATATTTTTGACAATTGAGCGGTTTATCTCCTCCTCCCTGTCGGTTTCCAGCTCCACACCCGGGGACTGGCAGGGAGGAGAGAGACCTTGCAGTGTAATGAGCACCGATTGGCTGCTCCTCAGGAAAGGGTGAGTCAAGGCTTATCTGTTATCCCTTTTGCTGCCAGAGCCGTTTTTGCACAAGTATAAAAAAATCA
Organism: Staurois parvus; assembly: GCF_062004578.1. Lineage (NCBI taxonomy): Eukaryota > Metazoa > Chordata > Amphibia > Anura > Ranidae > Staurois > Staurois parvus. The sequence goes on from NW_028317892.1 coordinate 4,437,155, forward strand.
TTTTAGGCCTGAAGATTACATAAATCCCCCAAACATTATATATTTTCTGAAAGCAGATACCCTAGAGAATAAAATAGCAGTAGTTCCAATTTCTTAATGTCACATGATATTACCGCAGAATTTCAGTAAAAAATACAAGTTAATTTTAGGGCACAGAAAAAAAAAAAAAAAAAAAGCAATAAAGTTACCCTATTTTTTTGTAAAATATAAAAGATGAGGTTGCACCAAGTAAATGGATATCAAAACATGTCAAACCTTAAAATTTGTGCGAGCTCATGAAATGGCGACGAACTTCAGTACCCTATATTTTCCTTAGGATGACACTTTTAAAGCTCCTTATAGGTTATCAGTTTAGCGTTACGGAGGTCTGGTGCTAGAATTATTGCTATCATTATGGCATGAGCAGCGATATGTGACAGGTGTATAGCAATTGACTTCTTCATGCGTAAGCGCCCCAGTGTGTGCTTGTACGTTTGTACGTGCGTATATGTGGGGGTGGGGATGGCATGCGCTTGGGTGTAACTCATTTTTTTCAATAAAAAAAAAAAAAAAAAAAACTACCTGCCCGACGCCTGGAACTACATGTCCCGGGCATTGGGCGATAGGAATCGAACATCCCAGGGTAAGTATTACGGAAGGCTGCTGTAAACAGGTTTTTTACCTTCACGTGTGCCGCATTTCACACATTTTTTCTGGGTCTTTGAATTACCACCTGGCAAGTACCCATAGGCTCTCTTGATCATAGAATGCATAAAAAGGTAAAGAAACCTTGAGCCTTTACAACCACTTTGGGGGAGAGTGCGTGTGTCAGGGACCTTAGTAAGCTCTTTGAGGGTTAGGGACTGATGCGAGAGAGAGAAATAAATAAATATATATATATATATATATATATATATATACACACACACACATATACATACACACACACATATACACACACACTTAAAATTGACGGCGCTATACAAGTACCTGTAATACATGAATTAAAAAAAAACACACATACCTGCCGAATCAGAATGTACTACATGCAGACTGACAAATCAGCGATCAGGTTTCCATAGAAAAGTCCTCTTCAGCTTGGTGCACGCAGCCTGTAACTGATTTCTGTCTCACAGTCAACAATTACAGCCTGCAGGGCACATATGCCAAGCTAAAGAACACTCATAAACTTATCCTTAAACATGAACCTTCAGTTTAAATCAGCTAAACACATTCCAAGTGCACGACAACAAATTCATTTTCTTTAATAAAAAATAAAAAAAAAAGGGGGGGGGGGGGGGGGAGAATAAGTAGGAATCCTGTCCCCTGCCAGCATACTGCACAAAAGGTCCCTTCCTCGTTGGTAGCCAGATGTCTCTTGCTGAATCAGAATCATACCCGTCACCAAAGCTTATGCTTCATGCTGATTGGAGAGCTCTACCTGTGTCAGTTGTTCAGGTGGACCTAATTGAAAGGTCCATGCATTCCTATTGTAGCCAGGTGGCTGATTGCCCTCCACAGCTGATCTACCTGCACCCCCCCAATCAGCAGCGTGGAGTTGAACCATGAGACGACTATGTATGTGGACTCTCTTCCCCCTCTCTCCTAGGAAGAGCTATCTTGTTTATTTTTAGTTTTAGGCAGGCCATAGATGGGTCGAAAAATCAGCCGAAAATTTGTCCGAAAGAATAATCGGCCGATTTTCAGATCGTTAATGGGGGAATTTGTCAGCAGTTTTTTGTGATTTTGACACTTTTTTAAATCGGTTATGTTGGAAAAAAAAACGGCCGATTTTGTTGATCAGCCGATTTTCACAGCAATGATGGACAAATCGGCCGATCTTTTTACCGATTAAACAAAATGCGCATGAGCCGTGACCTGCAAGAAGGAAAAGAAAAAGGATGAAGAACATCTGTATCTATTTGTATTTATTTTGGATACAGATGTTTCTATTCGGATACAAATAGATACAATGTTGCAACCGCAATACTTTTAAATGTCAAAAATAATAGTGGAGTGTCCCTGCAGAGAGCTCCGCTATTATATTTGACAGTTAAAAGTATAGCGGTTGCAACATTGTATCCGAATAGAAACATCTGTATCCGAAATGGATACAAATAGATACAATGTTGCAACCGCTATACTTTTAACTGTCAAATATAATAGCGGAGGTCTCTGCAGGGACACCACTATTATATTTGCCGGCCGTAGATGGGACGAAAATCAGCCGATTTTTTTTTTTTTACCAATGGTGGTAACGTCGGCCAATTAAACAACCGATTTTTCGTTTTTAAAAAAAAAAAGGGCCGGTTTTCGCCCCGTCTATGGCCTGCTTCAACCTTTTGATTCCAGGTCAGTGGTACAAAAATCTAATTTTTTGCCAATTTGGGACAGTTATTATTCTAACAAGCCTGCATCATAATTTACCAGTGTGTGCGCTCATTTATGTCAAACTGTCATTTATTCTAACATGTATCAATAGGTTAAGAATAATTGCTATTAAGTGGGTGTATGCAACTACTGCCATTACCCCCAGCCAGGTTAAAGGCATTTTTCTCTTGTGTATTTTTTTTTTTCATACTTGCAGTGATTTTTACTCAACCAGGTGTGTCAGATGGGCTGAAGTTGTTCTTTGAGTTGAGGCGCAGAACAGAAAACCCAAAGTTACCAAGCGGCTCCTTTGGGAGTGGCATTACACTATGGACAGGACCTGTGTCCATTTACACCCGCCTACCTCTGGGCTTGATCTAGTCTGCTAAAGAGAAGAAAAAAAAAAAAAAAAAAACCACACAGAAGGGGAAAGGGATCTGTCATCTTCTGTTTAGCTGGATCGGATGGCAGTTGAGTGTAAACAGACAGCAGTGTCTGTTTACACCCATTTCCTAGAGCAAAGCAGGCTCTGTGTCCACTCTGGAGAAACTGAGGGGACAGGGATGAGTCATCCACCCAATCTACTCCAATCAGCAGAGGATCTGTGAGCGGATCCCCTCCTGTTTAGAAAGGAATCTGCCTCCTGTGAAGGGGGCTTTACTCAGCAAGAAGTATGTTGGCACTCCATTAAGTAACCACTGCATCCTTCCAGAGAACAGGGGTCTCACTATGCAGCAGGCTGGCAGTGGACAGGCTTTGCTTCTCAGGCTGTGGCTGCTTTCTAAAGAAAGCCAACTGTAAGACTTTGCACACTTGTTGGAATGCACTTCGGTGATCTATACTGAACGTTGAGTTGGGTTTTAACAGATTGCTGTAGGTGACAATGTTCAGGTTACAGTTTGCTGCAAGAGAAAACATCCACACAGTAAAGTCAGTGACAAGTGCACACATGGTGAGAACAGCCATACCCCACCCTCCACTGAGCTTCCCATAGCAAGACACAGACCTACCAGTGCAGGCAGGACTAGGCCACTTACCACCACACTGTACGAGTGCCCACAAGTACGCCTTAGAGCCCCATAGCCTAAGTACCCGCTCCCCAGCCGAATACTCCCTCCGTCATCTCCCCCACCCCATGACATCCAGCAATAGACCTCCCAACCCCACACACACCAAGCGTACCATCTCTGCTCCGGCCCACATAGTGCCTTGTGCCCCTGGCACCCCGCAGCCCTCTCTTCCTGCCATACACAGGAGTACATACCATCTTCAACCACCTCCTCCTCCTCTTTAGGGCTCCTCCGGCCTCACCGGCTCACACAAACTCGCCGCGAGATCGTCCCCCAACCAAACCGCCAGTCATTGGACGCTGTTCGCACGCTCGGCCCCAAAAAGTAATCTCCTATTGGCTTTCTTTCTTATCTGTCAGCGATTCGGCCCTCTAACTGGCTCCCTCTGTCCTCCCCCTTCGTGACGTAGAATTAAACAGGGTAGGGTGCACAGGAAAAGGCGTCCGCTTTCGCCGCTCGAATCGCTGTTGGTTGGCAAACGCAGCTCAGCGCAAGGTTTCCTGGGACATGTAGTCTTTGGGAGGAGGCAGACACGTGATGAATCCCGCACAGGTCAATAAGGAAGGCGAGAGTGCGCGTCTCTGAAATGGAAGGACTGATTACTTATTGGAGTCAATCTAAAGGCCTCATGCACACGGGCCTATGAAAATCAGCAGCGTTTGCCAGACTGTGATACTCCTAATCCACTTGAGGGTAAACGCAGGGTACTGGCCAGAATATTAACCACTTGCCCTCCAGAGGATTTACCTCCCTTCCTGACCAGGACATTGTTTGCAATACGGTCCTGAGTTACTTTCTTTTTTGCGCTATAAAAACAAAACCCGACCATTTTGGGAAAAAATGTTTTTGACTTTTTGCTATTAAACATGTCCAGTAAAAAAATTTTAAAAATCAAATTTCGTCATAAATTTAGGCCAAAATGTATTCTGCTACGTCTTTGTTAAAAAAAATCCCAATACGTGTAAATTAATTGGTTTATGTGAAAGTTATAGTGTTTACAAATGGTGGTATATACTGGGATTTTTATTTTTTTTTATACTAGTAATGGCAATCAGAGACTTATAGTAGGACTGTGGCGGCCATTCTGACACTGGGGAGGAACTGACTAACTGTCACTGACATCCCAATGACGTTAATACAGTGATCGTGGGACTGCAACTAACTGCCAATGACGCTAATACAGTGATAGTGGGACTGCAATGGCCATTCTGACACTGGGGAGGAGCTGACTAACTGTCACTGACATCCCAATGACGATAATACAGTGATCGTGGGACTGCAACTAACTGCCAATGACGCTAATACAGTGATAGTGGGACTGCAACGGCCATTCTGACACTGGGGAGGAACTGACTAACTGTCACTGACATCCCAATGACGATAATACAGTGATCAGTGATAGTGGGACTGCAAATAACTGCCAATGATGCTAATACAGTGATAGTGGGACTGCAACGGCCATTCTGACACTGGGGGGAGCTGACTAACTGTCACTGACATCCCAATGACGCTAATACAGTGATAGTGGGACTGCAACTAACTGCCAATGACGCTAATACAGTGATAGTGGGACTGCAACGGCCATTCTGACACTGGGGGGGAGCTGACTGTCACTGAAATCCCAATGACGCTAATACAGTGATCAGTGATAGTGGGACTGCGGCGGGCATTCTGACACTGGGGGGAGCTGACTAACTGCCACTGACATCCCAATGACGCTAATACAGTGATCAGTGATAGTAGGACTGCTGCGGGCATTCTGACACTGGGGGGAGCTGACTGCCAATGATGCTAATACAGTGATAGTGGGACTGCAACAACCATTCTGACACTGGGGGGGAGCTGACTAACTGTCACTGACATCCCAATGACGCTAATACAGTGATCAGTGATAGTGGGACTGCAACGGGCATTCTGACACTGGGGGGAGCTGACTAACTGCCACTGACATCCCAATGACACTAATACAGTGACCAGTGCTAATAAAAAGCACTGACGCTGTACTAATGACACTAGGCAGGAAGGGGTTAACATCTGGGGCGAACAATGGGTTAACTGTGTGCTGTGTTGTGTTTTACGTTATGTGCTGTGTGTGTTTTACCTGGGAAACATGCTGCTTTGTATTGCCCTGCTGTGCAGAGCAATACAAAGCAGCCTGTTTTTGTTGACAGGAGAGATCTGTGTTGTTTGCATACAGACCTCTTCCCTTTCACTGTTCCTCGATGATCACCGGGTGCCAGCGGGAAATCTCTGGCTGGGATCGACAGCTGTAGCCGCCTAGGCCAGCCTGCGCCCCTACCTGGAAATGTAGAATCACGTATATATACGTGATTTTGCACAGCCCTTCCACCTTGTAGCAGTAGTTCTGCTATAGGGCAGCGGGAAGCAGTTGTTTTTTCAGGCCGTTGGAATGCATTTACACGCGTATCTGCGTTTTTTTTTCTGCTCAAAAGTGCCTCTCAGAACACACCATTGGTATTTTTTTCTGTCTGTAAGTAGTCCTCTGCAATATGCCTATAAGCACCCATGTGTCCATAGACACTCACCCTAGGTTCACATGTAAGCGTTTTCCACAGCGTTTTGAAGAAATGCAGTACAGTCCATTTAACATGATTTCCTAAGGGACACGTTCACATCACGTCACCCGCTGCGTTTTTTGGAAAAGGTCAGGGACTTTTTTAAATGCAAAAAGTTGCGTTTTTTGGTTCTATAGACTTCAATGGAAATGCTGCAGAAGAGCATGTAGTGTGTTTTCGCTGTGTTTTGCGTTTTAAATCTGCCTAGCAACAAGAAGAAAAAATGCAACTAAAATGCATGTGCAACAACGCAAAATGGACCACAAAAAGCATTGTAGAAATGGATCAAAAGCAAACTGCACAGGTGTGAACCCAGCCTTAACCCCAGTTCACACTGGTGCAGATTACCATGCAACTTGCAACACATAGGGATTTATTTACTAAAAGCTGGTTTAGCCCTGGTTCACACTGATGTGGTGCGGAATTCGCTGCGTTTTTAGTGCAAATTCCGCACCACATCAAAAATCGCACCCTATCCATGCGATCCGATGCAGGTGTGTATGTTAATTTAACAACATGCCAAAATCAGTCCGCAAAACGCAGTGCAGAATCACATCGCATAGGTGTAAATACCTATGTGATCCGATTCTAGTGCGGACCAAAAAAGGGTCCTGCATGTTTTTGGTGCAGTGCGAATAGAGCCATACAAAATGTATGGCTGCAATCGCACCACATACAAAATGACACATGATTTGCACAGGAATGCAGTGTGGTTCCTGTTCGAATCACATGGGATTACCCGCACTGCTGCAGTGTGAACATGAGCTCACTCAGAATCTCGTGCACTTCTGCATAGAAACTAAACTGCTTTCAGGTTTTATTGCTAAAGCTTAATTGAACAAGCTGAAGTTAGAAGCTGATTGGTTATCATGCACAGCTGCACCAGATTTTGAGCGCACCAGCTTTGGTAGATAAACCCCATAAAGTCACATGACAAGTCAAAACACATTCATTTCAGCAGGTGCTCTTTTAACCAATGTGACTCAAGTCACAGCGGCAAAAGAAAAGTTACTGCGCTACTTTTCTGCAACTTGAGTACCATAGACTGCAATGTTAAATTACAAAAGTCACAAGGAAATTGCAAGCAAGTCACATGACTTGGGGGTTGTAGCAGTGTGAACCAAGCCGGATGCCTCATACATGAAAATATGCTGCCAGAAGCTGGCAGAAAAATGCCTCTAATGCTTCGATTTTGTGTGCGTTTATGCGCATATGTGTGTAAACTGGTTCTGTTGTCTGGAATATTAATTTTTTCTAGCCACTAGAATACATGGCCACACTCTTGTACATGTTTACGCATGTATAGGTGTAATGCAGGCCATAGATGGGGAGAAAACCGGCCAATTTTTCCTTAAAAAAATGGAAAAATCGGTCATTCAAGCGGCCGACGTTACCAGGAACGGTAAAAAAAATCGGCCGATTTTCATCCCGTCTACAGCCGGCAAAAAGTGTCCCTGCAGAGAGCTCCGCTATTTCTTTGACAGTTCCTTGACATTTATTGCAGTTGCAACAACTATCTATTGTATCTATTTGTATCCGTTTAGGATACAGATGTTTTTATTCGGAAACAAATAGATACATTGTTGCAAACGCTATAAATGTCAAGGAACTGTCAAAGAAATAGCGGAGCTCTCTGCAGGGACACTTTTTGCCGGAATGGAATTCTTCTTCTTCTTCATCCTCTTCTTCTTCTTCATCCTCTTCTTCTTCATCCTCTTCTTCTTCTTCATCCTCTTCTTCTTCTTCATCCTCTTCTTCTTCTTCATCCTCTTCTTCTTCATCCTCTTCTTCTTCATCATCCTCTTCTTCTTCATCCTCTTCTTCATCCTCCTCCTCTTCTTCTTCTTCATCCTCTTCTTCTTCTTCATCCTCTTCTTCCACTTCTTCATCCTCTTCTTCCTCTGCTTCTTCATCCTCTTCTTCATCTTCCTCTTCATCCTCTTCTTCATCCTCTTCTTATTTATCCTCTTCTTCTTTTTCTTCTTTTTGTCTTCCTCTTGCAGGTCACTGCTCATGCGCAGATTTTTTTATCGGTAAAAAGATCGGGCGATTTGCCCATAATTGCCACGAAAATCGGCCAATTGGCAAAATTGGCCGATCTTTTTCCAACTTTACCGACAAAAAAAATCTGCCAAAATACCGAAAAACGGCCGAACTATTAGCCCACTATTAGCCCACTAACGATCCGAAAATCGGCCGATTTTATTTTCGGCCAAAAACTCGGCTGATTTTCGACCCATCTATGGCCTGCATAAACTACACTGGGAAACGCTCTGAATGCAGGCTTGGGGCATTGTTTTTCTTGTTATACCTCTGACTGCTGCTCTTGAATACACCTGTAAACGGAACATTGCGTATATACACATTAGATAACCTAGAGCTGCTTTCAGAGACTTAAAAAAAATGCCAGACATCCCTAGCAGCAAAAGATTTTTTTCTGCACATGTGCATGAGGCCTCAGGCTAACACAGAGGTGTCTTTAGGGCCATTTCCAACCACCTGGATGCGTTCCAGATGCATTTTTTCCTTCCAGCTCACACCACAAAAACTCACTTCAGATGCATTTCTGCATGCGCATTTTTTTATGCGTTTTCAGAGCGATTCAGTATGTTTTCCCCCCTCTTGTTTTTTCCTGTTTTTTTTTATTGTGATGTATTCTAGTGCATTCTTGATGTATTTTCCCACATTCCATTACAGTTCTCTGCAGAAAAAATGCAGCATGTTCTTCCTTTTTTTCTGCACTGTAACACACTGGAACTGACCGCACTGGTGTGAACTATGCCATTGGAACTCGTACAATCTACTGTCCATGTGTTTTTGATGCAGAAATAAATGCACTGGACTGCATTTGGTGGGAACCAGTCCTTACAGGCAGATAAAAAAAAATGCTGTGTAAATGGCATTTTTAAGCTCCATGTACATGAGACCTATAAAAGGGCCTTCTATAAGTCTAGGCTCATATATACAGGTGAAACTCGAAAAATTAGAATATTTCAGTAATGCAACTTAAAAGGTGAAACTAATATATGAGATAGACTCATTACATGCAAAGCAAGATAGTTCAAGCCGTGATTTGTCATACTTGTGATGATTATGGCTTACAGCTCATGAAAACCCCAAATCCACAATCTCAGAAAATGAGAATATTACATGCAATCAATAAAACAAGGATTGTACATAGAACAATATCGGACCTCTGAAAAGTATAAGCATGCATATGTACTCAGTACTTGGTTTGGGCCCCTTTTGTAGCAATTACTGCCTCAATGCGGCGTGGCATGGAAGATATCAGCCTGTGGCACTGCTGAGGTGTTATGGAAGACCAGGATGCTTCAATAGTGTCCTTCAGCTTTTCTGCATTGTTCGGTCTCATGTTTCTCATCTTTCTCTTGACAATGCCCCATAGATTCTCTATGGGGTTCAGGTCAGGCGAGTTTGCTGGCCAATCAAGCACAGTAATCCCACGGTCATTGACCCAGGTTTTGGTGCTTTTGGCAGTGTGGTCAGGTGCCAAGTCCTGCTGGAAAATGAAGTCAACATCCCCATAATGCTCGTCTGTGGAAGGAAGCATGAAGTGCTCCAAAATCTCCTGGTAGACGGCTGCATTTACCCTGGTCTTAATGAAGCACAGTGGACCAACACCAGCAGATGACATGGCTCCCCAAATCAACACAGACTGTGGAAACTTCACACTGGACTTCAAGCATCTTGCAGTGTGTGCCTCTCCATTCTTCCTCCATACTCTGGGTCCTTGGTTTCCAAATGAGATGCAAAAGTTGGTCTCATCAGAAAAGAGGACTTTGGACCACTGAGCAACAGACCGGGCCTGTTTTTCTTTAGCCCAGGTAAGACGCTTCTGACGTTGTTTGTTGTTCAGTAGCGGCTTGACAAGTGGAATACGACATTTGAAGCCCATGTCCAGGATCCGTCTGTGTGTGGTGGCTCTTGATGCACTGACTCCAGCCTCAGTCCACTCCTTGTGAAAGTCCCCAACACTTTTGAATGGCCTTTTCCTGACAATCCTCTCCAGGCTGTGGTCATCCCTGCTGCTTGTGCACCTTTTTCTTCCACACATTTCCCTTCCACATAACTTTCTATTAATGTGCTTTGATACAGCACTTTAGGAACATCCAACGTCTTTTGCAATTACCTTTGAGGCTTTCCCTCCTTATGGAGGGTGTCAATGATGGTTTTCTGCACAACTGTCAGATCAGCAGTCTTTCCCATGATTGTGATTCCTACTGAACCAGACTGAGAGACCATTTAAAGGCTCAGGAACCCTTTGCAGGTGTTATTGCTTAATTAGCTGATTAGAGTGGGACACTTTGAGCCTAGAATATTGCATCTTTTCACAATATTCTAATTTTTGAGATTGTGGATTTGGGGTTTTCATGAGCTGTAAGCCATAATCATCACAATTATGACAAATCACAGCTTGAACTATCTTGCTCTGCATGTAATGAGTCTATCTCATATATTAGTTTCACCTTTTAAGTTGCATTACTGAAATAAATGAACTTTTGCACGATATTCTAATTTTTCGAGTTTCACCTGTAAATCGCACACATTTTCACAGCCACACACATGGCAATATATGGAAAATGTATGGCGGTGCTAATAACTCTTAATGGCACCTCTACGCACTGATAAATGCGATGCGGATTCATGCAAATGGAAATTGCATGATGCAAAAACCATGCAATTTTAAAAGGGTGCAGGGACCTTTTCCCTGCTGAAGAGGCAGACACAGCAGCTCATTCAAGTGAATGGGCTACCCGCGGTATGTACAGCCGTATATGTGAACTGGGCCTAAAGGTTGATTGGTTAAAAAATAAATTAACTTTATTACAAAAAATCTTGAGATCTTAGAATATGTCATTTTGCAGTCACTTCGGAACAAAAATAACATTTTATTTTCCATTATAATGGCCATTTCACATCAAGAATCGCACAGGAATGCACTGTGTGATCCTGTGCGATTCAAATGCGATCCGGGTGCAGTACAATTTCAGACCATTCATTTAAATGGGCTGAAATTGCTCCGGACTGCACCAAAATTAGTGCATGCACTACCTTATAAAACACACAGCAACTGGATCAGTAGTAGTACTACTACATACACTATAATGCCAAAAGTATTGGGACACCCCTCCAAATCATTGGATTCAGGTGCTGCAATCACCTCCATGGCCACAGGTGTATAAAATCAAGCACCTAGGCATGCAGACTGCTTCTACAAACATTTGTGAAAGAATGGGTCGCTCTCAGGAGCTCAGTGAATTTAAGTGTGGTGCGGTGATAGGTTGTCACCTGTGCAATAAGTTCATTCATGAAATTTCCTTGCTACTAAATATTCCACCGTCAACTGTTAGTGGTATAATAACAAAGTGGAAGCAACTGGGAACAACAGCAATTCAGCAACGAAGTGGTAGGGCACGTAAAATGACAGAGCGGGGTCAGCACATGCTGAAGCACACAGTGAGCAGAAGTCAACAACTGTCTGCAGAGTCAATAGCTAAAGACCTCCAAACTTCATGTGGCCTTCAGATTAGCACAACAACAGTGCGTAGAGAGCTTCATGGAATGGGTTTCCATGGCCGAGCAGCTGCATCCAAGCCCTACATCACCAAATGCAATACAAAGTTTCAGATGCAGTGGTGTAAAGCACGCCGCTACTGGACTGGAGAGCAGTGGAGACGTGTTCTCTGGAGTGACAAATCATGCTTCTCTGTCTGGCAATCTGATGGATGTTTCTGGGTTTGGCGTTTGCCAGGAGTATGGTACTTGCCTGACTGCATTGTGCCAAGTGTAAAGTTTGATGGAGGGGGGATTATGGTGTGGAGTTGTTTTTCAAAGGTTGAGCTTGGCCCCTTAGTTCCAGTGAAGGGATCTCTTAAGGCATCAGCATACCAAGACATTTTGGACAATTTCATGCTCCCAATTTTGAGGGAACAGATTAGGGATGGCCCCTTCCTGACATCCGTGGCACTACAGGTCACACCAATGCCTGGTGTTCGTGGAACTACAAGGTGCAGCAATACCAGCTGGGATGCTCAAGAGTGCTCATGATCCAACATGGGAATCCACCACCTTATATGGATGTGCACTCATCAGAATGCTACTTGTATAATAGAATTAATGCTGATTCTTGTGGGGGGTCTCAGGAAGCCATAAATAGGGACCGGACTTCTCCAGGATCAGGGCTATGCAAAACCAGCAAAGGATCCTCCGAGGGGGAGAAACTCACCACAGGAGTCGAAGGTATGGGAATATAGGGTAGTATTTATTGTAAATAGTTAAAAGCAATATACATGAATACAACAGAGTTAAAAGCATAACAAAATGGCCGTTCAGCGTGCCCGTGAAGACGTTCATGCACACGAAATGCGTTGGGTGGAGGCTGACGTCACGCTGCCGTGGCCGGAGCTCGGAGCGGCAGCCATTTTGGTATGCTTTTATGCATTTAACTCTTTGCTGTATCCACGTGGATTGCTTTTAACTATTTACAATAAATACTACCCTATATTCCCATTTGTATTTATTGATGATGTGACTGCTGACAAAAGCAGCAGGATGAATTCTGAAGTGTTTCGGGCAATATCTGCTCATATTCAGCCAAATGCTTCAGAACTCATTGGACGCCGCTTCACAGTGCAGATGGACAATGACCCAAAGCATACTGCAAAAGCAACCAAAGAGTTTTTTAAGGGAAAGAAGTGGAATGTTATGCAATGGCCAAGTCAATCACCTGACCTGAATCCGATTGAGCATGCATTTCACTTGCTGAAGACAAAACTGAAGGGAAAATGCCCCAAGAACAAGCAGGAACTGAAGACAGTTGCAGTAGAGGCCTGGCAGAGCATCACCAGGGATGAAACCCAGCGTCTGGTGATGTCTATGCGTTCCAGACTTCAGGCTGTAATTGACTGCAAAGGATTTGCAACCAAGTATTAAAAAGTGAAAGTTTGATTTATGATTATTATTCTGTCCCATTACTTTTGGTCCCTTAACAAGTAGGAGGCACATATGCAAACTGTTGTAATTCCTACACCGTTCACCTGATTTGGATGTAAATACCCTCAAATTAAAGCTGACAGTCTGCAGTTAAAGCACATCGTGTTCATTTCATTTCAAATCCATTGTGGTGGTGTATAGAGCCAAAAAATTTAGAATTGTGTCAATGTCCCAATATTTATGGACCTGACTGTAAGTAGTGAGTAAGGCACTCAATTCCCTTTTGAAAGCCATGGTGCTTATTATGCTACACATTATACTTATCATATTATGATACATGTTATACTTGTAATATATTCACCATACAGGTGCCTGGTAAGATGTACTAGCAATAGGTGTAATGGGAATGGAACCTGGAGAAAATCTTATGGTATGCTGTATGTGATGGTAGGTGAGCAATGCAGGACACAGAAGGACATTTGAGCAGTAGAAAACAGAAGGACACAAATAACCAGGGCTGCAAGACTGTAGAAAAGTGGTAACATCAGTAGATGGAGAGGAAGAGTGGCAAATGAAGAATGCAAAGTGCTGGGGAAATCAGTTGTTGTACAGGGCAGATAGATTGGAGAACCAAGAAATTATGGGAAGTTAGGGCTGTGGCCCTCAAAAGATTGGTGTATAGTGGACAATGGCATCAGGTATTGAATTGGTGTACAGTGGTCCTTGATTAGGATGACCAGGGTAGGTAGATAGTGGCAGTCAGGGACGTAACTACAGGGGTCACAATTGCAACCCAGCCCCATGCTTCGGGGAGGCCAGTGCAGCTCCACTGTACACTTGGATATAGGTCTGCTGTTAGAAATCATTGGGCCCCATACAGCCTACCTGACAGGCTCTCCCCCCAAAATATCAAATGTATATTCGATAAAATGCCACACCCACAATGCTATGCTTTGCAGCCATAGCAGAAATTATACCCTCATTGAATAAGACCCACTCAAGTGAATAGCGGTTACAATGTGTTAGTGTGGGGTTAAAGCAGGTGGTGAGGAGGCAATATGCTTCTTGCTGCTTGTCAAATGTTCCCTGAAGAGCGATCCAAATGCTGACTTCAGAGTGCAAAAGCACATGTGAATGAGTCCTTTATTTTTTTTAATAATTTTTTTTAGGATTTTTTTTTAACTTTTATTTTTTAGAATATTTATTTATTTTTAAATTTTTTAACTACCCTGTTAGGGGGTTTTGGTGAAATATCAGGTGTCTAAACAGACCTCTGATGTCTTACTTTTGAGACAGAAAGGGACTGAGGACAGAGTTTCTCCTGTCCTTTTCTCTACAGCCTTAGCTGCACTGGACAGTGAATGAATGGGAAGTGCTCTGTGCTGAGTGGCTTCCTGTTCATTCACAAATTGGAGAATAGTAAACACAGTTTACTATATTTCAGTTATGAAAGGACTCAGGAGCGATCAGTACCAATCACTCACTGTATGCATTCTGGAATGGAAATTACATATTTACCAGCCCCTTCCCCCACTCTCCATCCTTAAAGGATCCCCGTGTACCTGCAGCAGCTGCCAGCAGGAGAGGAGGGAAGCTGACCGCTCTTCGGGAGAGTGGGTCACACGGGTGCCCCGGGCAGTGAGTGGAAGGGGCAGGTACTACAACCGTTCCCCCCTGCAGCACAGAGGGAGAAAGCTAGCAGAGTTGCAGGGGGATCCACAAGAGTCACATGGCAATACAGCTGATTCTCCTGCTCGGCAGGTATCCGGTCCCCCCTTTTGAACTGATGGGGGCCCGGTACAGGAGGGCCAGCTGTATCTCTGCCCGGATAGTAGGGTGCCGGGGGCGGCATATAGAGGAACCAATCCCTCCATTTTCCTCCTGAAACCACTGAATTCTTGCGGGAGGCAGAATAGGAGAAGCAAACTTTCATACTGATCACTAACTCTGTCCATTCATAACTCAAGAATAATAAACTGTGTTTACTATGCTTCAGTTTGTGAAAGACCGGGAAGCTCTGTACAGGACTGTGACGCAATCTCCTTTCTCTGTCTCAAAGGTGAAACATCAGAGGTATGTTTAGGCCCCTGATATCTCACCAAAGCCCCCCAACTGGGCTCTTAAAAAAATTGTAAAAAATAACATTTTAAAATAAATAAAATAAAAAGGTAAAAAATAAAATAACAAAAATAAAAAACTGACACCAGTGGCAGAACTACCAGAGTCACAAAGGTCGCACTTGCAAGTGGGCCCTGGTGTTCTGCCATTGGGCTCAGAGGGAAAGGCCCAGGGCTCAAAGGGAAGGGCCCCGGCCGGGGGTCGAGGGGCCCTTCATGTTTTTTTTGCACCGGGGCCCTGAAGGTTTCTGTTATGCCTCAGGTGGAAGTGGTTATGGAGTAAAGTGTGGCAAAAGAGAAAGAGATTGTCTGAAGAGAGGATGAGGAAAGTGTCTTTTAGTCTTAGATAAAGTGGAACTAAACTCACAAAATATATTGCAGACGTGGGTGGTGCTATTGTTGCCACTCCACCCAATATGCTTTGATTGAAAAGCCAAAGGACTTGGGTGGGAAATTGTTTGCGAAACAGCATCTGCATCAAATCGGATGCAGGCACCGTTCGGGTAGTTTGGCAACCGGCAACACCAACTGTTAGAATACTACAGCCGCAGTGGCAGATTTGTCTATCTAGGCAGTGAATTAAAAAATTCTACGGGTGTAAGCAAGCCATGGATAATTCGATTGCGACAATCTCTGTTCATTCCAATAGAAAATCGGTGTGCCACTAGTCTTGTGTATATTTAAAAGAGAAGTATGGGGTTTGTTTTTTCCCCAAATCATACTCACCCAGGTGGATGCAGCATCGGTCTGATGCTGCATCTGTCCCCCACCGGCTCTAATGCAGGCCATACATGGGTCAAATTCTGAACGTTTTTTCTTCCGAAAATCGGAAACGCCGTTGGTGCCATCAATGATTTTGAAAATCGGCCAACCAAGTCATAAAGTTCACCCCATATAACAGGTTAAACCTCAGTTCCTTCCAGGTCACGGCTCATGCGCATATTCGTTTTGGAAAAATGATCGTACTATTTGACCATCATTGAGTTAAAAATCGGTAGTTTTTCACTAATTTTCCAATATGCCTGATCAACAAAAAGGGGAGGAACCATGAAAATCGGCCGGTGCCATTGACCCACTAACAGAGTGAAAATCGGCTGATTATTTTTAGTTCGAATTTCGACCCATGTATGGCTCTTAAATCCCTTCGCACCTAAAGGTAAAACATATCCTAACGCCTAAACACAATTTTGCAACTTTGACATTTGTTAGCAAAACTGTACATATCATCACAACTACTTTCTGCATCCAGGTGGATTATACCTTGCCTTTTTCAGGACAAATTGGGCTTTCATTTGATGGTAATGGATATCCCCAGATTTTTTGTTTTCATTATCAAAGGAAAAATTACTCAAAATAATAAAAAAAAAATTTTTTTTTTAAGTTTAGCTGTATATTTCTTGCTACTACTATATTCTTCCACCAAATGAAGATTTTTTTTTTCTTTTTTTACACTGATTGCTTTTACACCCTTAAAGGCTGTTAAAGCAATCATTTCTCCTTCTCCCTGGTACCAAGTGACCTCTGTGATCATTCACAGATTTCACAAGTAGTAAGCAATGATGTCAGAAGTGACATCTTGCTTACTACTATTCAAGTGATCACTGATTGCTTAATCAGTGATCACATGAATTGGGGCCTCACACAGCGGGCACCAATCGCGGTCCCAGGAAGAGCGCACAGGCAATGGATGCGGGGGGACGTGTAGAAACGTCCACCCACATCGGCAGCGCTCCCGTCTGGCCATTTATCGGCAATGGGCCAGACGGGAAAAAGGTTAAAGTAAAGTTGTTTTCAGTTTTGGATAGAGTGAAGAGGGATTAGATCTCCTGTCAGGTTTTTATTGCTGTCTGTACCCCTGTTAAGAAGATTCACCCACTCTTTTTCCTGTTTGTTAATAGCATACAGACTGAAAAGGAAAAAAAATCCCAAATTTTGAGTTGTCACCAGAACAGGAGAAAAGGATAAATCTTCGGATGAGGAGACTAGTTCTGATGACCCTGGAGAAAGCCAGGGATTCCTTCACACTTCCTGTTTTTTTTTTATAATTCTTTTATTTAAAGCAGTTTCAACACAGTACAGATCTAGGTACAGAAACAATCCAATGTATCGCAACTGGGTATTACATAGGAACAAAGATCAGATATATGGCAGCATTAGCCCAGGAAAACCTGCAAAGAGCACTTCCAGTGAGCATCAAGATAGCATAGCCAAGCCGCAGATGGTACCAGATCAAAATCATAAAGAGAGGGGTCAACTAAATACATTAGAAAGAAGACAAGGTTTTGTAATACTATTTGTCATTATTACAATGTGGGAGCCAACAATTGGCAAATAATGGACCCAAACACTGAATGAAAGGCTCACCCAATCATAAGATAAAGGGGGTAAAAAGGAAAATAAAAAATTAGCATGGTAGAGAGAAAGGGGTCTTCATGGAAAACTTCAGCAGAGCAGGTAGATCAGGAAGGAGCTCCCCAGAAAAAAAGGTGAAAGAAAGAAAAAGAAGAAAGAAGCAAGGAGAAGACGATAAAGGTCCTCCCTTGGGCAGGAACCAATCCAAGGAGGCAACATCAACAGGTGGCGGACATCTCCCGTGAGTAGGAATCGGTGTATGTAAAGTAATGCCAGGGTCGCCAAGTCTCAGTAAAGGCCTCCTCCATATTATGTAATGTGGCTGAGAGATCCACACTTCCTGTTTTGACTTTAGAACAGGGAGTGAGGAGGAATCTCCCCAGTGGAACACAGATGGCAAAACAAAAACTGACAGGGGTTGTAACCCTCTTTTACTCTACCCAAAATAAAAAAAAAAAAAAACAGTTTTGACTATAGTTCTACTTTAAGCCCCCATTCACATTTCAGCATAAGCATAGGCAGGCAATTTACAGGATTTTTTGTGTGCTTGTACACGTGACTTGCATTACAGAGTAGAATTGCATGTTTTTATTAAAGATTTTGAGATGGGGGCACCTGAAAAACAAGTGTAAACAATCATTATTCAAACAAAAAAACTAAAGAAATCTCCAGAAAAAAAAATGTATTTTTGTTTGGAGTAGAACAAGAAACGTTTAGAACGTCTCTCTTTTTTTTGTCCCAGAGAGAATTAATGAGAACATTTTTATGTAACTAAGAAAGTTTATTGTAACACGATAGGAAGGTTCCTGAGTATTTGCCACCCAGTTTATTTTAGTCTGCTTGCTCTTTGTGTTTCCCAGTAACTGACAGGGAGTTCTCCAGTGGTTAATTGGTAGGAATCCTCCGACTGCTGCAACTAAAAGCATGAGCTTACACCCATGGGTACTCAATGTGATCGATAATAAGAGGCATTCCTGCTATTAAAATAAGGGCAGAAACCAATTAGTCAGCAGAAGAATATCCCTGTACATTATTAACACAGACTGGGGCTTCTACCACAGAGTAAAGTGGAGCCAGGAAGATTTGAAGATGCACATGGAACTTTGACAGCTGTTATTCAATCTCCATTTGAAATGGAACCCATCAGCATAGGAATATGGCTGCCTTTTCTAACTTGTGTTGAAGGTGCAGAGAAATATGCTACTTACCTGGAACAAGAATGTAGGTTCAGGCTTATGACATTACTGAATGTAGGCTCACCAAGCAAGAAAGTAAGCAAAGATAACTTTGACAGCCTTGAAGCTTGACATTTTAGTATGTAATAACACCCATATTACTATTTTACAGGTTTGTGTAAGGTAATAAGATCACACCGGAGCCTTGTCTATTGTGACCCATTGGGGGTTATTTACTAAAACTGGAGAGTGCAAAATCCGGTGCAGATCTGCATAGAAACCAATCAGCTACCAGGTTCAGTTGGAAGCTGATTGGCTTCCATGCACAACTGCACTCTCCAGTGTTAGTAAATCTCCCCCATTATATTTACGTATTTGTAAAAGATGCACTTATACAAATACCATTCCTGAGGGTAACGTACTTATAGTTGAGACATACCAGCTTTTTTAACCACATGCCGCCCAGCCACTGTAGAAATACGGCGGCAGGGCGGCACGGCTGGCCAAAAGCACGTTTTAAAACATGTGTTTTGTAAACAGGTAGGGGGCGCGCGCGAGGCGCACCTCCGCCCTACCTGTCCCGCCGATCACAGCCGCGGATGTCAGTCGCCAGGTCACAGCTGGTCGTTACCGGCTATGTCCCGGCGATCGGCGGCAATCGCTGACAGAGAGCACAGCTGCTTCTTTCCCAGTGCCATTAGTACAGCGTCAGTGTTTTTTTTTTTTGCACTGATCACTGTATTGGTGTCACTGGAGATGTCAGTGACCCCAAGTCAGTACCCCCCAATGTCAGAATGTCCGCCGCAGTCCCGCCATAAGTCGCTGATAGCCGCCATAAGTCACTGATCGCCGCCATTATTAGTATAAAAAAAACTAAAAATCCCAGTATCTTTCCCGCCATTTGTAAATGCTATAACTTTCACGTAAACCAATTAATTTACACGTATTGGGTTTTTTTTTTAGCAAAGACATGTCGCTGAATGCATTTTGGCAGAAATTTATGACTAAATTTGATTTTTAATATTTTTTTTTACTGGACATGTTTTATAGCAAAAAGTCCAAAATATTGTTTTTTTTCCTCAAAATCGTCAGCCTTTTTTTTTTATAGCGCAAAAAATAAAAACCGCACAGGCAATCAAATACCACCAAAAGAAAGCTCAATTTGTGGGAAAAAAAAGGATGTCAATTTCATTTATGTACCGTATTGCATGACCGCGCAATTGTCCGTTAAACTGACGCAGCGCTGTATAGCAAAAAAAATGGCGTAAATTGCAGTATCTATACCATAGTTTGTAGACGCTATAACTTTCACACAAAGCAATCAATATACACTTATTGGTATTATTTTACTAAAAACATGTAGCAGAATACATTTTGGCCTAAATTTATAACCAACTTTGAGTTTACTATATATTTTTTATAGCTGAAAGTAAAAAATATTGTTTTTCTTCAAAATTTTTGGCCTTTTTTTGTTTATAGCGTGAAAAATAAAAAGTGCACAGGTGATCAAATACCACCGAAAGAAAGCTCTATTTGTGTGAAAAAAAGGACGTAAATTTCATTTGGGTGCAGCATTGCATGACCGCGCAATTATCACTTGAATTAGTGCAGCGCCGAGTAGCAAAAAGAGGCCTGGTCATTAAGGGGGGTAAATCGTCAGGAGGGCAAGTGGTTAAAGCAGAACTAAGCCCATCAATTTATCGATTTAAAAAACAACCGTCACATTTCCGGGATGCCAAGAATACTGTCACATTTGTTTGTGCTCTCAACCAAACTGTCAAAACATCAAATGGATGATGTCATAACTGATTAAATGTGCAGCACTATGGCAGTTGCAGATCAAACAGAGGCCTCCTGGGGCTCAAAAGGATAGAAGGAGGGCTTAGTTTTGCTTTAAGAGTAATTGTTACCTGGCCCATGCAGGACAAGGTGACAGTGTCTCTGGAAAAGTCATCCTTCAACCCCTTTTTACTCACCTTACCTGTAGTCCCTCACAGTTCCCTGTTCCTCTGCAGCTATCAATGAGATAGAGTGTGTTGCCAATGCAGGGGAATAATGATATCCTTGGACCTAGTTATTGGCTGCTAGGCCCAGACATAGTCATAGGGTAGCAGGCCATATGCTCAAATGGAAGTGCTGGGTAATAACACCAGTTGCAGTGGAGAAAGAACCTGTAAGGCTGCGCATACAAGTTGACTTTATGATGGTTGGGGGGATGCATGGGCATGGACAAGGTGACAGTGTCTCTTTGAAGGTGACCTATATCTAAAATATAAAGCAGTGATCCTCAAACTATGGCCCATAGGACAGTTATAGCCCATTATTTTCCAAACACTGTCCCCTGCAATGAGAAGGGCTTTCTTTTTGCAAGCTAGAAAATGGTGCTAAACACATAGTGGCAGTGGGTGCAGGGTGCTGGAATCCAGATAATTTCCGGACCTAGAAATTAATATTTTTTTATTCCTATTAGCCACATGAGTATGTCTGGAGGAAAAGAAATTTAATCTCCAACCACGGAAAGGTTTCTTCACAGTAAGAGCTGTGAAAATGTGGAATAGACTCCCTCAAGAGTTGGTTTGGCCAGCTCAGTGAATTTCTTTAAAAAAGGCCTGGATTCTTTCTTGGATACACAGAATATAACTGGATGAGAGCTGTACTATACTGCAATAGTATCAGGTACATACAGTCTGGAGAGCTGTGTTGTGGCACAAGCAGGGGTGGACTGACAACTTATGTGGCCCCCGGGAAACAGGGGATCATGGGGCCCCTGTGTCTTTGCCCAAACTC
Source organism: Staurois parvus (assembly GCF_062004578.1). NCBI lineage: Eukaryota > Metazoa > Chordata > Amphibia > Anura > Ranidae > Staurois > Staurois parvus. The sequence continues at coordinate 4,458,535 of NW_028317892.1, forward strand.
AATAAAGCCTATGAAAAAGGTACCAGGGGCATCTCATGGGGCCCCCTACTGACCCCGGGCCCTCGGGCAGTGCCTGAGTTTTCAAATGGTCAGTCCGCCCCTGGGCACAAGTATGAGTGGTTCCAGAGGAAGCCTTGTAATTTTTATCAATGAATACAAGGCTTCGTCTGTTTGGCTGAGGTAGAGATTATGACATCATCTGCGTTCCTCTGCATCTTGGCCAGAGATGTATTCCCTCAAAATATAGATTTCGTTTTGATTTTTTCCAGTAACAGAGCAATCCCTGTTTTGTGAGGGTGTCTAGGCACTCCTGTGCCTACAGTCTTATAGCTGTGTATCTGCTATACTGCCTCTGACTGCTGCCTCACCAGATTTGGAGTGAAATATGGAGATGTCAGCACTGTACTGCTCATGTTTCTCCTTACTGGTGGCTGACATGAGGAAGCAAAACCATGACTCTATCAGGATGGCCACCTCCACACAGTGCAGAACAAGGCATGGAGGGTCAGTAATGAGGAGTTGATCAGGAGCAGGGAGACCACAGGCAATACTGGTGACTAGTCCTTTGCCCTCTGTCAGCTTTTTTTTTTTGGAACGGTTCAAAAGCAAACCTTTCCTGAGGGACACAATGGGACTGTCATTGGCAATCCCTTTGTGGGGATGTTATTTATTTTGTTGGAATACTGTCCATATGGACTTAATAAGGTTTCAGTCATTGTCCTGGAACAAGTATGCATACCTAAAGTCACATATGTTTATAGCTGTTCCAGGTGAAGGACACAAAGCATTTCAGCAAGAGGTTTAACATGACAGCCATGGAACCAGTATCTGCAAAACAAGAAGTAGCAATGGCAGCACCCATATCTCCCTTCCAAAATGTTTCCTTTACAGCCACTTCACACCAGATGAACACAGGGATGGTGTGTACAATCCCTTGAGACCTAATGCACACTGAGCATTTATCCCTGATGCATGAGACCCTAGTGTTTAGGTGTAAGTGGAAGGCACAGGTGCACCGTCCATTCCCGCTGCTGACAGCGCCTGTGGCTGGATGGTGCACCAAGCAGTGTTAACATTTAGGGCCGTATGTGTCCGAAGATGAATGTCTAGAATCCAGACTGCTTGCGTTTCAGGCATTCGTTCCTGGGCACATACTGCCTTAAATGTTAGTACGGAGGCCTAATGCTTCATATCTTCCATTTGTTCAGGTGTAGCCATTAATACCTATTAATGGCTACACCTGAACAAAAGCAAGATATGAAGCATTAGGCCTCCATACTAACATTTAGGGCAGTATGTGTCCAGGAACATAACGCAAGATATAAGGCGAGCGCAGATAATATGGTAGCCGCTAGCACAAAAGGCACGGTAACAAACCCACAGTAATCAATTCAAATGTAAGTGCAGCGCTAAAGCGTAAGTGACAAACGCAATCATAGAGTGCTTATGTGAATAGAAATGTTCATACAATAAAAACGTTTCAGATCATATAAAATCATAGAATCATAAAAAAACTCTAAAAATCTGAACATAAATAGTGAATATAAATAGTCAGTGGCACTACAGGTCACAGAAGTGGCAAGTGATACATGTGCGCTTTTTAGCAATATTAGTGATTATACATAGTCCGTGGCACTACAGGTCTCAGTAATGCCCGGTGTTCGTGGAACTACAAGGTGAAGCGATACCAGCTGGGATGCTCAAGAGCACTCATGATCCAACATGGGAATCCACCACCTGTATAATAGCGTTAATGCTGATCCTTATGGGGGGTCTCAAGAAGCCATAAATAGGGACCGGACTTCTCCAGGGTCAGGACTATGCAAAACCAGCAAAGGATCCTCCGAGGGGGAGAAGCTCACCACAGGAGCCGAAGGTATGGCAATATAGGGTAGTATTTATTATAAATAGATAAAAATAATCCACATGGATACAACAAAGAGTTAAATGCATAAAAGCATACCAAGATGGCCGCCACTCCATACTCCGTCCGTGGCGGCGTGACGTCAGCACGTGAGCCTTATGTGCTGACATCACGCCGCCGCGGCCATCTTGGTATGCTTTTATGCATTTCTTTGCTGTATCCACGTGGATTACTACTTACAATAAATACTACACTATATTGCCATTACTTTGGCTCCTGTGGTGAGCTTCTCCCCCTAGGAGGATCCTTGGCTGGTTTGCATAGTCCTGACCCTGGAGAAGTCCGGTCCCTATTTAAGGCTTCCTGAGACCCCCCATAAGGATCAGCATCTATGCTATTATACAAGTAGCATTCTGGTGAGTGCCCATCCATATAAGGTGGTGGATTCCCATGTTGGATCATAAGCACTCTAGAGCATCCCAGCTGGTATTGCTGCACCTTGTAGTTCCACGATCACCGGGCATTGCTAAAAAGTACACACATATCACTTGGCACTTCTGTGACCTGTAGTGCCATGGACTATTTATATTCACTATTTATGTTCAGATTTTTATTTTTTTGTGATTCTACGATTTTATATGATCCAAGACGTTTTTATTGTATGAACTCTTCTATTCACCTAAGCACTCTATGATTGCATTTGTCGCTTACAGTCAGGTCCATAAATATTGGGACATGGACACAATTTTAACATTTTTGGCTCTATGCACCACCACAATGTATTTGAAATGAAACGAACAAGATGTGCTTTAACTGCAGACTGTCAGCTTTAATTTGAGGGTATTTACATCCAAATCAGGTGAACGGTGTAGGAATTACAACAGTTTGCATATGTGCCTCCCACTTGTTAAGGGACCAAAAGTAATGGGACAGAATAATAATCATAAATCAAACTTTCACTTTTTAATACTTGGTTGCAAATCCTTTGCAGTCAATTACAGCCTGAAGTCTGGAATGCATAGACATCACCAGACGCTGGGTTTCATCCCTGGTGATGCTCTGCCAGGCCTCTACTGCAACTGTCTTCAGTTCCTGCTTGTTCTTGGGGCATTTTCCCTTCAGTTTTGTCTTCAGCAAGTGAAATGAATGCTCAATCGGATTCAGGTCAGGTGATTGACTTGGCCATTGCAGAACATTCCACTTCTTTCCCTTAAAAAACTCTTTGGTTGCTTTTGCAGTATGCTTTGGGTCATTGTCCATCTGCACTGTGAAGCAGCGTCCAATGAGTTGTGAAGCATTTGGCTGAATATGAGCAGATAATATTGCCTGAAACACTTCAGAATTCATCCTGCTGCTTTTGTCAGCAGTCACATCATCAATAAATACAAGAGAAGCAGTTCCATTGGCAGCCATACATGCCCACGCCATGACACTACCACCACCATGCTTCACTGATGAGGTGGTATGCTTAGGTTCATGAGCAGTTCCTTTCCTTCTCCATACTCTTCTCTTCCCATCACTCTGGTACAAGTTGATCTTGGTCTCATCTGTCCATAGGATGTTGTTCCAGAACTGTAAAGGCTTTTTTAGATGTCATTTGGCAAACTCTAATCTGACCTTCCTGTTTTTGAGGCTCACCAATGGTTTCCATCTTGTGGTGAACCCTCTGTATTCACTCTGGTGAAGTCTTCTCTTGATTGTTGACTTTGACACACATACACCTACCTCCTGTAGAGTGTTCTTGATCTGGCCAACTGTTGTGAAGGGTGTTTTCTTCACCAGGGAAAGAATTCTTCGGTCATCCACCACAGTTGTTGTCTGTGGTCTTCCGGTGTTGCTGAGCTCACTGGTGCGTTCCTTCTTTTTAGGAATGTTCCAAACAGTTGTTTTGGCCACACCTAATGTTTTTGCTATCTCTCTGATGGGTTTGTTTTGTTTTTTCAGCCTAATGATGGCTTTCTTTACTGATAGTGAGAGCTCTTTGGATCTCATCTTGAGAGTTGACAGCAACAGATTCCAAATGCATAAAGCACACTTGAAATGAACTCTGGACCTTTTATCTGCTCATTGTAATTGGGATAATGAGGGAATAACACACACCTGGCCATAGAACAGCTGAGAAGCCAATTGTCCCATTACTTTTGGTCCCTTACCAAGTGGGAGGCACATATGCAAACTGTTGTAATTCCTACACCGTTCACCTGATTTGGATGTAAATACCCTCAAATTAAAGCTGACAGTCTGCAGTTAAAGCACATCTTGTTCATTTCATTTCAAATCCATTGTGGTGGTGTATAGAGCCAAAAATGTTAAAATTGTGTAGATGTCCCAATATTTATGGACCTGACTGTATGTGCCCAGGAGCGAATGCCTGAAACGCAAGCTTGAAGGGATTTGAGGCACCTGAGCCGTTTTAAAATTATTCAGGTCATTGTAACTTTTTGGAACGTTTAAGGTAAAGAATTATCTAAAACCAGTTTACTATTTTTACAGTTTGGTTAGTTTGAATCCTGTTCCTTGAGTCCTGGTTCACACTGATGTGGTGCGGAATTCGCTGCGGTTTCTGTGCGAATTCCGCACTGCATCAGAATCACACTCCTGCGAACCGCTGCGGGTGTGTATGTTAACAACACCCTGAAAGCGGTCTGCAAAACACGGTGCGATGTGCAGAATCGGATCGCATAGGTGTGAATACCCATGCGATCCAATTCTAGTGTGGCCCAAAAAAAAGGGTCCTGCACGTTTTTGGTGCGGGTGGGGTGCGATTAGAGGCATACAAAATGTATGGCTCCAATCACACTGTACACAAATCGCATGTGATTTGTACAGGAACGCGGTGCGGTTCCTGTGCGAATCACATGCGATGTACCGCACCGCATATATGTGAACCCAGGCTGAAGTTAGCGCAGAACTAATCCATCCAGTTTCCAATCACTCACTAAAGTTGCACAAACATAGAGGTGTTTCATAATGCCTTGCTTCCATTTTTTTTTCTGTTTAAGCAGCGCAGATATAAGAATTGGGCTGCACATTTTACTTGGGAATACAAACCAAGGCGTATTTTCATGTATTTGTTATTCATAATTTTAAATGTATGTATATATACAGTTGAAACTCAAAAAATTAGAATATCGTACAAAAGTTCATTTATTTCAGTAATGCACCTTAAAAGGTGAAACTAATATATGTGATAGACTCATTACATGCAAAGCAAGATAGTTCAAGCCATGATTTGTCATAATTGTGATGATTATGGCTTACTGCTCATGAAAACCCCAAATCAACAATCTCAGAAAATTAGAATATTGTGAAAAGGTGCAATATTCTAGGCTCAAAGTGTCCCACTCTAATCAGCTAATTAAGGGTTCCTGAGCCTTTAAATGGTCTCTCAGTCTGGTTCAGTAGGAATCACAATCATGGGAAAGACTGCTGACCTGACAGTTGTGCAGAAAACCATCATTGACACCCTCCATAAAGAGGGAAAGCCTCAAAAGGTAATTGCAAAAGAAGTTGAATGTTCCCAAAGTGCTGTATCAAAGCACATTAATAGAAAGTTATGTGGAAGGGAAAAGTGTGGAAGAAAAAGGTGCACAAGCAGCAGGGATGACTGCAGCCTGGAGAGGATTGTCAGGAAAAGGCCATTCAAAAGTGTTGGGGACTTTCACAAGGAGTGGACTGAGGCTGGAGTCAGTGCATCAAGAGCCACCACACACAGATGGATCCTGGACATGGGCTTCACATGTCGTATTCCTCTTGTCAAGCCGCTCCTGAACAACAAACAATGTCAGAAGCGTCTTACCTGGGCTAAAGAAAGACAGACCTGGTCTGTTGCTCAGTGGTCCAAAGTTCTCTTTTCTGATGAGAGCAACGTTTGCATCTCATTTGGAAACCAAGGACCCAGAGTATGGAGGAAGAATGGAGAGGCACACACTGCAAGATGCTTGAAGTCCAGTGTGAAGTTTCCACAGTCTGTGTTGATTTGGGGAGCCATGTCATCTGCTGGTGTTGGTCCACTGTGCTTCATTAAGTCCAGGGTCAACGCAGCCGTCTACCAGGAGATTTTGGAGCACTTCATGCTTCCTTCCACAGATGAGCTTTATGGGGATGCTGACTTCATTTTCCAGCAGGACTTGGCACCTGCCCACACTGCCAAAAGCATCAAAACCTGGTTCAATGACCGTGGGATTACTGTGCTTGATTGGCCAGCAAACTCGCCTGACCTGAACCCCATAGAGAATCTATGGGGCATTGCCAAGAGAAAGATGAGAGACATGAGACCGAACAATGCAGAAGAGCTGAAGGCCGCTATTGAAGCATCCTGGTCTTCCAAAACACCTCAGCAGTGCCACAGGCTGATAGCTTCCATGCCACGCCGCTTTGAGGCAGTAATTGCTGCAAAAGGGGCCCAAACCAAGTACTGAGTACATATGCATGCTGATACTTTTCAGAGGTCTGATATTGTTCTATGTACAATCCTTGTTTTATTGATTGCATGTAATATTCTAATTTTCTGAGATTGTGGATTTGGGGTTTTCATGAGCTGTAAGCCATAATCATCACAATTATGACAAATCACGGCTTGAACTATCTTGCTTTGCATGTAATGAGTCTATCTCATATATTAGTTTCACCTTTTAAGTTGCATTACTGAAATAAATGAACTTTTGCACGATATTCAATATACAGTACATGGATATCTCTCAAAGCAGTTACATTTTCATTTCTGAAATGTTAGTTGCTGGTGCAAGCGGAGATGCTGGTGCAGAATAGATGATCAGTTTTAGGCTTAGGTTTTGGAGTTTAGATGAACTTATGTTACCGTCAAACCAAAGTACAAATCTTTGATCTGCTCTTAATGGCTACAACAAATGAAATTGTTACAATATGTATATGATTTAGACAAGAGCTTTTGGCATTTTTTACCAAAGCTCCTAATCTCAACTCCATAAAAGCCAGTGTGTCCATGTACACATAGGCTTTTGACAGAGTTTAGGAGCTGCTGTGTTTAGGTGAGGTCAAACCTCCCTCTACTGAGCGCGGAAGAATCGCGTTAAGGATAGGAACGTTTTGACCGCCAACCGTGGGAAAACACAAATCGCGGCAACCGCGGTACTGCAATTTGCTTTTTCCCGTGGCCATTTTGAGTTGCTGCAATGAAGTTTCAGCAAAATGGACTAGCATGCTGCATCATTTTTCACTTTGATTTTCAGGGTGTCTTTGAATCCAGTCCTTTGTAGGATGATAATTTTCATTTCCACTAAACGATGGGGCATCCTTACGTTCCAAACACATTACCCAGTCCATATCAGTATAGATATCCAGCATTATATTTTTCCCCATTGAGATCTGATGTGTTTTCAAAGTGTTCCTTTAATTTTTTTGAGCAATATATATATATATATATATATATATATATATATATATTTTTTTTTTTTTTTTTTTAATTTACAAAGGCATAAACTGGGTTAAAATAAAAGTTTGGCTTATAGCTCATTTAAGTTACATAGCATGTAAACCATGTGTTTTTTGGACATTAGTGCACTTAGTTTTGGGCACTGACCTCCATAAGAAGCAAATTATCTTACTTTTTCTGTTACCAGACCAAACAAACATTCTTTGCTCGAGAAAATGTGAAACTTCATTTATAAACAGTGAAAACAATGTCACTTTTTTATCATTTTCACAATGAATCAAAAACTGGTGGAATGTTTCCTGAAGGCATAGGGACAACTTTACTTTGCATGTAACTAGAGTACACACATTTTAATATAACAGAACATGATTTTCAGACAGTCATTGATTTCCTCCCCTTCAGCTTCCTGCGCAGAATGACTTCTATGCCCCCTTTTGTGCTTATCCGTTTAAACCACCCATGTGTTCTTTGACGTTTAATGAACTTGGGCTGGTATTCCATGCCCCTCTTCTTGGTTCGGACAGGAAGCAAGCTCCAGTGCGAAGGTACCACCCGTGTCAAAATACTGCTGCCTGCAGGAAGGGAAGATGAGGGATACTCTCCCAGGTTCATGCTCCGAAATACGTTTGAAAATGTCCTGTGTTGTGTAAATAGAGCAGGCAGAGATGGTTTCTGCCACAGAAGCCTTGAATAAATGAAAAACAAAAGTATTTTTGTTAGTTCTATAATATTATATGATAAAAATGTATATACAGTATAACAATGTTCAGAAACAAAATGACCTCCAGCAGGTCACCGATGTGAATGTCTCTAACCAATCAGAAACAGACTTCACGAGGGTGGCCTGAGGGCCCGACGTCCTCTAGTGGGCCCTGTGCTCACTGCCTGGCACCATAGAGCTTGATTGGCATTTGCCATTGAACACCAGAATTGGCAGGTCCGCCACTGGCACACTGTACTTTTCACAGATGAGAGCAGGTTCACCCTGCGCACATGTGACAGACGTGAAAGAGTGTGGAGAAACCCTGGAGAATGTTATGCTGCCTGTAACATGGTTCAACATAACCATTTTGGTGGAGGGTCAATGATGGTCTGGGGAGGCAATTCCATGGAGGGACACACAGACCTCTACAGACTAGACAATGGCACCCTGACATTAGGTCTCCTGGTGAAATCCTTGGACCCATTGTCAGAACTTACACTGGTGCAGTGGGTCCGGGGTTCCTCCTGGTGCACAATGCTGGACAATCATGTGGCGAGAGGATGCAGACAGTTCCTGGATGATGAAGGAATCGATACCATTGAATGGCCCCCACGCTCGCCAGACCTAAATCCAATAGAACACCTCTGGGATATCATGTTTCAGTAATAAAGAACAAAAACAAAAGCACACCAATCTTGCGCATTACCGCAGTAAGTAAAGGGTGAATTTATTGAATTGAGATATATACTCACAAAAGTAGCAATAATAAAAGCATGTAGAGTCCAACATCAGTGCTCTGGAATAGGAGACACGTGCAGAACCCATCGAGAGGGGAGACTCTCAGGATGAAGCTGATGCGTTTCAAAGAGGGATCCCTTCCTGAGCTGTGCCACGTTTTGAAGGGGGATCCCTTCTTCCTCAGCTCTGAGGAAGAAGGGATCCCCCTTCAAAACAGGTCAGCTTCATCCTGAAAGTCTCCCCTCTCGATGGGTTCCGTGCGTGTCTCCTACTCCAGTGCGCTGATGTTGGATTTTATATGCTTTTATTATTGCTACTTTTGTGAGTATATATCTCAATTCAATAAATTCACCCTTTACTTACTGAGGTAATGCGCAAGGTTGGTGCGCTTTTGTTTTTGTTCTTTGTTAGTTTTTATTGGGCTTCCCCAGCCTTGTGTTTAAGCTGCACAACCTTTAATCCGCTATTGGATGAACTTTCACGTATTGTTCTACCCGTTGAATTCTGATCTGGGTCTCTGCACGCAGGAGGTTTTGTATCTGTTTACACATATGTTTGGGTCCATCCAACGCCACCAGGTTGCATCTCAGACTGTCCAGGAGCTCCGTTATGCCCTGGTACAGATCTGAGAGGAATTACTCCAGGACACCATCCATCGTCTCATGAGTATGCATCGATGCTATCAGGCATGCATACAAGCACATGGGGGCCATACAAACTACTGAGTACCATTTTGAGTTGCTGCAATGAAGTTTCAGCAAAATGGACTAGCCTGCTGCATCATTTTTCACTTTGATTTTCAGGGATTTTTGGGGTGTCTTTGAATCCAGCCCTTTGTAGGTTGATAATTTTCATTTCCACTAAACGATGGGGCATCCTTACGTTCCTAACACATTACCCAGTCCATATCAGTATAGATATCCAGCATGATATTTTCCCCATGGAGATCTGATGTGTTTTGAACAATATATATATATATATATATATATATATATATATTTTTTTTTTTTTAAATTTACAAAGGCATAAACTGGGTTAAAATAAAAGTTTGGCTTATAGCTCATTTAAGTTACATAGCATGTAAATCATGTGTTTTTGGGACATTAGTGCACTTAGTTTTGGGCACTGACCTCCATAAGAAGCAAATTATCTTACTTTTTCTGTTACCAGACCAAACAAACATTCTTTGCTCGAGAAAATGTGAAACTTCATTTATAAACAGTGAAAACAATGTCACTTTTTTTATCATTTTCACAATGAATCAAAAACTGGTGGAATGTTTCCTAAAGGCATAGGGACAACTTTACTTTGCATGTAACTAGAGTACATACATTTTAATATAACAGAACATGATTTTCAGACAGTCATTGATTTCCTCCCCTTCAGCTTCCTGCGCAGAATGACTTCTATGCCCCCTTTTGTGCTTATCCGTTTAAACCATCCATGCGTTCTTTGACGTTTAATGAACTTGGGCTGGTATTCCATGCCCCTCTTCTTGGTTCGGACAGGAAGCAAGCTCCAGTGCGAAGGTACCACCCGTGTCAAAATACTGCTGCCTGCAGGAAGGGAAGATGAGGGATACTCTCCCAGGTTCATGCTCCGAAATACGTTTGAAAATGTCCTGTGTTGTGTAAATAGAGCAGGCAGAGATGGTTTCTGCCACAGAAGCCTTGAATAAATGAAAAACAAAAGTATTTTTGTTAGTTCTATAATATTATATGATAAAAATGTATATACAGTATAACACAGTTCAGAAACAAAATATGAGAGCAACAATATATACATTATACGGTCAGTCCACCCAAAAATTATACATTAAAGTGAAGCTTAGTACACTCCTTGTGTCTTCCTGATAGATTTACACCTATGTGTGAGAATTATGTTTTGATGCGGGATTGGAATTTATTTTACATGTGTTACTATTCATCCCTAAAAAATGCATTTTGATGGAAATCGCATCAAAGATGCTGCAAGCATTTTCTTTAATGTACTGAAACACAACAAGTCACAGAGATGTAAATGCACCTTTTAAGCAGCCCATAGATTACTCAATTTTCTTTTCTTGCACCACAGGTGCAAGAAAAGAAAATCGCTTGATTCCCCCATCAGCACAGTCAGTATTGATGCAGGTATGCCCCCAGCAATGGTATTGTGTTTTGCCAGCATGGGGTCAAAGGGCGCCTTCCTGGTGGGCAGAACACAGTTGTTACAGCTGCTGGCAGTAATTAACCACTTGCCTACAGGGCACTTATACCCCCTTCCTGCCCAGGCCAATTTCCAGCTTTCAGCGCTGTCACACTTTGAATGACAATTGCGCGGTCATGCAACACTGTACCCATATGAAATTTTTATCTTTTTTTTGTGACAGATAGAGCTTTATTTTGGTGGTATTTAATCATCTCTGGGTTTTTTATTTTTTCTTAAACAAACCAAAAACCACTGAAATTTTTGAAAAAAAAGTTTTTTCTTAGTTTTTGTTATAAAAGTTTGTAAATAAGTGATTTTTCTCCTTCACTGATATGCGCTAATGAGGCTGCAGTGGTGGGCACTGATAGGCTGCACTGATGGACACGGATAGGTGGCACTGATGGGCACTGAAAGGCAGCACTGATAGGTGGCACTGACTGGCACTGATAGGCATTGACAGGCATCCCTGATGGGCACTGAAAGGCAGCACTGATACATGGCACTGATAGGTGGCACTGATGGGCATCACTGATGGGCACTGAAAGGCAGCACTGATACATGGCACTAATAGGCGGCACTGACTGACACTGATAGGTGGCACTGATTGGCATTCATAGGTGGCTCTGATGGGTGACACTGAAAGGCAGTTCAGATGGGCGCTGATATGTGGCATTGATGTGCACTGGTAGGCACTGATATGTGGCATTGATTGGGCACTGGCACGAGGCACTGATGAGCACTGACACAAGGCACTGATGGACACTGACAGGTGGCACTGCTGGGGCTACACTGATCCTCAGGGCACACTGATCATCAGTGCCCTGATGATCAGTGTACATGTCCCCTCCACGGAAAGCCGATTACCGGCTCTCTGACAGCTCGAGAGGAGAGAAATGCCGATAACCGGCATTTCCATGTTTACATGTGATCAGCTGTGATTGAACACAGCTGATCACATGACTGAGCCGACATTTTCGGCTCTTTCCGTGATCGGTGATCCGCTGTGTCCGAGGGACACAGCGCACTGCCGATCGCCGCGCTGTGCGCTACCTGAGCCGCGAATGCACGGTGAGAATGGGAGGACGTCATATGACGTCCTCCCAGAACGAGAGAACCACCTTGCGTCCGTCATTGGACTATATGGCGGGCGGAAGGTGGTTAAACGTCAAAAAATCCGACAGGCTGGTTGTACCCAAGTCGATCAATGGATCAACTTAAGTAGAAGTCTCCCTGTGCCTGAGTGGGTTTCCTCTGGATACTTCGGTTTCCTCCCACACTCCAAAGACATGCTGGTAGGTTAATTGGATCCTGTCTAAATTGTCCCTAGTATGTGTATGTATGAATGCAAGTTAGGGACCTTAGATTGTATGCCCCTTCAGGGTTAGGAACTGATGTGAATGTATATGAATATATATGATTGATTCAATTATATATCAATGATATATATAATTGATGGCGCTATACAAGTACCTGTAATAAAGAAGTATATTCAGCCTGACCATACATGGATCGAATCTTGGCTGGTCCTTGCTGAACTGGTCAAATTTCGATCCATGTACGGCTTTAAAATCTAGTAATGAAATTAAATATGTATGTGCATATATATATATATATATATATATATATATAAATAGCACATGTACACATTTTTAACATTAAAATGTTATTAAACCCAGGACCCTGCATTCACAATATCTGGTCTTTCACACTACACAGCACATGCAAATAGTTATTTTTAGGGAAGCACCGAAATTTCGGTGACCGAAACGTTTCGGCCGAAATGAAAAAAGGCACCTGTGGGCTCTATGCTGAGCCGGGGCTGTGTGTCCACTGACTCAGCCCTACCCCTCACAGGATTTGATTGACAACAGCAGGAGCCAATGGTTCCCACTACTGCCTCTGACCTGTGGGAAAAGGGAGAGAGGAGAGAAGAGATGAAGATGGGTACAACTGGATCAACTGAGGACTTTTGGGGACGGGGGGAGCAGAGCTGTAAAAGTTATATACTTTAATTCAGGAAATGCATTTAAGTGGTAGTAAAGTGATATTTTGAAAAATTGCTCATAGACAGGACATTTATGACAGAAGAGACCCTGTTGGTCTCTTCTGCCATAAAAGCATCTTCCTGCCTGTCAGCCATCATACACACTGAGCCGCGCATGCGCAGCTCAGTGTAGATTACCGTCCCCGATCTGTGCTGTGGCGACGCGACTCTCATGCGAATGCGTGTGAGCGATGTCATTGCCACCCGGGCATTCAAGCATCCGAAGGTACGAAACCCGAAAGGAAGACCAGGTGAAGATGGAAGCACTGTAGGCCCACCGGATCGATTATACTGAAGGCTTCTTTGGGAGGTAATTCGGTCATAATGTGCTAATATGTGGTCCACACTAGTACATTATGGCATAACTCACCTGGGGCCCCAAAAAATAAAGAACATTTAAGTGTGCTTAACTACCACTTTCCCACTGCCCTATAGCAGAAGTACTGCTGCAGGGCTGCGCAAAATCACACACACATATATATATATATATATGATTTGCATTTCCGGGTAGGGGGCACGCACGTGTACATGCACTCTACCCACGCTGCTATTGGCAGCTAGGGATGTCAATCACCAGCGATTCCCGGCTGGCACTCAGCAATCATCGAGTAAAGCTGACAGGGGAAAGACCTGTGTAAACAACACAGGTCTCTCTCCTGTCAGCATGGACATGCTGCTTTGTATCTCTCTGCACAGCAAAACACAGCACAGTAAAACACAGCACAGTTAACCCTTTGATCTCCCCAGATGTTAACCCCTTCCTGCCCAGTGTCATTAGTACAGTGTCAGTGCTTTTTATTAGCACCGATCACTGTATTAGTGTCACTGAGGAATTCAGTGGCAGTAAGACAGTCGTCCCCCCCCCGTCGGAATGCCCGCCACAGTCCTGCTATAAGTCACTGATCGCCGCCATTACTAGTATGAAGAAATTAAAATAAATAAAAATTCCAGTATATATACCACCATTGGAAAATAATTTACAACGATTTGGATATTTTTAGCAAAAACATGTAGTAGAATACATTTTGGCCTAAATTTATAAAGAAATTTGATAGTTAAAATTTTTTTACTGGACATGATTAACAGCAAAAAGTTTAAAATATTGGTTTTTTTCTCAAAATTGTCGGTCTTTTTTTGTTTATAACACAAAAAAATAAAAACCGCAGAGGTGATCAAATTCCAACGAAAAAAAGCTCTATTTGTGGGAATAGAATGTAAATTTAATTTGGGTGCAGTGTTGCATGACCGCGCAATTGTCAGTTAAATGTAATGCAGCGCCGTATCACAAAAAAAATGGCCTGGTCAGGAAGGGGGGTGGGGGGCTAAATCCTCTTTAGGGCAAGGGGTTAAGGTTAAAAAAAAAATGTCAGACTTTAGAACTACTTAATCCTAGGTTCACACTTAAGCGTTTTCTACAGCGTTTTGCAGAAATACAGTACAGTCCATTTAGCCCGATTTCCTATGGGACAGATTCACATATTTATTTATTTATTTCAGGTACTTATACAGCGCCGTCCATTTACGCAGCTCTTTCCATATATATTGTACATTCACATCAGTCTCTAACCCTCAAGGGGTGTACAATCTAATGTCCCTAACTTACATTCATATATACACATACTAGGGCCACTTTAGACAGGATCCAATCTGCGCGTTTTCATCCAGTGTGTTTTTTGGAAAGGGTCAGGACTTTTTTGATCGCATAATGTTGTGTTTTTGGTTCTATAGACTTCAATGGGAATGCTGCAGAAAAGCATCTGTTGCGTTTTTGCCATGTATTTGATGCATTTTCCATTTAAAATCTGCCTAACAAGAAAAAAAAAAATCCTGCAAAAACGCAAGTGCAAAACGCAATCCAAAAATGCCTCAAATGCAACCTGCATAGGTGTGAACCTAGAATTTGGTGCCAGTTCACACTATATGCATTTCAGTTGCTTTTTTCCTGCATCCAAAACGCACAGAAAGTAGGTTATATGGTTGTCAATGTCATAGTTCACATCAGTGCTTGCAGATCTAGTGTGTTCTGGTTGCAGAAAAAAAGTATAACATGCTGCATTTTTTCTGCACAGAACTGTACTGGAACATGGTAAATGCATAAAAAACGCACCGGAACGCACCAAAAATGCACTGGAAAGCACATGTCCCTCTTTAAAATAAAGAAAAAGAGAGGGGAAAAAATGAACCGGAAAGTATCAAAAACACACTGGAGTGTGCCAAAAACGCGCATGCAGAAACACCCGGAACGCATCTGGACTGTGTTTGTATAGTATGAACCAGCCCTTAAAGCGGAACTTCACCCAAATATTCTGCTTTTCCAGTTCCCCTTTAATTTTTGGGTACTTTTTTTTGAGGGAGGGGGAGCTGACACCCTCCTTGCCTGCAGCCTTCTGGGACACATCACAGGTCCCAGGAGTCTGCGGGACCTTTCACAAAGCACAGCGTGACTCGCATATGTGCAGTGGGAAGCCACAAGGAGCCGCTAGACAAGGCGGCAATGGAGACCCAAAGACCGGCAAAGAACCGTCCTGGATAAGGACACCACTGGATCCCTGGATAGGCAAAGTGTCCTTTCATCCAAAGTCAGCAGCTACAGTATTTGTTCTGTATTTTTGTATTTATATTTCCTCTAAGTCTCTGCAAAGTAAGCCTGTGAACTGTTCAATTTAGAGCTTCCTGAACCCCAGTCCTATATCACATCAACAGACTGAAATCCATCCTGACACGACTTCACTCCTGTTCTGCCCAGGACTAACCATTCAACGCCTGCCCCCAGCTCCCTCTGACACCTATACAAGGTCAATAGCAATTACAATCCCGAGTGCCATGAACTAAGCCAGGTGAAGGAACACTCACACCCCCCGACCACACTGATCACCCCAATCCCCCACCGATCGCAAACCCCTCACTCTGCTCCCCTCTTTACCTGCTCACAACTCCAAGCAGCGCCATGCTGCAGCAATGACAAGCAAGTTCTGCGCATGCGCCCCTCTCGCTGCCCTCCTGCGTGCCTGGGCCTGAACGCGAGGGATTCTGGGAAGTGTAGTTTTCGGCAGTCGCTTTGCTGTGGTATTTTGCTTTGCTTGTATACAATAACACAGTCATGCGTGGCCACTCTGTTATAAAAGAAGTTTCTGAATATTATTTATTTTGAGGGTCATATTTTGTCCCTGATAATCTGTAAAGTTAACATTCCTTGCTGGTGCTAAGTAGACAGTGTAATGTAGATGGTTTTGCCAGGCGTAAGGCCCTGTTCTCATACGCATCAACGCTCACAAATTTTTGATGCACGATTTTCACATGATTTTACTTCAGTGGGCTGCTCTATGCGTGTTTGTGGCCAAAAGAAGCTCCTGCTTCTTTTTGGGCAAGAAGATTTAGCCGTGGTTCACACTGATGTGGTGTGGAATTTGCAGCGTTTTCAGTGCGAATTCCGCATCAGAGTTGCACCATGTTCATGCGAATCACTGCGGGTGTGAATGTTAACAATCGGGGGCAGACTGACAACTCATGGGGCCCCCGAGCAATAGGGGGATCATGGTGCCCCTGTGTCCTCGCCCACACTCAAACCACATCCAAAAAAGCCTATGAAAGGTACCAGGGGCATCTCATGGGGCCCCCTACTGACCACAGGCCCTCGGCAGTGCCCGAGTATCCAAAAGGTCAGTCCGCCCCTGTTAACAACACCCCGAAAGCAGAGATGTGCAGAATCGGATCGCATAGATGTGAATACCCATGCGATCTGATTCTAGTGAGGACCCAAAAAAGGGTCCAGCACGTTTTTGGCGCGGGTGCGGTGCGATTAGAGCCATACAAAATGTATGGCTCCAATCGCACCGCACACAAATTGCATGTGATTTGTACAGGAATGCGGTGCGGTTACTGTGCAAAATACATGCGATTTACTGCACCGCATATATGTGAACCCAGACTAAAAGTGCATTTTGGCAGAATTCCGCAGAATAGCACCATGTTTGGGATGCCATTAAAAATAATGGCACCTAAGCATGTGTTGTTCATTTTGCTACGATTTGAAATCCTGGGCAGAACTGAGGCAATTCTGTCCTCAATTCCAAATCGCATAATGTGAAGGGGACTAACTAGAAAAAGGCAGCAGAAGTGTAGGAAAGTAAGAGCTCAAATGCATGGGGTCAAAGACAACTGAATGGGGGTGTTCATAGGGGCGGACTGACCATTTGGTCACTTGGACACCGCCCGAAGGCCCGGGGTCAGTAGGGGGCCCCATGAGATGCCCCTGGTACCTTTCATAGGCTTTTTTGGGTATGGTTTGAGTGTGGGTGAGGACACAGGGGCCCCATGGTCCCCTATTGCCTGGGGGCCCCATGAGTTGTCAGTCCGCCCCTGGGTGTACACATATCGTCTCTTATGATCTGTGCGCAGTACTACTGCTGAACGAGATCCATTCAAATGCACAGGGCCATGCTGCAACTGCATACAGTGCAGGCGCAAGGCTTACGTATCACCTGTCGACCACTGCATCACTTTTCACAGGGGTAGTTTACCAGCTAAGGTAAATGAACACTAAAAGATTAACCACTTGCCCTCCAGAGGATTTAACCCCCCCCCCTTCCTAACCAGACCATTTTTTTGCAAAGCGTTACTTTAACTGCAAATTGCGAGGTCATGCAACATTGCAACCAAATGAAATTTATGTCCTTTTTTCCCACAAATAGTTTTGTTTTGGTGGTATTTGATCGCCTGTGCTTTTTTTCTTTTGTACGCTATAAACAAAAAAAGGCCGACAATTAAAAAAAAAACAATATTTTTGACTTTTTGCTATAAAACATGTCCAGTAAAAAAAAATAAAAAAAATCAAATTTCATCATAAATTTAGGACAAAATGTATTCTGTGACTTGTCTTTGCTAAAAAAAAATCCCAACACCTGTAAATTAATTGGTTTACGTGAAAGTTATAGCAATTACAAATGGCGGTATATATACTGGAATTTGAATTTTTTTTTTTAATACTAGTAATGGCAGTGATCAGCAACTTATAGTGAGACTGCAGGACTGCAGCGGACATTCTGACACTGGGGGGGAACTAACTGCCACTGATATGGGAAGCATGTCAGTGCAGTATGCAGAGCAATACAAAGCAGAGTGCTGGAGCTGACAGAGGAGAGATCTGTATTGTTTACATATCGACCTCTCACCCATCAGTAATATTCGGCGATCACTGGGTGCCGGTGGGGAATCTCCGGCTGGGACTCAGTGATTGACAGCTGTAGCCACCAATGGCGTTGCAGGTATTGCGCGCACCGCCTACCTGGAACTACGAAATCACGTATATATATATGTGATTTTGCACAGCCCTGTCGCCCTGTAGCAGTATTTGTGCTTTAGGGCGGCGTGGAAGCGGTTAAAGGATTATTAACCTTTACCAAATATCACCAATGCAGGTCAGGGGCACCTGTAGATAAAAACAAACTGTGGAGCGTTGAACAAAATTAAATAATGCGCTTGCTATAGGTTTACGCCATTTATTGTACATACCTCCTAAAGCCTGGTAAAAAAAAGAGATGACATCATCCCGCCTGCCTTGTTTCTAGGATGTTGCTAAGACACTCCCACCTGATTCAGATCCTCTGATATGCTCTCTCTACCAAGCTGCAGTAGCTCTGAGCTCAGGGATGCTGAATCAGAGCAGATAGTGGACCACACGTGTGTGGGTTTGAGAGCTCGCTCCTGTGATGGTGGGGTGACCAGTAATGATTGAGTCTTAGCAACATCCTAGCAACAAGGCCGGCAGGATGATGTCATCTCTGGGAGTGTCTTGGCCCAGTCTTTGGGAAGTACAGTACATTGATGGTCTATACTTATAGCAAGGGTGTTATTCAAGTTTGGTCAAAGTTGAACAGTTTGCATTCATCTACAGGTACCCCTTGCATAAGCAGTTTTTGGTAAAGGTGAACTAACTTTAAAGCCATATTAAGCCCAAAAGCAAAAATGTATTATATTGCAGCTTACCAATTCTTAGATGTGATGGCTGCATTAGTTTTATTTGTTAGGATTTCTTTCTTCTATTTTCATCTGGTAATCCAGCCAGCAAATCTGTTGTTTTTAAGAAGTTCAAGCTCTCCAGCAGAATATATCAGTTTACATGGATGAGACAAACCACTTAACACTGGCAGGGGTGATTAAAATGATTAGCTTTTGTTTACTTGTGTAAACCTTTATCCCAAAAAGGAAAGAAAGGTTTGCTGTAACTGAGTATAAAGTGTGATCTGGAGTTTGTCTTCAATTTGTTAGTGGTTCTAAATCTACTAATACATTTAATACTCTCCCACCCTCCAAATGCTGGCAATGCTGCTGTACCTCCTGTGCTCGTTCATCCAGAGTTGTCTCTCACTAATACTGGAGATGTGTTACTGACCAGATCACCAGGTGAAAACAGAGGGGGGAAAAGCCAAAGAAAATAAAACTAATGCAGCCACCACATCTAATGACTAGTAAGCTGAAATATATAACATTTTTGGTTTGGTTTTGGGTTTAATACCACTGTAAATATTTTAGTAGACAATACTGGTCCCCCAAACTAACCTAGAAACTCCACATCCAGACCTTCATCTACCTTAGCATGACAGCCTTGGGAATGTGTCTCCAGTCTGAGTATGGCTACTGACATGGAAGAAAAATATATTTGAAATATATTTTTAAAATATTCTTCCCAAATATATTGACATATATTTGAAATACTACATATTCAATATATTTAAAAATATATATATATATATACTGTATGTTGAAATGCGTTTTTTATATATTACAAAATATGTGAAAAATATTTTTAAAAATATTTTTTTTTTAAATATATTCTTCAGATTTTTTTAATATAAAAAAGTAATTTTAACATATATTTTTACATATATTAAATGCATTCCAAAAATGTAGATTTGTTTTTTTAACTAACTGTACATATACGGCGGCAGGGCGGCACTCGCAGGCAAAACCACGTTTTAAAACGTGTGTTTTGTAAACAAATAGGGGGCGCGCGCGAGGTGACGCCCTATTTGTCCTGCGGATCACCGCCGCAGATGTCAGTCGCCGGGTCACAGCCGCTCCTTAGCGGCTATGTCCCGGCGATCCGCGGCAAACAGTGACAGACAGCATAGCTGCAGTAGCTGTGCTGTCTGTCACTTCCCTGTCAGCTCGAGGATGAGCTGATCGAGAAAGAACAGTTTCTCTTTCTCGATCAGCCTTGTCCCGCCCAGTACACACCCCCCGCCCCCTAGTAAAACACTCCCCTCACTCCTATAACCCTTCCCTGCAAAATAAAGTTAACCCCTTCCTCCCCATTGCCATTAGTACAGTGTCAGTTTTTTTTTTTTTGCACTGATCATTGTATTAGTGTTTTTGGGGATGTCAGTGACCCCAAGTCAGTACCCCCCAATGTCAGAATGTCCGCCGCACTCCCGCAGTCCCGCCATAAGTCGCTGGTCGCTGCCATAAGTCCCTGATCACTGCCATAATTCGCTGATCGCTGCCATTATTAGTATAAAAAAAAAACTAAAAATCCTAGTATCTTTCCCGGCGTTTGTAAACGCTATAACTTTCACGTAAACCAATTAATTTACACGTATTGGGGTTTTTTTTTTAGCAAAGACATGTCGCAGAATGCATTTTGGCAGAAATTTATGACTACATTTGATTTTTGCATTTTTTTTTTACTGGACATGTTTTATAGCAAAAAGTCCAAAATATTGTTTTTTTTTCCTCAAAATTGTCAGCCTTTTTTTTTTATAGCGCAAAAAATAAAAACCGCACAGGCGATCAAATACCACCGAAAGAAAGCTCAATTTGTGGGGAAAAAAAAAGGATGTAAATTTCATTTATGTACCGTATTGCATGACCGCGCAATTGTCTGTTAAACTAGCGCAGCGCTGTATAGCAGAAAAATGACGTAAATTGCAGTATTTATACCATAGTTTGTAGACGCTATAACTTCCACACAAAGCAATCAATATACACTTATTGGGATTTTTTTTACCAAAAACATGTAGCAGAATACATTTTGGCCTAAATTTAAAAACCAACTTTGAGTTTACTATATATTTTTTATAGCTGAAAGTAAAAAATATTGTTTTTCTTCAAAATTTTTGGCCTTTTTTTGTTTATAGCGTGAAAAATAAAAAGCGCACAGATGATCAAATACCACCAAAAGAAAGCTCTATTTGTATGAAAAAAAGGACGTAAATTTCGTTTGGGTGCGGCATTGCATGACCGCGCAATTATCAGTTGAATTAGTGCAGCGCCGAGTAGCAAAAAGAGGCCTGGTCATTAAGGGGGGTAAATCCTCTGGAGCTCAAGTGGTTAAAGACATACATATATTTTGTAATAAAAATGCATTTCAACATACAATATATATATATTTATTGAAATATATCGAATGTGGCCAAAATTGTAGTATTTCAAATATATGTCAATATATTTGGGAAGAATATTTTTAAAATATATTTCAAATATATTTTTCTTCCATATGGGTATATACAGGCCTATGGGGGGGGGGGTTACTGGGCAGATGATTCATCCCTGAGAAGATTAACAGAGGAGGAGGCAGTGACTATCATGCCAGGTCAGAGAAGTGATTTTGTAGCAGTGACTGTTCACTGCTAGAAATCGAAATTGCTAGCACTTAACAGTGGTAACTAAATAATTGCTATTAGGGATGCAACAATACCCGTATTGGTGCCTATACCAAGTATTTTAATGCTCCTGATACACGAAACTGATACTTTGCGGTGCGATTTGCGTCCATATAAAATGAATGGACACAAATCACAAAGCCAAGAATAGCATGCGATTCGAACAGGAATGCGGTGCGATACCTGTCCAAATCACATGCGGTTTCCCCATTGCTCCTGTGTGATCCCAGACTTGTCATAGAGTCATAGAGTTCAGACAAAATGAATGAGCACAAATCACATTGCCAAGAATAGCATGCAATTTGAACAGGAATGCGGTGCAATGCAGTATTTTTACTCCTCTGTGAATGTGGTGTGATTCCTGTCCAAATCGCATGAGGCTTCCCCACTGCTATGTACTGTGGGAGACCAGATATAGTGAATTCAGGATCCTGGGTTTAGTAACACTTTAAGCCCTGGTTCATATTGATGTGGTGCAGAATTTGCAGCGTTTTCAGAGCGAATTCGGCACCGCATCACAATCGCACCCTGTTCATATGAACCGATGCAGGTGTGTATGTTAAGTTAACCCCGACATCGGTCCGCAAAACGCTGTGCGATGTGCACAATCCAATCACATAGGTGTGAATACCTATGTGATCCGATTCTAGTGCGAACCAAAAAAGGGTCCTGCATGTTTTTGGTGCGGGTGCAGTGCAAATAGAGCCATACACAATGTATGGCTCTGATCGCACCGCATACAAATCGCATGTGATTTGTACAGGAATGCAGTGCGAATCACATGGGATTTACTACCGCTGTAGTGTGAACCTAGGCTAACTCAAACTAATTTAAATGTAGTGTCAATGTGCCTGAAGTTTCTACAAATGCCTGAAAAGTAAATCTAGCTTTTACAAATATATTTTAAGATTCTACCCCTTTGGTAAATCAACCCCAATGTCCTGTAGGCCAAAAATGGTAATAATAATGATAAAATAACATACTATGGGGGTTATTTACTAAAACTGGAGAGTGCAAAATCTGGTGCAGCTCTGCTTAGAAACCAATCAGCTTCCAGGTTATATTGCCAAACCTTAACTGAACAAGCTGAAGTTAGAAGCTGATTGGCTACCATGCACAGCTGCACCAGATTCTGAGTACTCCAGTTTTAGTAACTCTCCCCCTATGTATGGTAACTTATGATTGTGCAATTGTTCCGTAAGGGACCTAACCATTAGGAACTCTTTTGGGTACATCCCTGAGAATGAAAGGATTTTCTACAATGGCCAAGCAGAAGAAGTCTTTGCTGAAAAATGTATGCCAAATCACAAGAGCTGCCAATGAGTTTTGGATTTTATTTTCCAATTAGCTCCAAGGTGGCTGTGGACTCAGAATAGTTTAGCTAATTCCAGCACGCTGCAGAAATGCTGCAACCTTAGTAAGCCCGCAGCAGATTGTTGGCAGCAGTCCCAGAAACAAATTCTCCCACATCCTCAATGTTATTATATGCATATACAAATTTATGTTGCTAAAGTATGCAAACTGGTAAAGTGATATTAAATCTTCAGTTTTTTAAGCACTTTCAGCAGCTGATTCAATTTCTTACTGAGTATGCAGCTTCTTTCTTTTTTAATCCTTGGCTATGTTCCAGTTTACGCTGATACCATGACCGCTGCCCCAGAGTTCCTGTTTTAGGGTTGCTTCTTTTTCTTTCTGCGTCCTATTAAGCCACCCTTGCATGTAGGGACTAGAGTTGTGTCTCCCTCCACTGTGTGCATCATTAGAAATACACAGTACTTCCCTCCTCTCTCCCTTCTCCATTCAGATTGGTTGGAGACTGCTCTGTTCACTGTTAACAATTTCCTGTGAAAACTGGTTGTTCAGGGAAGCAGCACTGAGAGAGCAGGAACCAGCAAACTCCAAGTGCTGGGATAAGAATTTTAACAATTTACTGGGGAACGTTTACTTTATTGTGCTCATTGTGGTAAGCTAAGAGCACTGAGGTTTTATTAAACACTTCAAATGGGACCTCTCAGTAATTTGATGAGCCTGCATCAATAAACTGCTGACATGCAATAATATACAGCAACAGTATCCTTTTTAAATAGAGTTCAGACAAAATGAATGGGCACAAATCACACTGCCAAGAATAGCATGCAATTTGAACAAGAATGTAGTGCGATGCAGTATTTTTCCTTCTCTGTGGTACAGCACTCTTTAAGCCTGAGCTGGCTCATGGCCAGGGTTTTACTATCATATAAAGAAGGACTAAGCGAGCGCTACAAAACAAAGCTGCTGAAACACCAAAAGGTAACCATAAAACCTCATAGGAGTAAATAAAATTGAAATGGGTGCAGTGCTAATAACAAATAAATGTATAAAAAGTGCTTGATGCAGATGGAGAATGATAACTCATTCAACTCATATAACATATAATGTGCCGATAGTGCAAAAATTCAAAATAGTGACATAGGTGTTGAAGATAAAACATATATAAATACAATAAATATAAAGTGCACAATCAAAACCACTTGAAGTGGTTAAAGTGATAGGTGAAAGTCCAATTAATTGATTGTGGGGATCCTAAGAGATCTCAAAATAGATATTCCAATTTCTTATTCCAAAGTGGTAGATGGTGTGATCGATAATAGGTAAAATGCGCACTCACCAGATGCGTGATTTAATCACGCATTTGAGATATAACTGTCTCATCAGGTCAGCCAGATCATCCACTATGGTGCATAGCCAGGTTCCTCTTCCCTTCAGGGTCCTCCAGTTAGTAACAGTAACGTCAGGTTTCCTCTAAGATAGGCTCTGTGAATGGTTAGAATCAAAGACAGCCCAAAAAAGGATGCCACATAGCATGATACTGTATTTATCAGGGGATTTTTATTCCCAAATCAGGGTGCACAAACAGAAAACAAACAGACTGACCATGTGTGTCCAAGATGGCCGCCAGAGGCGGCATGACGTCAAGATGCTGTAGCTCCTCTCTGACTCGTTTCATGCTCTAGCACATAGTCATAGGGCTTATGCCACTATGTCACTATAGGCTTTTACTATCAGTCTACCCTTCCCCCGAACATTTCTCTCCCTCAACATCCATGCGCCTGGCGCAGCTTTGAAGGGATATAGCCAGAGAGGTTTATCTTCGAATGAGTAACAAGTGCAGGAATTGGAGTGGGCTGAGGTGTGAAACTGCAATAATTAGGTGGTCAGAGGTGTGAAGGTAAAGGAATGGAAGTGGTCTGAGGTGTAAAAGTGCAGGATTTGGGGTGAGCTGAAGTGTGAAGGTACAATAATTGGGGTGATATGTGCTGTAAGGGTGCAGGAATGGAGATGATCAGAGTTGTAAAGGTGCAGGTGTGTGGGTGATCTGAGGTGAGAAAATGCAGATGTTAGGACTGATCTGAGGCCTGAAAAAACAGGAATTGGGTCATGTGGGTTGTAAAAATGCAGGAATTGGGGTGAACTGAGGTCTAGAGGTGCAGAAATTGGGACTGATCTGAGTTGTGAAGGTGCAGGAAATGGGGCTGACCTGTGGTCTGGAGGTACAGGAAATGGGGCTCATCTTAGGTTTGGAGGTGCAGGAATTGGGCCTGATCTGAGGTCTGGATGTGAAGGAACTGGGGCTGATCTGAGCTTCAGAGGTTCAGGAATTGGGGTAATCTGAGGTGTGAAGGTGCAGGAATTGGGGCTGATCTGAGGTTTGGAGCTGCAGGAATTGGGGTGATCTGAGGTGTGAAGGTGCAGGAATTGTGATCAGAGTTCTGGGGGTTCAAGAGTTGGGGCATATCTGAGGCTAGAAGGAGGTGGGAAAATGCAGGAATTGGGACTGATCTGAGGCCTGAAGGAACATGAATTGGGGCTGATCTGGGTTGTAAAAATTCAGGAATTGGGGTGAACTGAGGTCTGGAAGTGCAGAAATTGGGACTGGTCTGAGGTGTGAAGGTGCAGGAATTGGGGCTGATCTGAGGTCTGGAGGTACAGGAACTGGGGCTGATCTGAGGTTTGGAGGTGCAAGAATTGGGGCTGATCTGAGATTTGGAGGTGCAGGAATGGGGGCTGATCTGAGGTTTGGAGGTGCAGGAATTGTGATCAGAGTTCTGGGGGTTCAAGAGTTGGGGCATATCTGAGGCCTGCAGGCACAGGAATTGTCCAGGAGAATGTTGTGTGAAGGTGCAGAAACTGGGGCTAATCTGAGGCCTGAAGGCACAGGAATTGTCATTGGAGAATGGGGTGTGAAGTTGTAGGAATTGGGGTGAGCTGAGGTGTGAAGGTGCAGAAATTGGGGCTGTTCTAAGGCCTGAAAGTGCAGAGATTGAGGCTGATCTGAGGTGTGAAGGTGCAGGAATTGGGGCTGATCTGAGGCCTGAAGGCACAGGAATTGTAGTTGGAGAATGGGGTGTGAAGTTGTAGGAATTGGGGTGAGCTGAGGTGTGAAGGTGCAGAAATTGGGGCTGATCTGAGTTTGGAGGTACAGGGATTGGGGCTGATCTGAGGTGTGAAGATTAGGAATTGAGGTGATATGAGCTGTAAGGGTGCAGAAATTGGAGATGATCATAGGTGTAAAGATGCAGGTATTTGCGTGATCTGAGCTGTGAAAATGTGGGAATTGGGACAAATCTGAGGCCTGAAGGAACAGGAACTGGGGCTGATCTGGGTTGTAAAAATGCAGGAATTGTTATGAACTGAGGTCTAAAGGTACACAAATTGGGGTAACCTGAGGTGTGAAGGTGCAGATATTGGGACTGTCCTGAGGTGTAAAGGTGCAGGAATTGGGGCAGATCTTAGGTCTGAAGGTACAGGAACTGGGGCTGATCTGAGGTTTGGAGGTGCAAGATTTGGTACTGATCTGAGGTCTGGAGATGCAGGAATTGTGGTGATTTTAGGCTTGAAGGTGCACAAATTAGGGTGATCAGAGGTGTGAAGGTGCGGGAATGAGGGCTGATTTAGGGTCTGCAGGTGCAGAGATTTTTATTAGCTCATAAGCGTGAGTTTATCAGCTGCAGTGTACAGGAGCCCTTTGAGTCTACATGCATTTTAAAATAATTAGAAAGGCCATATCATCTTTTTTCCTGTTCATTGAAGGGCCTATGATTTAGAGACAATTGGGTTATACTGCTGCCTATAGGAGGATTTGGATAGTGGCAAACAAAAAGACAGTGACCAGCCTGCAGCCTGGTATACCCCCTTCCATTCCCAGCATGCCTCAGCTCTAGGAGGATGGATGCCTTTTCTCTTGGAAAAAAACATTTTTGGCCTTTTTTGGCATTTATATTTGCATTGTAATTTAATGTTCTTCTTTCAAAACGTCTCCCTATGCAGCCATTGTGTAACCTCAGCAATAACTTTGGAGGTCATACCTTAATTCCATTGAACTGGATGATTGCAGGGCCTTCTTGGAATGTGAGCTTCAGGCACTGGGCTCTATTGTGGTACTCTTCAGAGCTTTTTGTATTGTGTTAGTTAGATGATGGGCCTTTTCAAGGTCTAGCGTCATTAAACAGCTTCTGGTGTGAACCTGTCTCTGAAGACTCACTTTGTGAGTAGGCTATGTGGGCTTCATTTATTTGAATCATTGGGCACCATTATTAGCCTATTTTCTTTTTGTTTTCTATGAAAAGGGTTAAAACACTGAAGGTCAGAAGGCATCATTGGTGGAGTGTCATGTGCACACACACACTCTGTGCTCTTGTTCCCATCATTTATTGTGAGGTACCAGCTTCTTGCCAATGCTCCTAACTGCAGGAAACAGGGTTTCACCTTAGTTAATCCCTCCTGATGTATACAGTGAACTTAACAATTTGACACTTCCGCGCTATATTAAGTAAATGGCACACAAAAGTTGATAGCAGCCAACACAGTATTGCAGGCAACAACACATAGACATGTAGAACACAAAGGTGCTAGCGCCGCACCTTTGTGTTCTATATACAGAGGACTTGTCACCTCTGGCCATTTGAATCTCTTCTGCTTCCAGCTGCCGGTTAGTAAGTACTCAAGGTTTTACCTTGTATTCTGAGCTGATTTGTCCCTGTCTGCTGTGCAAACACACGTGAAACAGTTCCGTTACTGAGTCCCTCCAGCTCATGATCCACTGACAGTTCCAGGACAGCCTGCAGTTCTCCCTCTCAATAGCCTGGAACTCTGTCCCCTGCCTGAGTCCCTAATCCATTTATTACATCTTCCTTACAGATTTCACTGCAGTTATTCAGGCTGAATTGGAACAGTGATTACTGACTTTGACCACAGAATTTGCTACCAAGAAACTCCACCAATAGATGTCAAGGAGATTCCTAGTTAAAGCGATTCTTCAGCTTCCTGTAAAAAATTAAAAGTCAGCAACAGCCATCCTGAGAAGATGGACATCGCTACCCCCACCGTCAATAGCAGATGTGAAACAAGACCTCAACAGCCTATTTCACATAGAACACCTGGATCTTCAAGTCTCTACCTCTTGCCACTCGAACTCTTTCAACCGTAAATGGTTCAATTACCTCACTAAGTCGTATCCTACCACTATCCTTCCAGCCTACTGGACAGGTCGACAGAATGTACTCCCCTTAGCTCAATGATACAAACATGTGCTATACTATACTTGAGTCAATGTTCTCTACCACCTACACAGTCAACTCATGCCCATAGCGGGCTATATATGCTTCCACAACCTGGTTTCCATTGATACTAGGAAGTCTCTAGTGTTTTAGTGTTTTAGTTACACTAGAAATGATTATTTTTCAAACGCTACTCTGGGAACTAGTGTCTTTTGAAAGTTTATTTTAGTCGAACATAAGTCACCTGAGATCCCGCTATTCTCTGTGCTCTCTCTTCTTTACTTATCTTTTCCCCTTTTACACCCCCCCTCTTTTTT
Organism: Staurois parvus; assembly: GCF_062004578.1. Lineage (NCBI taxonomy): Eukaryota > Metazoa > Chordata > Amphibia > Anura > Ranidae > Staurois > Staurois parvus. The sequence continues at coordinate 4,486,997 of NW_028317892.1, forward strand.
CTCTCTTTTCTTTTTTTCTCCCCCCCCTCTTTTTTTACCCCATCTAATCTCCAGTCCCACTAAACCCTCTCCTCCCTCTCCTCATTTCTGGATATTTCCCTATCTATTCTCTAGACCGATAAGAGTTTGGTGTTTCAACTTTGATATTCTCAATGTCTCGATATTATGTGAATGGTTTCTTTTTTTTGGTTATGAAAGCATAATTGGGATGTTAATACTGCTTCAATTACCCAGAAAATGTATTACCAGGGACGGACTGACAACTCATGGGGCCCCCGGGCAATAGGGGATCATGGGGCCTCCGTGTCCTTGCCCAAACTCAAAAAAGCCTATGAAAAAGGTACCAGGGGGATCTCACAGGGCCCCCTACTGACCCCGGGCCCTCGGGCAGTGCCCGAGTTTCCAAATGGTCAGTCAAAACTCAAATAAAAATTTCTTTAAAAAAAAAAATCAGCAGCTAATGTTCCACAATCTAGCTATGTCCTCACCCCAGCTGTTCTTTCCATAGGTATCCTGTCCAAGGTGCCGGCATCTCAGCTGTGGACACCCAGCTGTGACAATTTGCGGTTTCACAGCTTGATGCCCAATGCGCATGAGCGAGTAGCGCTGCACACTCTGAATGGTCCAGCAGTCTTCTGGGACCTGTCATATGTCCCAGAAGACTGCAGGGAGGGAGGGGGAGGAGAACTTTTGCTTCCGATTGTCTGGGCGGTCGGAGCAGAAGTGGGAGTAAGTACCCGGCAAAATTGCTTACCCACTCCCCTTTGCTCTCATTAACCTCTCATTTCTTTACCAAGAGCGGGGGAACAGGCCTTAAAGTGGAACTTTGCCTTTTGGGTAGAGCTCTGCTTTAAGTTAGGGATTGACGAATTTCAAATGGGATTCCCCAAACCCTTGGTGAATTGAAACTGGGCAACTGCTTAAAAGGGTCAGACACACATCTGTAAGGCTGGCCATACACTGTATCCTTTAGTGTTAACAAAACCATGTTATATGAGGACAAACCTGAGCAATCTATTCAATAAGTATCAAATCATCCAGGCTCTTACACTGCACAGTTGATGGTAGATCTAAAGGAGATTATAGAATCAAATTATACATTGTATGGCCAGCCTCAAAGACATTGTCAGCCTTTCTAATGTCCTGAGTTTTTTAATGTTTCAAGATATTTTTAAAGTGCATACTATAATTGTCATCTATCTTCTGCGTGGATTTAATATTTTTCCTGTAGAACTGTGTCTGGTTATTTTTATAGACAGGAAATATACCTTACATAAGAAACTGCACTGGCAAGGACACAAGTTACAATTTATGTGTGAGTCAGCAGTAACTGCAGACTTGTCCTGTCCTAGGAATTCTTGTAGCACATCATGTATTTAATTTCACACAATGATTAATGAACCTGTTATCCTTTTGTTTGAAATAAACACGTACAGATCAGATTTTTAGCATAACATATACAAAAAGTTAGGTTTCCTTTTTGAGGCAGTAGGTTCAATACATATGGCGACGCCGGTAAACACCATAGATGGTTTCATACGTTATCTGGTGTCTTTTCTCAGACATTCGTTTGGTACCCACTGGCCGGTGGGGGGTGTAGGGAGAAAGACATACCTGCCAGTAAACGAAACCATGGTTTAATAGGTGTAAGAGATTCTGACTATATATGTGTCAGGGATCCCCTCGATCCCCGCCGCGTTGGTCCCGGCGCAGGGACTCGAGCACTGGGTCCGGGCCGGCCGCGGCGTTCGAGTTCGCGCATGCGCAGTAGAAGCCGCGGCCGCCCGCTGGGCACCAATGGCAGCGCAGGGCGGGATATTTAAACGACCCTGAGCTGTCATTCAGTGCCTTCTGGTCTTTCCTGCATCCTGTATCCTGTGAACCTGTACCCTGTAAGTTATTGACCCGGATTGTACCTGACCTTGCTGTTTTCTCCTACTCTGACCCTTGCTTTGCCGGACCTCTCTCCTGAATGCCCCCTATTGGATTTGACCTGCTGTTGCTGACCTGGCGTGTGACCCGACCATTCTATGCCCGCTGCCTTGTACCTTGCCGCCCTCTCTGTTACCGACCCGGCCCGTCTGACCCTGCTCATCCATCCATCCATCCCGTGCAGTGGGGTCTTCTGACCTCCTCACATCAGACTCTTCCCCGTGGGAGCCCCTTGCGCATACTACTACCACTGACGGACGCACCCGGTAGTCACGACCTGGTCTCAGGGAGCTCCAAGTCCATCCCCACCATCAGGGGCCCTGGTGAACAAGCACCCTGGGACTTAGATTCCGTGCGCTGGGGACGCCTATTCAGTGGAGTGCTAGTAGTACCGCCGGGCGGTCCCTTACAGTACCAGAAGGCCATGACTGAGTCTAGAGGAGGTCCCTCGCCGCTGGAGGAGATCTGCAGGCACCTATCCAATTTGACACAGGCCGTATCGGCCCTGCAGGATAGATGTCAGCAGATTGAAACTCAATTCCAGGCCTGCACTATATCCGTTCCTGCCCCACAGGCCGCGGTCCCCACACCTCCAGCAGCCCCTGTGCTGGTGTCTGGGGCACTCGCACCACTCCCGGCGGCCGACCCCCGAGTACCCTTACCAGAACGTTTCCACGGGGACCGCACACGGTTCAGAGCATTCCGCGAGTCCTGCCTCCTCTATTTTGAGCTACAACCCCGAACCTTCGTGACTGAATCCGTGAAGGTGGGGTTCGTCATATCCCTCCTGCAGGGTGAACCCCAAGACTGGGCCCATCGATTACGGGGAAAAAATGACCCTCACCTTGGTTCGGTTGACAGTTTTTTTGATGCTATGGCCATCCTTTATGATGACCCGCAGCGGGCAGCTTCTGCTGAAGCTACTCTGTACACACTCCGGCAAGGCCGCCGAGCGGCGGAGGAGTACGCATCTGAATTTAGGCGGTGGATGGGGGATACTCGCTGGAACGAGTTCGCACTCCTGCATCAGTTCCGTGTTGGCCTATCAGACGGCCTGAAAGACGAGCTCGCCCGGGTGGAGGTACCTGAGACTTTAGAGGACCTAATAGCACTGACCATTAAAATTGACCGTAGACTGCGGGAACGCAGGGTTGAGAGGTCCGGCCAGGGTCATGGAAATCCCTGGGGATCATTTCAGGGTCCCAGTCAAACACCTAGGCCAGTCATCCAAAACCGGCCACCTGGAGACAACCCCGAACCCATGCAGCTCGGCCTGGCACGGCCTAAACTATCCCCAGAGGAACATCTGCGCAGACGATCCCAGAACCTGTGCCTCTATTGTGGAGAAGCTGGTCATATGGCGCGTTCCTGCCCGCAGAAACTGAGTAAGTGCACCTCTTCTTCCTTATCCCTTGGCAATGTTGGTCCATCCCAATACTTAGTGGTGCCCCTTTCCTTTCAGCTTCCAGAAAGGACCGTGGAAGTATCGGCCATAATTGACTCTGGGGCATGCAGCTGCTTCGTGGATATTAATTTTGCTCACCAGCAGGGTATTCCCCTTCAGTTGAAACAAAAGGGGTTCAATATTTATTTGGCCGACGGTTCTAGAATAAAATCGGGGGTAGTGAACCAGGAAACCCCCTCCATCACCACTGTCATTGCCGGCCAGCACCAGGAACTCCTCCGCCTGGATGCTATAGCTTCACCCCTCTTCCCAGTCATTCTGGGGCTCCCATGGTTACGGGCCCATAACCCCCAGATTGACTGGGAAACCGGAGTAATCACGTTCCCTTCCCCATACTGTCGGATATACTGCCGCACTTCGGGCCCGGGGACCCCCCAAATCCTCCTGTGCTCTGAGGTGGAAGCTGAATTAAAACAAGTAATCCCTGCGGCCTACCATGGGTTTCTAGATGTGTTCAGCAAACGGGGAGCTGATACTCTACCCCCCCACCGCCCTTATGACTGCCCCATTGACCTGTTACCCGGCTCAGAAGTTCCTTTTGGGCGAATCTTCCCCCTTTCAGAGCCCGAATTGGGGGCCCTAAAGGAATATATCGAGGACAGCCTCCAGAAGGGGTTCATCCGCCACTCCACTTCACCGGCCGGGGCGGGAATCTTCTTTGTTGAAAAGAAGGACAAAACCTTAAGGCCATGTATCGATTACAGGGAATTGAACAGGGTCACGATAAAAAACCGTTACCCACTACCGTTAGTACCTGAACTGTTCCAAAGTTTAAAGTCAGCAGTAGTTTTTACCAAGCTGGATCTGAGGGGGGCGTACAACTTGATTCGCATAAGGGAGGGGGACGAGTGGAAGACGGCCTTCCGCACCCGCTTCGGTCATTTTGAATATCTGGTCATGCCGTTCGGGTTGTGTAATGCTCCGGCCACGTTTCAACATTTTGTAAATGATATTTTTAGAGATTTTCTGGATGTCTTTGTGATCGTTTATTTAGACGACATTCTGATTTTTTCCCCGTCTCTGGGGGAACACAGAATACATGTAGCAAAAGTATTGGGGCGGCTGCGGCAGCATGGGTTGTACGCCAAGGCAGAAAAATGTTGTTTTGAACAATCCAGCATTGCCTTCTTGGGCCTGATTATCTCCACCGCGGGGGTCGCGATGGATCCCCAGAAGGTCGCTGCAATACTGGATTGGCCTGAACCCACAGACAGGAAAGGCGTCCAGCGATTCATCGGCTTTGCAAATTTTTACCGGAAGTTCATCAAGAACTTCTCGGGTCTGGTCTCCCCCATTACTCAGCTAACCAAGCTGGGGACCCGATTCAGATGGACACCAGAAGCGCAGGAAGCTTTCGATGCCTTAAAGAAGCTGTTCACTTCGGCACCCATTTTGGGTCACCCAGACGCCGCTCTGCCGTACATCTTGGAGGTAGATGCATCGGAGAATGCGGTAGGCTCCATCCTCTCCCAACGAAAAGGCACCAAGGAACTGCTCCACCCGGTAGCGTTCTTCTCACGGAAACTGACCCCAGCGGAGAGGAACTATGATATCGGTGACCGTGAGCTACTAGCGATCAAAACGGCGTTAGAGGAATGGAGGTACCTGCTGGAAGGTGCGGTGCACCCCATCTTAATATTTACTGACCATAAGAACTTAGAGTATCTGAGAACTGCCAAGCGTCTACGCCCGCGACAGGCGAGATGGGCACTATTCTTTTCAAGATTCAACTTCCATATTACGTACCGGCCGGGATCAAAGAACACTAAGCCGGATGCGTTATCACGGATGTACGAAGACGCCAAGGAGACCCCAGTACCTGACACCATCCTATCCTCGGGTAACTTCTTGGTCCTTCAGTCGGACCTTCGTTCCAGGCTAATGGAGGCATCCACAAACTTCTCTACCCCAGGCGGAGGGCCACTCCAGAACAAGGGGGGACTCCTATGGAGGGAAGATCGAATTGTGGTGCCGGAAGAAGCTCGAACCCTGGTCTTGGGGCATTGCCACGACCACCCAATGGCGGGGCACTTTGGCCCAGAAAAGACCCTGGAACTTCTCCGACGCTCATTCTGGTGGCCAGACATGGCTAAAGATTGTAAGGGCTATGTCAGGTCCTGTGTCACCTGCCAGAAGAACAAGCCCTCAAGAAACAAGGTTTGGGGTCTGCTGCGACCCTTACCTATTCCTGAACGGCCTTGGCAAAAGATCTCACTAGACTTTATAGTCGAGCTTCCGCCATCCCGAGACCACACGGCAATCCTGGTAGTCGTGGACCGCTTGTCCAAGATGGCCCACTTCATCCCGTTGAAGAAGACCCCCTCGGCGGCCGAGACCGCGCGAGTCTTCATTCGTGAGGTAGTCAGGTTGCATGGGGTCCCCGAAGACATTGTCTCGGACCGAGGGGTCCAGTTCACGTCCAGATTCTGGAGAGCACTGTGCAAAGCCCTGGACATCAAATTATCTCTCTCTTCTGCGTTCCACCCTCAAACTAACGGTCAAACCGAAAGGACCAATCAGACCTTAGAGCAATATTTGAGATGCTATACCTCATTTACTCAAGATGACTGGCTGCCACTTCTTCCTTTAGCGGAATTTGCGTATAACAACGCCCGCCACTCAGCAACAGGGCAGTCCCCGTTCTTCGCCAACTATGGCTTTCACCCAGTCTTCCTCCCGGATTTGGTGTCGGAATGCCCAGTACCAGCAACACAAGATGTGGTAACGTTCTTCGCTGCGAACAATGAGAAGCTTCAGGTGGCCATCAGTCGGGCCCAGGAAGACTACAGGAAAGCATTCAACAGGAAACGGAGAGGAGATCTGGTATTGCGGCCCCTGGGGAGAAGGTTTGGCTGGCGACGTCCAATCTAAAGATGCTTTGCCCATCGAAGAAATTGGGACCCAAATTTATAGGCCCCTTCTGCATTAAACGGATGGTTAACGAAGTAGCCTATGAACTCGCCCTCCCTGACACGCTCAAGATCCACCCGGTCTTTCATGTGTCCCTTCTGAAGCCTGTGGTCCCAGATGCCTTCCCTGACCGGGAATCTAGACCCCCGGAAGCGGTAACGGTCGAAGGAGAAGAAGAATTTGAAGTTGAAACAATCCTGAAGTGTCGAAGGAGGGGAGGCCAGACCCAATTCCTTATCAAATGGAAGGGCTATGGTCCTGAGGACAATTCTTGGGAACCAGCCCATAATGTCCATGCACCCAGACTTGTCCGGAGGTTCTTTCGCGATCACCCGTGGTGGAGAGATCGGGTGGGCATCCGGAGGTTGCCCGTAGGGGGGGGGCAATGTCAGGGATCCCCTCGATCCCCGCCGCGTTGGTCCCGGCGCAGGCGCAGTATGCCGCCTGGCGCAGGGACTCGAGCACTGGGTCCGGGCCGGCCGCGGCGTTCGAGTTCGCGCATGCGCAGTAGAAGCCGCGGCCGCCCGCTGGGCACCAATGGCAGCGCAGGGCGGGATATTTAAACGACCCTGAGCTGTCATTCAGTGCCTTCTGGTCTTTCCTGCATCCTGTATCCTGTGAACCTGTACCCTGTAAGTTATTGACCCGGATTGTACCTGACCTTGCTGTTTTCTCCTACTCTGACCCTTGCTTTGCCGGACCTCTCTCCTGAATGCCCCCTATTGGATTTGACCTGCTGTTGCTGACCTGGCGTGTGACCCGACCATTCTATGCCCGCTGCCTTGTACCTTGCCGCCCTCTCTGTTACCGACCCGGCCCGTCTGACCCTGCTCATCCATCCATCCATCCCGTGCAGTGGGGTCTTCTGACCTCCTCACATCAGACTCTTCCCCGTGGGAGCCCCTTGCGCATACTACTACCACTGACGGACGCACCCGGTAGTCACGACCTGGTCTCAGGGAGCTCCAAGTCCATCCCCACCATCAGGGGCCCTGGTGAACAAGCACCCTGGGACTTAGATTCCGTGCGCTGGGGACGCCTATTCAGTGGAGTGCTAGTAGTACCGCCGGGCGGTCCCTTACAATATGTTTTTCTATATATCTGATCATGTGACACATACCCTGAGATCTTATGAGATATAATAGTTCATATGGAAACAACACTCACTTTGTCCCGAGGAAGCAGACCATATCAGCGAAATGCGTAGATCATAGGGTTGTAACTATTTAGGCATGTTGACATTGATGTGTCAGAGTGTGATCAAAATCAAGTGGTTTTATGTAAACAAATGATATATGGTGATGTGATTGTAAAGACATTTATTTGTTTTTAATATATATATTTAAAAAAATATACATTTTTGTATATACCATGTCATGGTTCCTAGATAAGGTTGCATGCATTGGAGAAAATGTGCCAATCAAAACAATTTCTTGTTGAAATTTGAAATTTGCCACATGGCTAAAATGAGGATCCTGATGTTCATAAATGTAAGGTTATGCACTTGGGGGCTAAGAATATGCATATCTGAAGGGAAATAAATTTAATCTCCAAACACGGAAAGGTTTCTTCACAGTGAGAGCTGTGAAAATGTGGAATAGACTCCCTCAAGAGTTGGTTCTGGCCATTAATTTACATGTATTGGGATTTTTTTTAGCAAAGACGTGTAGCAGAATACATTTTTGCCTACATTTATGATGAAATTTGATTTTTAAATTTTTTTATTGGATTGTTTATAGCAAAAAGTCAAAAATATATATATTTTTTTTCAAAATTGTCAGCCTTTTTGTGTTTTTAGCGCAAAAAATAAAAACTGCAGAGGTGATCAGATACCACCAGAAGAAAGTTCTATTCTATCCCCCCTTTCTTCCCTGTGTTTGCCCTCTCTTTTCCACAACTTAATAAAAGTGCTTGAGTCATTATGTAAACCCATTATACAACATATTACAGAGCACAGTGCTTGCCATTTGATTTCTATATTTGATCCTGGTCACTTTTATTTTTCTTCTCAGAGATTTGAATCATCAGAGGCAATTGGTGTGACTCTATCTCATCTCCATCCTCAATCAGTCACAAAGCGGCAATTTTACTAAAACTGGAGCACTCAGAATCTAGTGCACAGTAACCAATCAGCTTCTTATCTCAGCTTGCTCAATTATGCTTTGACAATAAAACCTGGAAGCTGATTGGTTTCTATGCCGAACTGCACCAGCTTTTGAACGCTTCACTTTTAATAGATCTCCCCCATATTGTCATGGGAAGATATAATTATTCCATCCCACTAATGGCAGGTGTGAGCAGGGCTGATGACTCCACTTGGAAAACTAGGCAGCCACCTAGGGCATGCCGCCACCTAGGGGTGCTTGGAGGCAGCACAGGCTGGCACTCCCTTTAGCTGAGGGGAGGGGTGGCAGAGGGGAGGAAGAAAGGACAGAAAGGAGTGCACTTCCGCCTTCCACGGCCAGTGCATGCTCCGAAACGTGTCGCAGTGCACCCTGGGATCTGACGTCATCACGGCCATGCCGCCGCTACGTTCCAGCGTGCATTCCATCCAGCTCTGAGGGAGGACGTGCACGCCGGCCGGCCTCACCGCTGTTCCCCTCCAGCCACCACACTGTTCCAGCCGAGAGCTGACCTCCCCACATCGCAGAGAGATGACGGCTCTTCACCCGGGTTACCACCCCACCGTTAACTATTGTTAACCACGGTTTTTAAGCTTATGATTACTTCACACATGTGAGTGTTTCTACATTTAGACTTGAATTAAAAGACTTATTGCACTTAGAGGCGCTTCTCTCCTTTTTCTCATCTACAGAGGTTGCTAGAGCTTATTTGGAAGCCTTGCCCTCAGTGCCACACGGAATCCTACGCTCTTCATACAGTAGCCACTAATACCACGATCACCCGATACTACCATTTCCCAGGACTTTGCAGTGTTTGCGCTGTTACAACCCTTCCTCATTTTTACCTCCCCCCATTGCCTGGGGAATTCAGCCTGGGATCTGTCAGGGTGTGGATCCATCATCCTCCACTCACTGCAACTGTCACCCTGCCACGCCAGTCACAGATACAGTCCACCCATGACACTGACTTTGTCTTTAATAGTGGTGCTGGTGGCATTTTATGGCACTTGTTTTTGCAAATTAAAAGAAATTTAGCAGTTTCATGTTTTGTTGATTTAATATTTTCTACTGTTTTAAAAATTATAATTTTTTTTATGGGGGGGGGGCGCAAGTGACTACTCTTGCCTAGGCCGCAAGATAGTTTTGTAATTTTAGCATGAACAGCATCATTCTCTATAACATTTTATTAGCGAAAGGGTTGACAATACAGTGAGGTAAGGAAAAAGGCCAAGTTTGACTCATTACTGTCTTAATATCGAAGCTTCATATGAGATGGAAATATGGAAGCGGATGAAGTGGGTCATTTTTTTCATAGATTTTGGTGAACAGCCAATGTTGCTGGCAGTAAACTCTATGATACCAGTTATCAGGCTGATAGGATTCCAAGATGACAGATTCCAGGAGAGAGAAAAAAACAGACTTGGATTGGTGGGCAAGCTGTGCATGTTTCTAGAAGGCAAACTGTACCATTAAAGAGGATCTCCGCACTGTAAAAAAAAACAGACACTTACCTGTCCCAGGATCCAGCACTGTGCTCACCCGACCCAGCTCTTTGCCAGTCTTCGGGTCCCCAGTGCTGGCATCTAAACTGTGGGCAGCCGACTGTGACTACTTGCAGCTTCACTGCTGGTTGCCCACTAACATATGCGCAATCTGCCCTCTGACCCCATGAATGGTCCTGCAGTGACTGATTGGGGGGATGCTTTTGCTCCAATCACCTAGGCTGTCGGAGCAGATGTCGAAAATCAGGTACATGCCCCCCAAAAAGCATAGTGGCATCCTGGGGATGAGTCAGCCTGGGGAGTGAGGAAGTGAGGTTATCTCAGGACAGACAGGGAGGCTGTAACAGGTCAAGGCTTCTGGAGCCCTCTCAGCTTTCCAGAAACCCGAAAACTTCCTGGAACAGGGGAGGAGGAGGGGAGGAAGCCCAGATCTGCATGTTTGAGGGACCTTGGCCAATCCCCTGGCAGGAGGCTGGGCATGGTGACCAGGGCAACCCTCAAGTGTGGCAGAGCCTGTGGGAATGTTTGCAGTTTTGGGTGGAAAATGGATTGAGGATGGAGTGATAAGCCTAGCAGGGGAGCCCACCTACAGGCAGATTGCTGGACAAGAGGATCTTCACTGCCTCAATGTCTCCTGGGGAGGACAGCCTGTGTAACAGGGAAAGAGCCAGCCCAGCATAAGGCCTGAAGACAGCCACCAACCCACTAAGCTAACAGGAGAGCACAGTGTGAGTACTCTTACACCCCCTGGGCCAGATAAGGGGAGAGGGCGGTCAGGTACAATACCCTGCTAGCTTCTCATCTGAGATTGTTCAATCAGTAGCTCTTGGGCCCCCTTGCTCAGAGTTACCCTCAGGCATCTGCGTGGTGAGAAGGAATCATCCGGGGTCTAAGGAGGTACACCTAAGAGCCTTTAGTGCTCTTCAAGAAGAGACTGTTGCTAATCCAAATCTTTGTACATGGTTGCTAAGGAGTTTTCTTCAAATCCTGCAGTTCCTCTGGCATCCCATATACCCCTAGACCCTATCCAAGTTTACCCTCTCAGTAAAATCACAAAACCAAGCTCAAGGACTGTTTACTGACTCCAGTGTGCAGGGTATGGGAAATGCATGTTGCCTTGCCATGCAGAGCATAGGGGAACCCAATCAAATTCAGTGACCCTTACGAACATCTCTAGATATCTTCATGTTGACCTTTTCCTCTGCAGGGTTCCCTCTGAGAGCACTCTAGGTGTATCTTACTGTAAATCGATGCACATTTGCACATTTCTGACAAGTTTTAACCATAACAGGTAACTCCACTCTAACTAACTCGTGGGAAAAAGACAGCAAATAAAAATATATATATTGAGGCACATATAATTGCAACAGAAGTCATATTGTAACTGAATTTTATTAAGAAAGACCTTTTCTTTTGAATCTGCAGCAGTGTAATTTTCTGTAAAACTCAATGCAATATGCAGCCTGGAGGCATTACATACACCATTCGTGCATGGAAGATCCCCAGAAAATGTAATTTTCTGCTTGTGTAATTTTCCTAGAAGTCTGCACTATGATACAAATCAGATTTTAGGCATCCCCTGCAAGAAAACTTTTTATTTTTCGTGAGATACTCCCAAAGGGTTATTCACTTCTGAAGGGATTCAGACCCTGCAACTTTTCTCTTTATAACATGGCAAGTGCATCAGCTGATTAATAATGAAAAAGTCACTCCCATTCAGGTTCACTCTGCAGATAACAAACAGCTATTTCTTCAGAGTAAAAAAGGTAGGACTCAGCAAAAAAGTATGTTAGAATCCCTTCAGTGTGGTGGCTGGGCAATTGTTGTACTGGATAGGGGGTGGGGCGTGAGCATGGCGCTCCGCAGCTGGTGAGGAGCACAGCGGAGCAGCGAGACGTGCAGCAGCAGAGAACTGGGAGGCGACCGCTAGTCACTAAGAGGAGAAGGACCCTGCAGAGAGGCAGACGATCAGGAGAACGCAGGTGATCGGTCTGCTGACCGGGCGGGAAGCCTGGGAACCTTGAAGCTGAGGGCTGGAGAGAGAATGTCGAAGCTTCTCCACCACATCCATAATGGGCCACCTTTGTAGTGTAATGGACCCCCTTTTGAGAGGCATAGTGTGGAGTGGTGACGGCAGTGGTGTGCAGCACAGGGGGAGTGCGGTGCATAGTTGGCCACAGGACACGAGGCGGAGATCCGAGGAGGAGACTGACGGACCTGGGAGCCCCCAGACACAAAAAACTAACAACCGACGACCAGCCAGAGTAAACAGCACACAGGAATGGGTGAGTGGCCGCGGGAGGCAGTAAATCCCCAAAGTTGAATACCTGTACGCTACAGTGGAGGCTGGGGGAATTGAGGATACAACATTAGTGTGTAGGGGACCCCAGGGGTGGAAGAGACAGTGTACCCAGGACTCTGCACCTGAAAGAAATTTCATAGCCTGAAAGTGAAAGGGGAAAAAGAAATACGGAGGAACAGGAAGCAAGGCCACAAATGCCCACAAAAGCAGAAATCGCCGATATGTTTGCAAAATGGTGCTTTTACACCGCGAAATGGGACAAGATCTGTCATGGGTAGAAGAAACGGAAGGGAAATTTGAGAAACAAGCACAAGTAATTAATAAATTAGAAGAGCAAATGGAGGAAATGAAAAGAGAGCAGAGACTGTTATTCTATAAATTAGAGCAACAGGAAAACTGAGATAGAAGGAATAACTTAAGGATCAGAGGTTTGCCAGAAATGTCTCAAGGAGAAGATCTAAAGGACATTATGAGAAGATGTTTTAATCCAATAATGGGAAGGAGAGAGACAGCAAATGAAAATAAAAAAATGAATATGTGTTCGGTTTTAAAGGGATGAAGTTGTGGTGGTTTATGTAAGGATATATATTATTTATAAAGGGCGTGTCCCTTTCCCTTAGATGAAATATTACAGTGCCTCCAGCCGTTAAAATACGGCAAATATTTAATAAACCAATAATTTGGACACCTTGATAACTTGATCACCACTTATTATTATACCTTGAATTCTTTTAGCCAATATGATTTCGTACCATACACACAAAATTTGCCTTATAATAGATAAATATAAAAATTTATTTATGTACAAAAATTATATATATATTAACACAAAACGCAAAAGACTGGTGATAAATGAATATTGGTACACACAATCAAAAATATATCCTACCAATGTAAGACACAATAATAAGGTCTCTAACTAATTACATCAATCACAATTTTTAAATGATCTGATTATTTATTAAATTTATTAATAATTAATAATTTCGAATATCTCAAAGGTTATATTCTCGCAAGCCGTGGCCATAGGATTGCAAGAAGCAAGCCCTTGATATATGATACTCTGGTTATTAATATTCAATAAATTATGAAATATGAAAAAATTTATAATATGGCAATAAATAATTTTTAACAGTAAAATAGGATTTCTCTACATATATCTAACTACCCAATATTGTTGTGATACACTAAGATAACTTTATGATTCCACACAACAGAGAAAATAGGTTAATACAAAATCAAATAAACATCTCACCACACCCGGAATTCAGACTAGGCAACTCTCCCGTGGATTTAGCTGGCAGTGGAACGCCTTTGGACTGATATATAGGGCAAGTGAAAGATTCTCAGTAGGGGAGAATGTAGGAAGTTATAAGATTAGAGGTTTAGGAATTTAGTTAAAGTTTTAGGAAGTTTGAAAAGATGGAAGAGTAGTTGTTCAGCAGAGATCTTCTTCTTGATCAGGTCTTTCCATGAGGTTTTTATGAGGGTCTTTTTTTTTATCTTAAAGCACAAGGGCTTTTATATCCACTAGTCCATTGTTCTAAGATACCTTCCCACCAGGCTTCCTGATTGGCTAGTTGAGAAATGTGTGTACATAAGCTATTTCTCACCTGCCCGCCAGGTGGCGGTCATGTATCACAGAACAATGTGAGTATTTGAGATGACTCATACCTTGGGTGGAATCTTAAGGTAATTTCAGGAATTAAATATACGGCTTTTTCCAGATATAGCAGTGATCATACCTATACTATTCTAAATAGGGACCATGGAATATAGGTGTATATTCAGTTATTCCTCCTTGAAGTACCATCCTGTTTGTTTCCTGATAAGACATGTAACTAATGCTAGTCTATAATACATCTTACTTCCCATCATCTCAATACTCAAATTAGTGATATATAGTTCCCATTGCTGAGTATTTAGTGGTGTTTAAAATCTATAACATCTTATTTATAATCTGTTTTTGTAGTATATTTTTGTAATTATATACAGTGAACTTTTAGACTTAAATGTCCTGAATTTCACCTCTTTGTTTCAGAATCAACATTTTCTCTGTGTAGGAAAAAAACTCTCTATTTGCCTGGCCCTTGTATTGGACTCATGGTAAACAACTGTTAATGCTTTCACCCTTGGTGAACAATAGTATATTTTAATAGTTTCAGAGGTCTGTTAGTTTATCACACTCTACAAGGTTTGGGTAAGCTCTCAGACAATCAGTTTGGTTCCTCTATTGTCATGTCCAGACCTTGTATATGTTTACCTGCTTATTGAAGTCTGAATAATGGTGTTTGATCACCTGTAGAACTTCAAAATAGTATTGTCTCTAGGAGGAAAGAAAAACAATCCCTTCACCCATTACATTTCTCTAGCTAGAGGGTCATTCGACTTTCCAACCAAGACAAATTAACCCCTTAACATCCGGCTATGCTGACTTGATGTTATATAGGATTATGTCTTGATAAATCATGTTTTTGAGACATAATTCAAAAGCCCACAACAAAGTGGCAACCCTAGATGGCGTTCAGAGCCTGCGTAGTGGCTCTTTGGACATTATTCACACTACTAAAATGGTGTTCTTTCAAACCCGTCTTCTTCTATGAGATAAGTAAAAAGTCGTAAGGCGCTAAGTCGGGACTGCAGGGTGGATGGGGAAGCACCGTGGTGTGTTTTTCAGCCAAAAACTCTCTGACAGCCAAAGCACTGTGACTCAGTGCATTGCCGTAGTGAAGAATCTACGTTGAGCCGATCTCAAGACGCAAATGAAAAACTCTTGTCTCAAGCGACCAGGAACTTCCAGCTAAAATCTTTGATTCACAGTTTGACCAGTAGGTACAAATTCCTTATGGACAATTCCATGAGAATAAAAAAACAATGACCATTGATTTGGCTTTCTAATTTGCTCTTTCGAGCTTTCTTGGGGTGAGGTGACATGGGTACGTGCCATTCTGAACTTTGTTTCTTCATCTCGGGATCGTACTCAAACACCCAGGATTCATCTCCTGTGATCACTCGACTAACAAAATCTGTCCAACAGGTTTGTTTGCACACACTTTTTTTTTTCAAATATGGAGGCACGATTTCATGAACAATTGACTGGTAATTCCCATTTCTGTGTCCTGATCGTTGTTTGTCTTCAACACCTTTCTTGAAGGCCTTGTACCATTAGTACAGTTGCTCAGATGATAGTGTAGCTTCTCCATAAGCTTTCCTCACTATTTGCAAAGTTTCTGAAGCACTTTTACCCAATTTCACACAAAATTGTATTGCGCACTAGTATTCCAAACTTGCTTGCATTTTTCTTAAATCTAGAAACTTGAACAGAATGTCTCAACTCTGAGAGGGCTGGAATGCAACCGATCAGTGTTCTAAGCTATACCTGGCACCCCACCCCACGTGACCTTGACCAGTTTCTCCCTTCACAAAGCCCTTCTCAAACATAGAAACATCATTCTCATTATATTATGAACACACCTCGTATATTGTCTTAGACACAGGATGTAAAGCAAAAACTCCCCAAAGGGTCACAGACAGCAAAAAAAAACAACAAAAAAAGTTATATTATAAACACCCTTCTGGCACTACACACCAGAGTGTTCTGTTATATAATCAACCCAGTGATGAGGATCTAGAAAGCTGTTATGTCTTGGCTGCAGTGTTCACCAATAATGACAAAGATGTTTTTATGTTGCCATGTTTTTTTATGTTTTTGTGTTATCATGTTTTATTGCTGTCTGTTTCCCCATTAAGATATATTGACTCTGGCACAGGAAGTAAAGCAAAATCTCCCCAATGGGTCAAAGACAGCAAAAAAAAAAAAAGTTTAACTATAGACACCCTTCTGGCATAACACACCAGAGTGTTTTGTTATATAATCAACTCAATGATGAGGATCCCTTTCTAGAAAGCTGTTATGACCTGGCTGCAGTGTTCATCAATAATAAAAGTGTTCTGCATGTGAGCTCAGGTGATAGGAATGCAACACATGACATGCTGGATGGCAAGCTGAGCAGGGCGAACGAACATTGTATTCTTTTATAAGGAAAACAGAGAACATGGCACTCACATGGCACCGTTCTGAAAATTCAAAAACAACAAACAAGCTTCTAAGAATGGACGCCTAAATTCTGTCTACTGTCTTCTGTTTTCTGCAAGTTGTAGCAGACTCACTGCGGGGAAATATATCAAACCTGGAGCAGACAGAATCTGGAGTAGCTGTACATGGCAGCCAATCAGCTTCTATCTTTAGCTTGTTCAATTAAAGCGGAGGTCCACCCAAAAGGGGAAGTTCCGCTTTAAGGACTTCTCCCTCACTCCCCCTTAAGGATTGGTACCTTTGGGGGGTGGGAGGGGAGCGGGTATCCAAATTTGACAGGCACCCACTCCCACTTCCGGTCCGATTGCCTAGGCGATCAGAAGCGGAAGGTGTCCTCCCTCCTTGTAGTCTTTTGGGACATGTGACAGGTCCCAGAAGACTACAGGACCATTCATGAAGCGCAGCGCTACTTGCGCATGCACAGTGGGTACCCGGCTGTGAAGCCGCAAGCCGTCACAGCAGGGTGCCCACACTGAAGATGCTGGCCTCCTGGAATACAGGACGGTCGGTGAATCGGCTGCGGGGGACACACCGCGGGACCGAGGGACAGGTAAGTGGCTGTTTTTTAAAAGCCAGCAGCTACAGTTTTTGTTGCTGCTGACTTTTATTTTTTAACAGGGTGAGCAGAACTCCGCTTTAAGCTTTGAAAATAGATAGTATCAGATTGGTTGCCATGCACAGCTGCTCCAATTTCAAGAAATTCCTCTCATTGTGTATATATGGGGATATTAGTCTGTTACCCTATGCTTGTTTTCTTTTGTCCATTTCCAGTTTGTGTTTTCTCTATCAAAAGTGTAGGGTGATTACACCTGAAAAAAATCAGCCCTCTAGCCACTGGCTGGCAACATTTTATTTTTGGTACGTTTACAGACATAAAACATAAAGATTATACAACTTACAAAATTTGGTTTGAATAAAGCGTCATTAAAAGTTAAACTTTTTTTTTTCATTTTTGGATAGTGTAAGGGAGGGGTATAACCCTTCTCAGTCTTTTTTGGCATCTCTGTGCCATTGAGAAGATTTCCCTTCACTTCCTGTCCCATAGCCAAACAGGGAGTAAAGAGAAAGCTCTCCAAAGTGAAGGAACCCCGGTGTGTCTGCAGGGTCACCAAAATGTTTGGTGACCCTGGTGACACCCAATGCCATCATTGGGGACTCCAGTGTCCCCATTGGACGATTTCCCCTCCATTTGCATTCTTATGTCAAGCCAAAATTTGGGATTTTCTTCTACTCTCACTTTTGATGATAATGGTAAACAGAACAAATAGAGAGGGTGATGCTCCTTAAAATGGAACTACACTGTATCTGGGCAACACAAACCAAAAGCGCAACTTAACCGCTTGCCGCCCTGCCACTGTATATAAACGTGTGCAGGGCGGCACTGGGGCACAAAACCACATTTTAAAACGGGTTCCGTGCTCCCGACGTTTTCGCCGGCAGGGGGCGCGCGCGCGCGCGCGTTCCCGCCGACCCGTGGGTGACACCATTTGATCCCGGAGGGATCAATCATTCGATTTCAGCCAGTGATGTCTGGCTGAAATCAGATGATCGGTCCCTGTCCTATCCTGTCCTGTGTTGACATTTACACAGGACAGGATATGATGTCATTCTTCTCTGCCTGGGCACATTCCATCCCAGAGAGGGAAGAAGACACAGTAAAAGTGAGTAAAACATTACACATTTACAGTTAGAACACACCTAGGTCACATTTAACCCCCTGATCGCCCCCCCCCCCAGTTAACCCCTTCACTGCCCTGTCACCAGTGTCACTGATCAGTGAACCCGATTTTTACTGATCACTGTATCAGTGTCGCTGGCGACTTCCGATAGTGTTAGCGCCCCTCCCAGATAGCACCAGATTGCCCGCCAGTACACCAGTAATCCCGTTTAACCCCTTGATGCCCCCCCCCAGTTAACCCCTTCACTGCCCTGTCACCAGTGTCACTGATCAGTGGACCGATTTTTACTGATCACTGTATCAGTGTCACTGGCGACTTCCGATAGTGTTAGCGCCCCTCCCGGATAGCGCCAGTTTGCCCGCTAATACACCAGTAATCCCATTTAACCCCTTAATCTCTCCCCCCCCCAGTTAACCCCTTCACTGCCCTGTCACCAGTGTCACTGATCAGTGAACCGATTTTTACTGATCACTGCATCAGTGTCGCTGGCGACTTCCGATAGTGTTAGCGCCCCTCCCAGATAGCGCCAGATTTCCCGCTAATACTCCAGTAATCCCGTCTAACCCCTTGATCACCCCCCCCGAGTTAACCCCTTCACTGCCCTGTCACCAGTGTCATTGATCAGTGAACAGATTTTTACTGATCACTGTATCAGTGTCGCTGGCGACTTCCAATAGTGTTAGCGCCCCTCCCAGATAGCGCCAGTTTGCCCGCCAGTACACCAGTAATCCCATTTAACCCCTTAATCGCCCCCCACCCCCCCCCAGTTAACCCCTTCACTAGTGTTAGCGCCCCTCCCATATAGCGCCAGTTTGCCCGCTAATGCACAGGATTTTTTTTACCAAAAACATGTAGCAGAATACATTTTGGCTTAAATTTATGACTAACTTTGAGTTTACGATATATTTTTTATAGCTGAAAGTAGAAAATATTGTTTTTTTTCAAAATGTTCGTGTTTTTTTTGTTTACAGCGCAAAAAAAAAAGCGAACAGGTGATAAAATACCACCAAAAGAAAGCTCTATTTGTGTGAAAAAAAGGACGTAATTTTCGTTTGGGTACAGCATTGCATGACCGCGCAATTATCATTTGAATTAGTGCAGCGCTGTATAGCAAAAAAAGGCATAAATTACAGTATCTATACTATAGTTTGTAGACGCTATAACTTTCACAAAAAGCAATCAATATACACTTATTGGGATTTTTTTTTACCAAAAACGTAGCAGAATACATTTTGGCTTAAATTTATAACTAACTTTGAGTTTACAATATATTTTTTATAGCTGAAAGTGGAAAATATAGTTTTTTTTCAAACTTTTTGTGTTTTTTTTGTTTATAGCGCAAAAAATAAAAAGCGCACAGGTGATAAAATACCACCAAAAGAAAGCTCTATTTGTGTGAAAAAAAGGACGTAAATTTCGTTTGGGTACAGCATTGCATGACCGCGCAATTATCATTTGAATTAGTGCAGCGCTGTATAGCAAAAAAAGGCATAAATTACAGTATCTATACCATAGTTTGTAGATGCTATAACTTTCACACAAAGCAATCAATATACACTTATTGGGATTTTTTTTACCAAAAACATGTAGCAGAATACATTTTGGCTTAAATTTATGACTAACTTTGAGTTTACGATATATTTTTTATAGCTGAAAGTGGAAAATATAGTTTTTTTTCAAACTTTTTGTGTTTTTTTGTTTATAGCGCAAAAAATAAAAAGCGCACAGGTGATAAAATACCACCAAAAGAAAGCTCTATTTGTGTGAAAAAAAGGACGTAATTTTCGTTTGGGTACAGCATTGCATGACCGCGCAATTATCATTTGAATTAGTGCAGTGCTGTATAGCAAAAAAAGGCATAAATTACAGTATCTATACTATAGTTTGTAGACGCTATAACTTTCACAAAAAGCAATCAATATACACTTATTGGGATTTTTTTTACCAAAAACATGTAGCAGAATACATTTTGGCTTAAATTTATAACTAACTTTGAGTTTACGATATATTTTTTATAGCTGAAAGTGGAAAATATAGTTTTTTTTCAAACTTTTTGTGTTTTTTTTGTTTATAGCGCAAAAAAATAAAAAGTGCACAGGTGATCAAATACCACCAAAAGAAAGCTCTATTTGTGTGAAAAAAAGGACGTAAATTTCGTTTGGGTACAGCATTGCATGACCGCACAATTATCATTTGAATTAGTGCAGCGCTGTATAGCAAAAAAAGGCATAAATTACAGTATCTATACTATAGTTTGCAGACGCTATAACTTTCACACAAAGCAATCAATATACACTTATTGGGATTTTTTTACCAAAAACATGTAGCAGAATACATTTTGGCTTAAATTTATGACTAACTTTGAGTTTACGATATATTTTTTATAGCTGAAAGTAGAAAATATTGTTTTTTTTCAAAATTTTCGTGTTTTTTTTGTTTATAGCGCAAAAAATAAAAAGCGCACAGATGATAAAATACCATCAAAAGAAAGCTCTATTTGTGTGAAAAAAAGCACGTAAATTTTGTTTGGGTACAGCATTGCATGACCGCGCAATTATCATTTGAATTAGTGCAGCGTCAAACAGCAAAAAAAGGCCTGGTCATTAAGGGGGTAAATCCTCAGGAGCTCAAGTGGTTAATTAATTTTTAACCCTTTTGTTTCTAAGGGTAAAACAATTCTTAATTCCTAAGCACAATTTGGCAACTTTGACATGTGTTAGCAAAACCGTTCATATCATTACAACTACTTTGTGCATCCAGATGGATTATACTGAATTTCTTTCAGCACAAATAGGGCTTTCATTTGGTGGTAAATTGTAATGGATATCTGATTTTTTTTTATTTCCCAAGGAAAACCAAAGGCTCAAAATAGTAAAAAAAAAACACTTTTAAACATTTAGCTGTATATTTCTTGCTACCAAAGAACAACCCAAAATAATTTCTCCTGCTCCTGACGATCGCAGCGATACCGCATGTGTGTATGTTAGTTGTTGTCTGTACCCGGAGTACAGCCCAGAAACAATAGTGCACATTTTGCAGTCTTATGCAGGGTGACTGGCCTTATACTCACCCCTGAACCACACTTCTCTGGCAGTCGGCACTCCCTTACGTTCCGGTGGTGGGCCGTTACTTGTGTCCAATGTAAGGCTCTGCATTGTACTGGATCACAGAGAACCTGTGATTGCTGGAATGTAGGGGAGAGAAGGCTGCAAGCACCAGTAATACAGGATGGAGAGAGCCGGCGGGACAGGTTAAGTAAAACTGCCTTTTTCCAGATCCTTAGATAGAAATGAGCACTTAAAGTGTTACTAAACCCAGGTCCCTGCATTCACTATATCTGGTCTCCCACAGTACACAGAACATGGAAATGTAATTATTTTAGTAAATATAAACTGCTAAATACCTTTTCTCATCAGCAGTTAGAGCAGTCTTGTGACTTCAGCAGAGCACAGAGGGGAGCCCCACTGCAAGGGAAGATTTTTGTTTTCCCTAGAATTCAGCTTTAAATGTTATTTTTAAATAATATGATAACCTATCTTTGTTAATGTACCTTTTTGCTCTGTTAAATTCGGTAGCATGAAATTATTTAAAGGAGAAATGTGGGAATAAAAAGAAACACCAGACATACTCACCTCCATGCTTCAGTATCGCATGATGATGCAGTTGTTCCCTGCCAGCTCTAAGCCCAAGAACTGAGCGATCACAAGTACGTAAGTGCACCTGTAACCCAGAAGAAAAGCATGGCTTTGGCCATACTTCCTCTTTAGCTGTTGAACATTTTGTTTTATTTTTTCTCATTTAGAAATTAGCATATTATATCATGTATTATTTATGAACCTGTTTATTGATGTATATCAACTAACAAATACATGCTTCACAGATGTACTAATAAATGTGTTTCATCATCTCACACCATCCAATCAGAAAAGAGAATTGCATAATTACTAGGTTGATATAGATCACAGCTACTGTTAAATAGTACAGAAAGAAATCATATACACAACCTGTGTGCTGCCTGGGATACAACACGTTGTAAAGCAGTAAGTATTGATTGATGAATATTGTGTGTGTGTGCGTGTGTGTATTATATATATATATATGCATACAGGGCATTTTTTCAGTGGGAACGTGGGGGAATTCAGTTCTGGCACCTCCAGCACTGAATGTATGTAATTGTAAGGGGTAACGGGGTGTGCTGGAGGGTTTATTGATGCTGACTGCTGAGGGATCTACTGTTGCTGGAGGTGATCTATTTTTGCATGGGGTCTATTGTTGCTGGTTGGGGATCTATGGTTGCTTGGAGAGATCTACTGTTGAGGGAGGGGTCTATTGTTGCTGGCTCCAGAAGGGTTTATTGATGCTGACTGCTGGGAGATCTTTTGTTGCAGGATACTGTTGTTGGGTGTTGGGGGGTCTATTTTTGCTGGGGAAGTACATTGTTTCTGGGAGGGGGTTATTGTTGTTGACTGCAGGGGATCTATTTCACTGCATTTCTTGGTATCAACAAATTCTATACAAATTACTTAGCACCGTAAAATGATACTTGCTTCTGTATTCCCAGTGGTACTGGGATGGAACCACCAAGGGACAATACTGGGAGGTGGGTAGGAGACAAGGGTGACTCAGAAGGAGGGAGTTCCTGTACCTATTCTTTGAGGAAAAAAAGCCATATATATATATATATATATATATATACATATATATATATATAGTTAGTCTGGCTGAAAAAAGTCCATCCCGTTCAACCATTAAAAAAAAAAAAAGTTATAATCCTATCCCACAGTTGATCCAGAGGAAGGCAAAAAAAAACCCAACAAAGCATGATACAATTTGCGCCTGCAGGGGAAAAAATTCCTTCTTGATACCCCGAGAGGCAATCGGATATTCCCTGGATCAACGTTACCTATAAATGTTAGTGTCCAGTTATATTCTGTGTATGCAAGAAAGAATCCAGGCCTTTTATAAAGCAATCCACTGAGCTGGCCAGAAACAACTCTGAGGGAGTCTACTCCAAATTTTTACAGCTCTTACTGTGAAGAAACCTTTCCATATTTGGAGATCAAATCTCTTTTCCTCCAGACGTAAAGAGTGCCCCCTTGTCCTCTGTGTTGACCTCAGGGTGAATAGCTCTACACCAAGTTCACAATATGAACCACTGATGTATTTATACATGTTGATCATATCCCCCCTTAATCTCCTCAAGAGAGAATAAATTCAGTTCCTCTAATCTTTCCTCATAGCTGATCTCCTCCATGCCTCTTATCAGTTTGGTTGCCCTTCTCTGTACTTTCTCCAGTTCCCCAATGTTCTTTTTGTGAATTGGTGCCCAAAATTGAACTGCATATTCCAGATGAGGTATTACTAATGATTTGTACAGGGGTAAAATTATATCTCTCTCTCTGAAGTCTATATATATTAATACATAAATAATGTAAGTGTGTTAACAAAAGTATATCTAAAAAACAAAGAACCAGCAATATCTTGTGAAGATAGAGGCTAAAAATCGTTTGTTGGTTCTAGCATAAATGTTAAAATGTCTTCTGGCAAGATTTTGCTAAGTGGGTTATGCAGTAGGGCTGATAATAGGGTTTTTTTCAGCAATGACGCCTGAGACTGCAGTAGCATGTCACATGATTCCCAAATGTTTGCTCTGTGGGACAGTTCCACCAGATGTGTTTCAGTGCCGCTTCACACTGATGAGAATTCTATGCGGATCAGATGCGATCCGAAAAGCATAGTCTCTCATGTAATCTACAAAAGCATTCTTTCCAATGCAGGCTGGTCACATATATGCAGTGTGAATTTGATGTGGTCTAAAAAAGGGTCCTGTGAGAATTTAGTGTGGGTGTGGTGCGAATTTCATCTCCTGCTATGCCTAGTCCCCTTAGATATCGCATTCAGTTCGCACCTGTCACAGCAGAAATCGTACTGTAATAGTGTACTGTGAAACAGCATCACATTTGCACCGCATTAGTGCGAACCGGCATTAAATGTCCTGCTTTACAGCAACCTGTGGCTACTAATAGCTTAGAATATGTGGTAACAGTTGCTGTAGTTGTGTGCCTTTTTCTACCTCTCAACTTGTTTATCAGCTAATGATAATACTGCTAATATGCTGGAGTTTGACTTTAGAGCTGAACTCCCACTAGGAAGATTTCAATATTATGCAGGTCCCTCATTGCTCCTTTTTCTGCTGTCTTCCTGTTTTTAAGACCAGAGCCACAGGGCTGCAGGAGAAATGGCTCAGCACCTGGTCGCAACCCGCCTACATTTACTAATTGGTATTATTATTATACAGGATTTATATAGCACCAACAGTTTATGCAGCGTTTAAGGGGGACAGTACAATTACAATACAGTTCAATACAGAAGGAATAGGAGGACTCTGCTCATGGAACTTACAATCTAAAAAGAGGGGGAGGTGGTACAAGAGGTAATAACTGCAGGGGATGATCTGATGGAAGTGACTCAAGTACAGTTCTTAGGTGGAGGTGGGTTAGGCTTCCATGAATAAATGAGTTTTCAAGGATCTCCTAAGCCCCGGTTCACATATGTGGCCGTGCGGGCCACGTTTTGTGCGGACACGAGAGCCCATTCATTTGAATGGACTCCCATGCCCCGTGACACGCAGAGAAGTCCCTGCACTTTTTCTGTAAATGCAGCCCGCATGGAAACCTCTCTTCCCAGTATGGTTGCGTTTCCCAGTGCGAGCGGTGTGCCATTAGAACTAATGGCACCCGCCCGCGGGTCCGCATTTCTACCTGCGGGTGGTGCGGCTGCATGGATTTTTGTGCGGATCTGCAGCGGCACCACCCGCACAGATGTGAACCTAGCCTAAATGTGGACAGGGTAGGAGCTGACTGGACATAGTGGGACAGGGAGTTCCAGAATATGGGAGAGACTCTGGAAAAGTCCTGGAGGCATTGTTGGCATTTACATATGTTCAAGAGAACGGTGGCTGGGAGCCTGGACAAAGGCGTGGAGGAATGTCAGGTCCCCATAGCTGCTGTCTGTCAGTCTCTGGGAGCGCGGCTTCTCTTTCTGTCCTTTCACGTCCCCTAGATTTTTGTAAGATCAGATTTTTGGAAAAAGGCTGCATGCATGGGATACATTTTTTATTGTTTCCTAGCCTGAGGGTGTGTTTAGGTGAAGGTAGGGTTGTGTTTTGCATAATTTAATAAGTAATAAAATTATGTTTCTTTGTATATAGTTCTATTTATGTTATTTTCAGATGTTTTTTTTATGTTATTTGCTGATGTAAGCTTGTTTGGATTTGTTTATTTATACAGATATATATTAATTAAAATTTTTTGTATATATGTAAATATGCTTTTATTAATAAGCTGTATGTTTGCAAGATTTTAAATAAACAAATAATGTACATATGTTCAAGAGAAGCCCCAGAGCTCTACCTGCATAGTGCGGATGTGATGTGCGGTGTCGGCCTATGTTCTTCACTCAGCCTAGAAACAGCAGATTTATCCTTAGGAGATGATATCAACCTAGGAAAAACAACTGACATTTACTCATTGAAGTGTACAGGCTAAGTGACCACAGCCAATCGTTCATACCTTTCAAACTTAGCAGCAGCAATCAGAAGTTTCCTGGCGCTGATATTTGCACCATGGCAAAACAGCCATGCGAATGTAACCAAAAACTTTGCGGTTGAGATGTACAAGCTGTAGGTAATAATATGGACAGTATGCTTGACTATATCATACTGAGAAATATAAAAAATATGTAAAATAACAAAACATTTAATGGAATTATCATTTTTGAATTTGTTTCAAACATAAGAATGAAAACTAAGCTAGATACATTGGAAATATTTGGATGACTCTGTTATCTTCCACTATTGGGCCCCATGCACACTTGACCTTTAGGGCCAGTTCACATCATGAATCGCACAGGAATGCGCTGGGGATTTCTGTGTGATTCATATGCAATCTGGGTGCCGTGTAATTTCAGCCCATTCATTGGAATGGGTTGAAATCAAGTTGGGCTGCCGGAAAAGTAATGCATGCTTTACTTTACAAAAAGCATAACAAATTGATCGCATGGTACTCCTGTACCATGTAATCTGGTGCAGGCAAATGCATGGTGTTTGCCACCTGGGTTTGGGGCGTTGTTAGCATTGCACTGACACCTGCTGCAGATCACAAATACAGTGCATTTTGAATGCAGATGGAACGCGAGTTTCCTGCACTGCGCTCTGGTGTAAATTAGCCCTTAGCCCACGTGCATCTAATCCCAAAATTTTAGTGTGCCTCGGCAGCAGGGGTGCAGCATCCAACTCTGCTACTTACAGCCTGTCAAAGTCTATGGCAGCCTGAAAAACTCTGCAGCTTGAAGCGGCTGAACACTGTACTGAATGGTACTCATTTCGCTTTGTATGCGTTCAGGGACATATGCCCAGCAGGCAGAAATATGCTGTGTGGCAGAGCTAAGTAAATCTCAGAACCAAACAAACAGCATTACATATTATATATATTTATATATATATTTTGGCACGTAAACTAGCTCTATGTACTTAGCTGTTTTCCTGACAATTAGATGTAAGTTAAAGTGGAGTTTCAGTTGAATAAAAAAAAAAATAAAAGTCAGCAGCTACAAAGTCTGTAGCTGCTGACTTTTAAAATACTTACCTGTCTGTCGGTCCAGCAGTGTCCTCACCACGGCTGATTTCACCGGCTGTCTTCTCTCCCCAATGCCGACATCTTCAGTGTGGGCTCCCATGCTGTGACAGCTTGCGGCTTCACAGCCAGGTACCTGTGACGATCGCAGCGTCAGACCCCCAGCCCTTCTCACCAACTCGTGACCAAAGGACTAGCCAATCTAAAACCGCGCTGTCACATGCGTAACAATGCCACGCTCAGCTGCAACCTGCACAAAGATTTTCCAGCTAATGGACCACAATCTGTGTACCGCAGCCTGAGAGCGATTGTTACGAGGTCAGGTTAATTAAGCAATTAACCCTTCACACTGCCACCACCGCCTTTTTGTAGAGAAAAGGAGGAAACTCGCCAATATTAGCAATAACACTATGATGTTTGAATAATCGCCTGTATACCACTGTCACCTCAGGCAGAGGTATAAAGAGGTTTAAAAACACATAGTAGCGCTCTTCAGAGACAGGGATTCTTAGTTTGCATTAAAGAGCTTTAGAAACAGTTCAACACTTTTCAGAAAATAAGATTTATTACTAAAAAGGTCAAAATGATGCAATAAAAGTATTTACAGAAAAAGATGTAGCTAATATATATTTATATAAATATATATATATATACAGAGAGCAATAACACAGCAGAGAGATAACAGAAAGAAGTTTAGAGAGGTAGAGTACTTGCCAAAAGTCCTGGGTTAAGAAAATCAAGTTTCAGAGCAACAGGGTACCGTCTCCCAAGTTGGTTCCGATGTTAAAAGGGAGAATTCTTCAACTTACTTCTCCAAACCTGACAGCCTTTTTCTAGGAACTCAGCAGGGTTCCTCCTTACAGCAGAGAACCAATCGCCTCATTTGGGGAGGGGTGTTTTAGGCGGGGGACTCAGGCTAGAACCAAAATCCCTCCCAAGTTATACCAGGGTCAATAACCTTCCCTAGGTACATGTAACATTCTATCCATGGGTGGGATAATCTGCAGAATAATATTCTGATTGTCCAGACATCAAATATGGCATAGTTCACTATTCCAGCTAGAACTATATGGCTTTCTGCTCTCCTGTATACGTAATCCAGGGGTGTAAGATATCAGACGACTCGCATTAAACTGAGCTATCCGAATATGTGCTTTATTTTTATGTAATTATTTCCTACCTTAAGATATGAAATTATAGGGAAAAGTGGATTTTGAATGTTAGGCCTGTTTTACGGCTACCTAGGAATGCGTTTAAAGCCCAGTGAAGAACTGGTTTATGGCTTTACGATTATCTCAGATTGAGAAGCTAACAGACACCCGGGCAACTGCTAATTTGGGATTTATAACCATGAAGCTGTCCCGCTGTGCCTGATTGCCTGTGCACTTCTGAACCCAGCACACAGGGACCACGTGTCACTCAACAGAGAGGGAGGAGGAAGCTGATTTGGAGTAGAAATGATACAAGATGGAGGGCCTTTTGCAAAATACATCTCTGTACGTACAATTGCTACAGTGCCCACTGCACATGCGCGAGTAGCACTGAGCTTTGTGAATGGTCCTGTCACGTGTCCCAGAATACTATGGGGAGGGAGGGGGGGAGGACAACTTCTGCTTCCAATCACCTTCTGCTCCCCAAAGGTGCCAATCCTTAACGGGGAGCGGGGGACAAAGCCTTAAAGCGGAACTTCCCCTTTGGGTGGAGCTCCGCTTTAACGTGGTTGTAAACCCTTGCCTGTACCCAGTGGTGCATTTAGGTTTTGTGCTGCCCTAGGCAACAAAAAAATCTGTCCCCGCCTGACAATGACCAACAACACCCCTGCCCCCCCACCTGGAGAGAAAGTCACTCACCTTTACAGACATCCCTGGGAATGAGAGTCGGGCCCTGCATACACCATCAAGCAGTCCGCAGCCTCTCTTGGCTACCACCTGGTTCCTATACCGCAAGTGTCCCTTCTTACAGGGGGCAGTGCTGCCCCCCTGAAAAATGCTGTCCTAGACAACTGCCTTTTTTTGCCTTGTGGTAAATACGTCCCTGCCTGTACCCAGTGAAGTGACTGTCCTCAGGTGATACGCAGAGTTGAAACCAGTCCTCCTACATAAGTTTTACTTGTATATCTGCAGTCTTTGTCTTCTCTACAACCATTCAAAGTGCATTTATAAAGCTTGTCTGAGCTTTCAGAAGAAAGGGGAGGAGAGCTGAGGTTACACTCTGCAGAGCCCAGTAAGGACAACTCTGATAGAAGATTGGAGGGAAGGGGCACACCCCCCTCCACACAGATCACAGGATCAGAGCTGAGGCTGTCAATCTGCTGGAGGTCCCTCCCCGTCACCATTTTTATCTTGTTGTCAGGAAAACTTGTCAGAAGTGATCCATGCTGATAGAGGAACAAAGCAGCAGACAGAAATGACACTAATGCCTTTAATTAAGGCTAGTACTCACTATAGATAGATATGCTTTGTTCATATTTCATGTCTGAGGTTTACAACTACTTTAATATAGAGTAGGTTACTCATACTACTAGGTTTTCCCTGTGTTTGCATGGGATTTCTCCCACACTTAAAAAGCACAGAAGTTATCAGGATTGAGCATAAAATTGCTAGTGACTTCCTTTCTGCAAATACAAAAGTGGTACATTTGGGGAAATACACTCTATGCGCTGGAGTGGGTAAACGCTGGTGCAGACACAATCAGTGTTTTTACTAGTTCAGCCACATATAGCCATTTATTTGAACTGATGGCTGAATGCACCGCTTGCTGCTCCTAGGATGTGGGAAAGCACCAGAGATTTTACGCTTGAGGTGTTTTCAGCTGTCAAGCGTTTATGTCTTCATTGTTACCTTTGCTAGAAAAATAACAGCAGGAAAGTGATTGGGCCATTTTTCTCTAATGCTTGCCATACACTGAAGACATGTTTGGAAGAGAAAATTTGAACATTTTAATGAAAATATTTGTACATTTGATGAATGGACGAATATTGTTTGAACATTTAACTTGCTTCTAACATTCAATTTTAAAATTAATGTAATTCCTGAACAAAAAACCCCATGTACTCTACAAAAATGCACTTTCCAAAACATTTTCCATCCCACTACTTCAAAACTTCTTGTGACTGTGCTTGATAATGGATGTTGATTTGATTCAACTAGCAATTGGAAAATCGAATGAACGTGTTAAAGTGGTAGTGAACCACAGAAAAAATAAAAAAAAAGTCTCCTGCACGGTAATGTTGTAATGTGCTAGTATGTATTGCATGCTAGCCCATTATGTAAAGCTTACCTTAAAATGAAGCCCTCCAGCGGCCCACTGTCACTGCTGCCGAGGCTTCCATCTTGACCCGTTCTTCCTTCCGGGTTTACGAGCTCAGGCTGTCTGACATGCTGAGCAGCGATGACGTCACTTTTGCGTGCATGTGGACCACGGCACAGTACTCTGCAGGAATGGCACGGGTATGCCACTCCTTCAGAGCGCATGCCCTGGCTCTAAAAAAGAGCTAATATCTCCTAAACGGTGAACGTTTAGGAGATATTCATTTACCTACAAGTAAACTTTAATTGAAGCCTACCTATAGGTAAAATGTAAAAAAGAGGCGTTTACTACCACTTTAAAGTGATTGTGAGCCTTCCTCTTGTAAAATAACCCATTCAGTTTAAAATAGAAATGAAAGGCAAAGCATTTGTGTATATATATAAAATATATATAAATAAATTTTCTCCTTTTTTTTTTTATAAGGGCTCATGTACACTGCAACTGATAAACTGATGTTTAAGAGCTGTTCTGCGTTTTTTTCAGCAGCCCCTGAACTCTCCCTAATGTTTTCCTATGTGTCCATGTACACATCGTTGTTTACAGTCATTTACAGGCAGTTGAGTTTACAGTCATTTTTTTGAATGCAGAAAACTTGGAGTAGATTTTATCAGCAATTCAAACGTGAAACACTTGTAAACGTGTGTAAATGCGGCTAACCGCAATTATAGGCGTTTGCGGTTGAAATTTTTTTTTAACTCTTCCATTTCCAGATGCTGTCCAGAGCCTTTTTTCATCATGAAAAATGCATGCAAAGCGTTTTCCCAGTACTCAAATGAACCTAGCACACCATACTTTGAGGTTTTGCATGAAAAAAAAAATGTTAGATACGCTGCAATAATTTCTGCACAGAAATGAGCTGGAACACATCCAAACACCACAAAAAAAAAGACAACTAATCTCAACAAATACTGCTCTTTCTGCTTCTGCTCTCTCTATTTCTCTCAAAATGTCTGAAATAGTTAATTTTTTACTGTTTTTCAGTGCATTCTGGACATTTTGTAAGGTCTCCTGACGTTATCTTTCAAAAACGCTTCTAAACGCAAACACTCATAAACACGGTATGCAAACAGACGTTTTTTAACTTAAGTTTTCCAGCAGTCAGTTTCCATCATTCAGAAGTGTCCCGTGTACATGGGGCCTAAGTGATCAGATAATCTCTGTTCTCAGCTGCATAAGGACAGAGGAGGAGACACAGCAGGACACTGATCTTCCCAGTGAATGGCTGTGCAAGGGGGGGATGGCATGCCAGTACAAGCCTGTTTATTGGAATAGCTCTCAACACAGCTGGAGAACTGGTCATGGTGTGCTCTCCTGCCTAGTGTGGCCAATTTTTAATAGGAAAGCAGAGGGACTGGCAGGAACACCAGGGATTTCACATAGGCAGCAATACAAAGAGAACTGGATACGTTTCCTACAAGTAAATTGGGATTACATATTCTTTAAAATGAACATTTTTGAATGAAAATCTACTGTATATGTGTATGATCAGCATAGGTTCTTTCTCTAACTTCTATTCTCAAACATATCAGTTCTTGTCCATGGTGCTGATTCCTGCTTACACTCATATTGGCTAAGTGAGTGATGACAATGCTAATGTTGTTTTATGGTCAGCATGACTGTGCTGCAATATTCAACTCATTTTTTTACAGCATGTCAATATGTGAATATGTCTAAACAGAATTTACAGTTCTTTATGCATAAGAATGCAAGTTGATATTACTATATTTTCAGAAATCAGCATCAATTTATCACTTTTTTCTGTACAAACATTCTTACTTAAAATGTACCTAAACCCAGAAATAAAAATTTATAGTAGTGTAGCTTAGATGTGGTGGCTGCATTAGTTTTTTTTTCACCCTTGTTTACTTAATTTTAACCTTGTCATCCTACCACTATTGTGGTAACCTAGGCAAAAAAAATGACATATATGATGCAGTCTGTCACTACCATTAGTAAAGCAGTCCCTCCGTAGCTTATTTTTTTTACTGTTGATCCTGCTGTTGTTATTTTTCAACTTCATTTAAAGCAGAACTACAGGTGAAACTCGAAAAATTAGAATATCGTGCAAAAGTTCATTTATTTCAATAATGCAACTTAAAAGGTGAAACTAATATATGAGATAGACTCATTACATGCAAAGTAAGATAGTTCAAGCCGTGATTTGTCATACTTGTGATGATTAGGGCTTACAGCTCATGAAAACCCCAAATCCACAATCTCAGAAAATTAGAATATTGTGAAAAGGTGCAATATTCTAGGCTCAAAGTGTCCCACTCTAATCAGCTAATTAAGCCATAACACCTGCAAAGGGTTCCTGAGCCTTTAAATGGTCTCTCAGTCTGGTTCAGTAGGAATCACAATCATGGGACAGACTGCTGACCTGACAGTTGTGCAGAAAACCATCATTGACACCCTCCATAAGGAGGGAAAGCCTCAAAGGTAATTGCAAAAGAAGTTGGATGTTCCCAAAGTGCTGTATCAAAGCACATTAATAGAAAGTTATGTGGAAGGGAAAAGTGTGGAAGAAAAAGGTGCACAAGCAGCAGGGATGACCGCAGCCTGGAGAGGATTGTTAGGAAAATGCCATTCAAAAGTGTTGGGGACTTTCACAAGGAGTGGACTGAAGCTGGAGTCAGTGCATCAAGAGCCACCACACACAGACAGATCTGGATATGGGCTTCAAATGTCGTATTCCTCTTGTCGTATTCCTCCTCCTGAACAACAAACAACGTCAGAAGCGTCTTACCTGGGCTAAAGAAAAACAGACCTGGTCTGTTGCTCAGTGGTCCAAAGTCCTCTTTTCTGATGAGAGCAACTTTTGCATCTCATTTGGAAACCAAGGACCGGAGGAAGAATGGAGAGGCACACACTGCAAGATGCTTTAAGTCCAGTGTGAAGTTTCCACAGTCTGTGTTGATTTGGGGAGTCATGTCATCTGCTGGTGTTGGTCCACTGTGCTTCATTAAGTCCAGGGTCAACGCAGCTGTCTACCAGGAGATTTTGGAGCACTTCATGCTTCCTTCCACAGACTAGCTTTATGGGGATGCTGACTTCATTTTCCAGCAGGACGTGGCACCTGCCCACACTGCCAAAAGCACCAAAACCTGGTTCAATGACCGTGGGATTACTGTGTTTGATTGGCCAGCAAACTCGCCTGACCTGAACCCCATAGAGAATCTATGGGGCATTGCCAAGAGAAAGATGAGAGACATGAGACCGAACAATGCAGAAGAGCTGCAAAAGGGGCCCAAACCAAGTACTGAGTACATATGCATCCTTATACTTTTCAGAGGTCCGATATTGTTCTATGTACAATCCTTGTTTTATTGATTGCATGTAATATTCTAATTTTCTGAGATTGTGGATTTGGGGTTTTCATGAGCTGTAAGCCATAATCATCACAATTATGACAAATCACGGCTTGGACTATCTTGCTTTGCATGTAATGAGTATCTCATATATTAGTTTCACCTTTTAAGTTGCATTACTGAAATAAATGAACTTTTGCACGATATTCTAATTTTTCGAGTTTCACCTGTATAGTAAAACCATTTACTTCTTTTTAAATGGTCTGACGCCCGCAAGGTCCCTTACTAGCCATGGCATCTTCTTCCCGGCTCCTTCTGGGTGCTGGTCTTCTGCCATCTTAATTGGCCAGCATGGGATGACTTTACTCCAATACATACACAGGGCCAGAATGTAAACTGAGTTGTGAATGCACAGTAGAGAGGATTACATATAGTAAAGGCAGGTAAGTGTATTTTATTGTAGAAGAGACATAGCATATCTCTTCTGCAATAAAGAGCCTGACTGTTCACAGTTTTTTTTTTGTAATAGACCAAGTTGTCCAGCAGTTAGTGGGTTAAAACAAACCTTTTACCATTGACAGGGGTGCTTACAATGATCAGCTTTTATTTATGTCAAACCTTTATCCTAAAAGGAGAAAAAACTGCTGTAACTTCTTAAAAAGTGTTAGTTAGAGTTCAGCTTTAATTTGCTAGTCAAGTCCATCTAAATCTGCTAGTGCATGTAACAGCGCCCTCCCTAGACAATGCTGCTATCCAAGGGTGGCTCCTCCACAAATAGGGAGACACCCTAAAGCCTCATACACACAATGAGAGTATAAGACGAATAATCATCCATTTTCTTTTTGCATGCTAGTCTCATATCAAAAATGAAGAGGTTACTAAAGTTCCAAAAATTCTCGTACGACAGAATACAACTTTGGAAGTGATGTATTGTTTTGCAATGTGTTCTTTCGTTTACGAGCATGCGTGGTCTTGGTCTTCTGTTTTTTTTCGGATGAATACTGTACTGATTAAATAAAATTCTGGTATCGTAAGAGAAACATTTTTGTTTGTCCCTTCGGATAATTTTGCATGAATGTTTATAATTGGCTCTCAAAAGCTGTGTACTGACGATCAGATTATTGTATGATCGCTTTGAAAGCGGTATTTTTTGTCCGATTTTCTGATCGTGTGTACTAGGCATAAGACAGGAAGTATATTACTGAATGGATCACCAGGTAAAAATAAAGGAAAACCACCTGAGAAATAAAAATTAATGCAGCTATCAAATCTAAAGACTGGTAAGCTGCAATATACTGTATACATTTTTTGCATTTTAATACCATTTTAATTCACTCTCTGCTCTAGGGTAACAACCATATTGAGCAGCATTGTCACCCTAGGACAGTGATGACGAACCTTTTAGAGACCAAGTGCCCAAACTGCAACCCAAAACTCACTTATTTATCGCAAAGTGCCAACAATTCAATTAAATCTGGATACTGAAGTTTTAGTTTAGAAAAACCAACCCATACATTAAAATCTTTTGTCTTAAAAGAAAAACACAATAACAGAGTTTCCACTGATCACCAGCACAAGGGGCAAAGTTCCACTGACCACCAGCACAAGGGGCAAAGTTCCACTGATCACCAGCACAAGAGGCAATGTTCTACTGATCACTAGCACAAGGAGCAAGGTTCCACTGATCACCAGCACAAGGGGGCAAAGTTCCACTGATCACCAGCACAAGGGGGCAAGGTTCCACTGATCATCAGCACAAGGGGGCAAAGTCCCACTGACCACCAGTACAAGGGGGCAAAGTTCCACTGAACACCAGCACAAGGAGACAAAGTTCCACTGACCACCAGCACAAGGGGCAAAGTTTCACTGACAGCTAGCACAAGGGGGCAAAGTTCCAGTGATCACCAGCACAAAGGGGCACATTTCCACTGACCATCAGCACAAAGGGCAAAGTTCCACTGAACACCAGCACAAGGGGGCAAGGTTCCACTGACCACCAGCACAAACTAAAATCTTGTGTAAATAAAAACAAATGTATTAAAACTCACAGCCAGTCTAATATATATATCCTTGCACTGACTGGCCATGCGAAAGCTCGGCTATTGAATCGCGGTTCATGACGTCATTGCCTGGTGCTGCTACTCCTTTCCGAGCATGCACATTGCCCCTATCTGCGCTGTTTTCCAACACTCAGCTGCTGGGGCAATGCTGGGGCGACTTGGCTCTAGTGCCAACAGAGAGGGCTCTGTGTTCCCGCTGAGGCACGCTTGCCATAGGTTCGTCACCACTGCCCTAGGACATAGAGAGTGTTTTGTCTACAAAACACAGGATTAGAACTACATCACACTGCCCTCTTCTCCATAACAAGGGAGCTTTTAGTTCACTGAGTTAGCAGGGAGCAATGCTAATAGTCCAGAGCAGCCTTTTTAAATCAGGGTGCCCAGACACCCTGGGGTGCCTTGAGGTTTCTTCAGCGGTGCCTTAGTAAAATGTCTAAAAATTGGCCAAAACTTGTATACAAGCCAGCAGGTGGAACAAGTCTGCCTTTTAGTTACATAAAGCCACAGATTTTCATTGTGCACCATTACGACCTTCTAGCTGCCGGCGTCCTAACAACCAATGACATCATCAGTTAATAAGGAGGATGTTGGTTGCCTGCACAGCATCCTTGTTTGACCCTCCCCTGCCCCTCGTCAGTGCTGAGGTCAGATTAGCTCAGTGATGGCAAAAAACTGAGGGAGAAGAGAAACAATGGTATACTAGTCAGTACCAGTGTGCAACAGTGTATTTGCTTTGGAAGAATAAATCCCCTATAATGTTGGGTGTCCTACATGTGTGGATGTTGCTGCGTTAAATAAAACTATTAGAATAGTTTTTTACATTTTAGAATGGGGTGCCTTGAGACTGTCCATAATTTTAAAGGGTGTCTGGAGACTGTCCATAACTTTAAAGGGTGTCTCTAGGCTGTCCATATTTTTAAAGGGTGTCTGGAGATAGTCCATAATTTTAAAGGGTGTCTGGAGACTGTCCATAACTGTAGCCTCCCTGGCGGTATTCCCGAGTGTACCTCGGGGTAAAGTTTCAGTACCAAAAGCGGTAACCCCGAGCTACACAATGCTGCGCTGCTCCGGGATCTGTTCTTCACTTACCTTGTCCTGCGCTCCCACGATGTCTCCCCTGCAGTGTCCCTGCAATGTCCTCTGGCCGATGCCGGCATCTGTCTTCCGGGTTCCATTCCCTGCGACATCGGGACGTACGGGGATGGAACGGCGGGAAATTTGAAAATTACAAAAAGTGACATTCACTAAATACACTAAAATCACATAGTAAAACATTACTGTATCAAACCATTTCACATACATTTTGTCCCTAGTGCTTTGTCCTGTGCCCTGCCTGCATTTTTACTGTTCTTTCTGCCTGGAAACTGAGAAATGTCCATGGCGTCCAAAAAGCGTCCCTTTAGGTCAAAAGCGGTTTTAGACCAGCTAGAGAACAGCGATAGTAAAGATACTACTTGCAGAATTGAGTGATAATGATTTGTGGGGAAATTCATCATCAGACACTGAAAACGATTTTGCGACTTTGCTCAGTGATGTGCGAACTTGGCGCTATATTTCAAATGTCAGTGTTTTTGGTTTGATTATATTCTTGAACTAAATTTATTATTATTATATTATTATTTTTTATGATTATTTATTAAATTATAATTTATGATTTTGTGTTTCAAATTGTAACATACCCGGGATGTTTACTAGACTCTTGTTCGGTCTGAGTTATTCCTAAAAATTACAGGCCTACAATAAAAAAAATACATATTTCCATGCAAAAAAATGTACCGCTTTGAGCACAGAAATATGGACATAATCATACCGCTAGGGAGGTTAAAGGGTGTCTTGAGACTGTCCATAATTTTTAAAGGGCATCTTGAGACTGTCCATAATTTTAAAGGGTGTCTCGAGACTTTTCATAATTTTAAAGGGTGTCTCGAGACTTTTCATAATTTTAAAGGGCGTTTCGAGACTGTCCATAATTTGAAAGTGTTTTTTGAGACTGTCCATAATTTGAAAGTGTTTTTTGAGACTGTCCATAATAATAAAGGGTGTTTCGAGACTATCCATAATTTGAAAGTGTTTTTTGAGACTGTCCATAATAATAAAGGGTGTTTCGAGACTATCCATAATTTGAAAGTGTTTTTTGAGACTGTCCATAATTTGAAAGTGTTTCTTGAGACTGTCCATAATTTTAGAGGGTGCCTTGACTGAAAAAAGGTTGAGAAACACTGCTCCAGAGGTAGAGACCTGAGAAAGTTATTAGCATTTCCGGCTGGGTGAACAGCTATTTTTGTTTTTTTCTTTGTACTTGTCGAACAGATATAATAAAATGCTGTCAATGGTAAATTTAGCCAAAAAAAGGACTAGATGAGAATAATTTTTTGTTAGAGTTATTATACACTTTAAGACTTTAGACCTACATGCTTATTTTTAAATGTCATTTTACAGTAAACTAGGCCAGTGATCAGCACAGAAGGAGTTAACTGTCACATCCTATACAAGTGACTGGACACAGTGCTGTTACTAAGTTACTCTGCTTTCTCCCTCTTATTGGCTGGAGCTGGCTGCCTGCAATGGCTGCTGATAGGTGCTGCATCCTCTGTGTTGCTCTGTGCACACTCCTCTAGGAGGGCTTCGTTCACATTCTGTATGGCAACAGCATGTAGGAGGGCAGGAGAAGGTTTACATCTTTAGGGGGGTGTAGGGAAGCTTAGATGGGAAACAACAAGCAAGTACCCAGGCTGCTGCCCTGAGCTGCACATGCCTTAACGTGGTTGTAAAGCAAGGCGGTAGGTGCAGGATAAGAGAATTAGCCTCAGCAGCAGATTGCACACTGCAGGATTTGCTCTCTTTATCCATCTACCAGCCAGATCCTTGTCTACAAACAAATCCAATTCAGGAGCACCAAAAATCGTGACAATAAATGAGGTAGGTGAACCCTTCACCAAGATCTTCCATTTTTTTTGGGGGGGTAGGTGACTTTAACCTTCCATGTCCCAGATCCAAGTGCAGGCTGATTGTGTTTCTAGGAGCTGCCCATGTGTTAACCCAGTAATTGCCTCTGTTTAGCTGTCATGCATGTGCAACTTGAATCACTGACAGCTCCAGGAAAATGCCAGGGATGTGTTCTGCATGACTTGATCTTATTGAGGCTACATTACCTACAATATGCAACACAAATGATGGATTTTAGCCGAATCCTGATTATTTAGGTCTTGTTATGAAAACAGAATATTATGCATAAATAAAAACATATGAATAAATATTTACCAGATTTGAAATTCCTTAGTGAAATGTTTTTAGGTAATTCCCAAAATGTTAACGTTGCATCCAGGTTGGGTAACAGATCTAACAATATATGCTACAGATGCGGTTTTATTTTGTATATGAAGACAATTGGAGGCATATGTGGAAAGCAAACAGGCCAATGTGGACTAAACTGGGAGAATTTATCAACTATTTTTTAAAAATGAGGTCTGTTTCTAAATGTTTTCACCCGAGATTAACGCAGTTTGCACCCACTAATGACACACTGGGGGTTTATTTACTAAAACTGGAGAGTACAAGATCTGGTGCTGTTCTGCACAGAAACCAATCAGCTTCCAGGTTTTATTGCCAAAGCTTAACTGAAAGAGCTGAAGTTAGAAGCTGATTGGCTACCATGCACAGTTGCACCCGATTCTGAGTGCACCCCCTTTTTTGTAAATCTACCCCATTGTTTACAATTGAATCAAATTATAAAAATGTGCGAATCGTGGGAGAAAGTTGTGTAAATGTTGGGTGAAAACATTTATAGACAGACCCCATTTTTATTACGTTTTTATACATTGTACCAGTTAAATCTAACTAAAATGCAGACTAGCTGGTTTTGGCATCTATGTAACACGACATGCAGACCACCCCTGCTCTACTCTAGTTAGGGAGCCTACAGGCAATTGTATAGCAATGTATCCTGGCAGGGAAAGGTTAACTCTTTCTATACTTGGATGCCTGTGTGCCTTCATGCAATCTCGTCTGGCAGGGAATGATTAACCCTTTCTGCTCTCGGATACCTATTCATGTGCATGCCTCATTCAATCTCTTCTGGCAGGGCATGATTAACCCTTTCTGCACTGGGATACCTATTCAAGTGCATGCTTCACGCAATCTCTTCTGGCAGGGAATGATTAACCCTTTCTGCACTTGGATACCTATTCAAGTGCATGCTTCATTCAATCTCTTCTGGCAGGGCATGATTAACCCTTTCTGTATTTAGTTGCCTGAGCAAGTGCATTCTTCATGCATCACTTGCTGCCTGTCTGCAGGACTCTAGTGATTTTGCTAATCCATTTAATGTATGCAGTCTAAAAATAAATTGCATGTTCATTTTTTTTCCTCTACTGTACATTGCTTCAGACAGAGTGTGGGTTATGGTGGAGATGATTCACATACACAAATGAGTTCTGTTCTGACCTACTTATCTGACAAGAGGAGACACAATGAGAATACTCTGTAGTTTAAAAAAACTTAGCAATCATTATTATTATTTTTTTTTTAATTACACAGGATTTATATAGCTAATGCTGGCAATACACTTCTACGCAGATCTGTAATTATGGTGGTCATTAAAATTGTCTAGTTGATCAATATATTTCCTACCTGGGTGCACTATGGCTATGTAACGCCAGAAAGGGCGAAAGTACAGATGGATGCATTAGCTGCCTTCTGGTACTTGTACAAAGGTTATTTGCTGGGTAAATGGACTGCAGTAATCTAGTATGCAAGCCAACAGAGAAGTGTTTTGCAATACATTAGTAAGAAGGCATCTTGGGTTTGCTCTGCAGACTTTTGCCAAATACCCCAGGGATGGATTTTGCAGGTATCATGTAAACAAGCATGGTCAGGGAGTGCAGCTTCTGTAATGATAAGTAAGTAGCTAGAAACCACTAGAATGCACACTGGAAACAAGCAGCATCCGAAGGTCCACAAAAGTCAATACAGGCCTGTTGTGTAGCAATTGGAGAGGGAGAAAGGAGTTTGAAAAATGCATTGTAATCCTCTTGTGTGCTCCAGGTTGAACATTCCATATTGAACCCAAAATAATTCTAATGTTGTCCATCACATAAGAAGGTCTCTCATCAAAGTGAATCATACTGACGATCTTTTATTCAGTAAGCATAAATATTCATTAATCTGTAGCCAGTCAATGCAAACTTGCTACTTGGTTGGATTTGCTGGACTTTGGTTAACAACACAGGACAAAGAACAGCAGTGATTAGTTACCCATAGCGAGCAATAAAATAATCCCTTTTAACAAATTAGTGTGCAAGCTGGCAAGATTCTGACTGATTGCTTCTACTTTACTTTTGCACACATGCGGCATATTTATAAAGCAGTGAATGTGACTTTCACCAAACATTCACTACAGGTAAATCTTTCTGGTGCATGTGATTTATTCACCACCCATGAATGACAGTAAAGCATCACCTTCACTGCTTTATAAATATGTCCCTTGTTTTCCTTTTTATATAAAGGTCACGGAGCACATATACATTATTGATTACAGTAGAACTAAATCCTCCTATCCTTTATAGCCGAGAAAGATGCCTTCTTAGCCTCTGTTTCATCAACTTGTAAGCAGTGTACATTTTTCAGTAGTTAGGTGCTGCCCCAGACGGGAGGGTGAGGATTTTTCTTTAGCGGGTTTCTTTGGGTCTGACCCACTGCTCCTGTGCACTATAAAAGTGGACAGTGGTCCAGAGCTGAGAGCCCTGGGGGTTCAGAGAGAGAGAGAGAGTAGAGTGGCGCTGCATCTTATATCCTTGAAGCCTACTGCAATGTAGAGGAGTTGATTAAACCTGGGACCAGGGACGGACTGATAACTCACGGGGCCTCACCCCGAAGACACCAGCTATTGGAAACTGCAATGCAATGGACTCACAGAGGGACTCTGCCTATACAGGTATGCCGTGGCAGCACACAAGGACATAGGAAAAAGGAATTACTCATGTCTTTTGGACTCTGTAATGTTTTTGACAAGTGTTGAAACTTTGCCTTTTGTCTGGTCTGAAGTCATTTGCAAGGACAGTGACCATGTTGAAGGAGCCCAGCATAGCCCAGAAGAACCCCCCCCCCAAAGGTAGGCCTCTAATGTTTCCCACACTTGGTGCCAAATGAGAAGGGGAGCATGGAGGGAGTGTCACCCACCTACCCTACATACAGTGGTCATGATGGCCATTTGATGGCTTCACAGTTTGATTGATAGCACAAGCAACGCTGACAGTTATCATTTGCAGCATGCCTTGAATGTCATTGTTTTTAGAAACAGCTAAATTGATTTGTTTAATTACATTGTATTCCTGTATGGTTTATTACATGTTATGCTATGGACTACAACTATGGACTCATTGGCACCAACTATCATTTAAACTTTATACTCTTTCATACGAATAACTAGGGCACCTGGCTATTGCTGAATTGCCAGTAAGTAGGTTATATCCTGGTAAAACTACAATAGAAAAGGAGCCAAAAAAACAGTTTAATTATTGGTATAGGACTGTGTGAAACAAGCAATGAAAGTTGGAACTTTTAACCACCTTAGATTATTCTCATGCCAGCAATCAGCTGAAATCATCTAAAGTCTGCCTGTGACGCTTTCCCATGCAGTTATAGCATGATTCTGCCCCTAAGAGTGTAATTCATGCATTGGAGAAAAGGTATGATCCTGTTTTATATGCTTTTTTGTTTCTTTACATCAGTGTTTCCCAGAGTGTGGGTCACTTATGTTTACTGGAACACATTCTCAGCATAGATGGGCAGCCATCAGGATTTATGTACATGACTGTAATGTTTTAGAATATGCTGACTTTAGTATCAGCTACCAGTTACAGACACAGAAGGAGCGTGCAGCTTCTATGGGATCCATGACTACGTGCTTATTGACCCTATGGATACACAAACATGGTCTTATTTTTTCAAATGATGCAACAAATTTGGCTTTTGGTTGCAGCTGTCAGTTTTTTTTCTGAGGCTGGGTGATAATACCTGAGATTTTTTAAAATTTGAATAATCACTGAATAATCACTGTACACAGTGCAGACTGTCACTCATCTGCTTTATCCAAAAGTTGGAACTGACTGAAAATATAGTAAACCATTCTGCACAAATACCCCTCAAGCCATAACAAATGGAGGATGCATGGCCAATAGTGGTACCATGTAGTAGAAAAGCAGTACAACATAGCAAAGTCCAACAAAGTATTCTAGTTAACGTAAAAGAACATGGTGTGTATGTTCACAACTAAGGTTCCTATTCTCAGACATATCTTGAGGAAGAAGACCTCAATGTCTTTGAAACATTGGTTATGCACATGTACAACATGCTTTTGTTAGTTAATTAAAATACTTTGCTAGATCTTGGCTTGCTAGCTTTTGCTGCTTTTTGTGATAGGAGTGTGGTACAACAGCACGATCAAGGACAGGAAGATATCCCATACTCATCATTCTCTGTATGACTGTCTATGGCACACTATCAAGAACATGCTGATATTCCACTACCCGTTAGCAAATGCCTGTCTATGGTTAGTTAGGAATGAAGGGGATGCATATGAAGGTGGGAAAGGTGTAAGGTCATGAATGTGTTACTGTAGGAACCTTGTGTGGACAGTGTCATAGCAGTTGTAGCTCTGTGGCCCACATGGTAACATTTAATAATGCACATATGGTGTTATACAGCATAAGATTAATGGTTACATATGGTGTTTAGACACTGGAATTGTTGTGTGCTTGTGGAATCTGTGTGACAATAGTAAGCAAATATTGGCATCAAAATCCATATTGAAACCTACACTTTGCACACCAGACATTCCCATGAGAAAACTGATTTTCTTTAACAGTGACAAACTCTGACGTTCATGGCAATATCTCACACGTGTGGTTTGAACACCGTTTACATATGTGGGCATGGCCTATGTATGCGTTCACCATTACGTGTGAACATGGGGGACGGTGGGAACTTTTTTTTTTAATTATTATTTTTTTTTTATGTTTACACTGTCCCTTTAAAATAAAATTGTAATCACTTTCATTCCTATCACAAGGAATGCATGCATCTCTTGTGTTAGAAGTAATTAGTGACAGGTCCTCTTTATGGAGAGATATGAGGTCAATAAGACCCCACATCTCTCCTCTACAATCTAAAGCATTAGATGAAAAAAAGCATTGATCTAGTGCTTAAAAGAAAAAAAATGGCCCTGTTTACAAGGTGCCAGAACCGGAGGTGACATCGCTCCTGTCCTCCAAGGGTATAGAGAGAGTGGAGGCCATCTTTCCTTCACTTATCTCTATGCCCAGCCCCGGGATCGTTCGGTGGTTTCTTAGGTAAGGCTGAGAACTACCGAGCGGCATTGGCGAGGGGGCGGGGTTGTTTTCGGCACCAGTATCGGTGCTTATTTTCATATCGGCCAACGGCCGATAGGAGTGTTTTTGGCCGAAATGTTTCGGCCACCGACATAACTGACATAATATTAAGATCAGTTAAAGTGCCCTGTAGAAATAGGAAGAGAGAGCCCAACAACCTCACACCTCGCCCGGCCTGATTGGTTAGTAGCTAAAAGCAACCTCAGCTTGATTCATCCAAGACATGCCCCCAACGTGTTTCAGCCCGCCCTCATGATTAAGCCACATGTGCGAAAAATGTTGGGGACATGGCTTAGATGATTCAGGCTGAGGCTGCTTTTACCTGCTAACCACTCAGGACTAGTGAGGTGTGTGGTGGTCAAGCTATCTCTTCCTATTTCTACAGTGTGCTTTAGGTCTGGACAAACCTTTCCCCAGCCTTCACCCTCACTAGTCAGTGGCATCCAATTCTTTGGACTTTGTTAGCCTGAGCGGGGGCCACTAAGTATTTATCGTGGGTCACAATCAGTTAAAGTGGTTGTAAACCTCAGACATGAAATCTTAACACAGCATATCCTGCTATAGTGTATACTTGTCTCAACCCCGAGCATTAAGTGTCATTTCTCTGTCTCTTTTGGAAGATTTTTCTGACACCAAGAGGTAAAAAGATGACAGAGAAGGGATCTCCAGAACACTGTGATTGACAGTCTCAGCTCTGTTCCTGTGTGCTGTGTCAAGGGAGTGTGTCCCTTTCCTCCAATTAGCTCTCAGATTTCTCCTCACTAAGCTCTACAGAGTGTAATGTCAGCTCCCCACTCTCTACTTTCTGAAAACTCAGACATGCTTTATAAATTCTATGCTTTGAATAGCTGAAGAGAAGAGAAGGCTACAGATAAACAGATACAACAAATGTATGAGGATTTCATTCATCTCTATGTATCACCTGAGG
Source organism: Staurois parvus (assembly GCF_062004578.1). Lineage (NCBI taxonomy): Eukaryota > Metazoa > Chordata > Amphibia > Anura > Ranidae > Staurois > Staurois parvus. The sequence continues at coordinate 4,531,631 of NW_028317892.1, forward strand.
CAGGTCACTTCAATGGGTATATGTAAGGTTATTTAAAGTGGTTCTAAAAGCTCAAGGTTTTTTACCTTCATGCATTCTATGCAGAAAGGTAAAAAACCTTCTGTGTACATCATCACCCTCAGCCCCCTAATACTCATCTAAGCCTCCTCTTGATCCACTGGAGTCTCGGCTATCCCGGGACTCCCTCTTCTCATTGGCTGAGACAGAAGCGAGAGCCATTGGCTCCCATTGCTGTCAATCATAGCCAGTGAGCCAATGAGAAGAGGGGGGGGTGGGGCTGAGCGGCAGCTCCATGTGTGAATGGACACACGGAGCAGCAGGTGCCCCCATAACAAGCTGCTTGCTGTGGGGGCACCTGACAGGAGGAGCCAGGAGAGCCTGCGGAGGACCCGAGAAGAGGAGAGGCCGGGCTTCTCTGTGCAAAACCAGTGCACACAGCAGGTAAGTATTGATATGTTTGTTATTTTAAAAAAACAAAACAAAACAAGCCTTTAAAATCACTGTAAGGATGCATTCTGATTGATTTACATAGGTTACTCTACTGTGTTTATTGCTGGTTATTACGATAAAAGCATGCTAATTGTGTGTGTAAATATCTATAAAGTGACTCATTTGTGTAGTGACAATTGACGTATAATATCCAGTGATATTTGATTTCTCTCTGTTTGCCATTTCTGCATAACTACGCAAGTAGGTCTCTGGAAAGTAGGTCAGAGCTGTGTCTGAAAGCACAGATTTGTATGTATGTGAATCATCACATCCAGCACAGCCTACTCGCTGGCAAGAAAAGAAGATAAGCCATGAACTGTATTGGTCATTGAGGAATGTTTTGGCTCAGAGTAAAAAGACACATCTCATGTAAAACATACAGCTTACCTGCAAGAGCATACAAATATTCTGTGCATTTTTGGCTTTAGTTAAAAAAACACATGTAAACCCATATTGCCTGTTGATCCTGCCAGTGCTTACAGCCAGAATGCCATTTCCTTTTTAATGGTGACAATGCTTGCTGCACCTGCTCAAATATAGGATTGTGTTTACACCCTTCTCAATGCTCCCGGGCATAGCAGTACAAATGTACATGTTGGCGCATATACAGACAGTGCATACTGATAATTAAAATTAGCTTGTTACATCAGAGGATGTGATAGATCACTGATGTTCAGATCTTCCTGCCAGCAGAGATGGAAATAGGGCAGAGCAGTTATGTGACCACAGACTGCAAAATGTGTATTTTTGTTTGTTTTATGCTTTTGCCTTGTTCCTGCACTATATTTGACTATTTTACATTGCGTTTGTAAGCATTGTAAATAACAATGACAATGTACAAACTACCATAAACCATAGCAGTACATCTTATTTAACTGGTTTGGAGCAGTCAAGACAGTGATTATTGCTAATAAGCAGTTATAAGCTGGTGCATTTCTTCCCTGTTACTTGCTTATATTGGTGTAAAGGGGAATAGATGGTTGGTCCGTTGTGCAGGTAAAATTAGACAGACCAGAAGCTTGACTACTGGCTACATGCAGTGGTGTATTTACTGTGAGGCAAACAAGGCATTTGCCTAGGGTGGCAATTTTGGAAGGGGGGGGGGGCGGCAGCGCCCCCCAGAAGAAAGTGTGCAATCTAAACGCACACATTCCTGCATTAAAAATGTCTGTGTGTATAAGTGGGTGCTGCAGCGACCGTCGGCTGGAACTGAACAGGGAGACTGTCACCAGCACACCGAGGATTACCAATATGGGCCCAAAGGTTTTAATGAATGATCATATAGTTACAGCAAGGCAACATTTCGGATACTCGCATGGCTGATGAAGGGGTTCTGCGGGACTCTGAAACGTTGCCCTGCTGAAACTATGTGATCGTTCATTAAAACGTTTGGACCCATTTTGGTGATCCTCGGTGTGCTGGCGACATTTTCCCTTGCCCCCCTGAAGTAGGGACACGAGTGGAAGGGATGGGGAAATGGTGAGGCTCCGCCATGGAATCCAAGGAGGCTGCGTGCTGCTGGAAGGTGTAAGCATCCTGCACAAGGAAGATACAAGGAAGGAAGACACTTGGCTTGTCTCTGGGGATGGCCAGCTGCTTTCCAGAGGAGTTATTGACTAACTCTCTCTCTGCAGGCAGAACTGGGTGGGAGGGGTGCCAAAGAGTGGCAGGGGCCGGGGATTGTGGCATGGGTGGTTGGCGGAGAGCGGCAGGGGCTGGGGGGGTGCTGGTGGTGGTGGGGGGTGCCCATTTTTAGTGTTGCCTAGGGCAGCACAAGAACTATATACACCACTGGCTACATATTAACTAAATGGAGAAGAGTTGGTGGCTGAGGAGCTAAGGTCTCTTGGCACTTCTTTTACTGGGGGGGGGGGGGATAAGGCGTGGAACTTTACTGATCAGCCGAGACTGTTTTCCAACCCATCCAATTCATTGTTACCCTCATAAGCAGTTGGGTGGTGGGTTTCTGCTGTCTAAAACTATTACAATCTAATTTTACAATATCTATATAATATCCTTTTTACATTGCTGACCACTAGGTAATGTAAGGGCTTACATAAACAATCCATTCAATTTGTATCCAATCCCTCAGGCCCTAGTGCTGAGCGGGCTGTATGAAAATAAAAAAAAAATTCCTGCATCCACACAAGCGAGGTGGATGGAGGAATCCTCCATGCTGTGCTATTGTATTCTGACAAATGGGACTCAGAATGCACCAATCAGTGCTGCAGCTGTTTGGCTGCAGCAGCTGATCAAATGAAAGTTTTCCAGAAGTCCTGTTTCACAGAAGTCGATTGACTTTTGTTGGACAGGGAGGGCCACACACAGATCAAAAATCGTCCAGTCACTGCTAAACAGGTTGAGTTCCAATCTGTGTGTACTCAGCTTTACACTAGCTTAGAGTCCATGCACACTTGCTTAAAAAAAAACGCTGCTCCTAGAGAAGTTTAGTGTTTTGCCTGTAGAAGCAATTAATGTTATCCTATGTGTCTATGCACATTAAGTCATATAAAAAAATATTTTAAGCTCAGCATTTAGCACATAGAGGCAAAAACCTTCTATTTTCTCTGTTTGAGGAAGGCTTTCTGGCAGCTAAAAAAAACGCTAAATGTGCCTAAAATCTAGTACAAAAAACCCCCTAAAAATTAGCATTGTGTTTTGCTAAGAGCACTGGCGTTTGTTAGGCCACTATGCATGGACTTTGAAAATGACTTTTTATACAGAGGTGGAATATAGGAGACAACCCTCTTAGGTTGGAAAGTGTAAAGCACATGTTAGACAGAAATTGGTAAAAATAATAAAATAAACTTTATTATACAAAATACTTAAAATCGCAAGACAGAAAATTAGTTGTGTATTTTTTACATTAATCATAGTTCACATGGGGTACAAGCTCTGAAAACACACAATATTGCATAGATAAATAGCAGGGAAACTGATTTTGAGACAGGAATGAAATCTCTTCTTCAGAGGTGCCTAAATATAGAGCATAGTAACCTGCAGTGAAAACAAATTCATAAATATACTGTTACAGCAGATATATCATATGTGCCCATCATCGCTATAACCTGCATGCAGAATGCAATGCTGATCTTATGCAGGAAGACGAGTAATAACCGCCATAGTTACAACTCAGGAATATTCGCTGTCGCCATCTCAATATTTCTCCCTGATGGGGCTGCGGAAAGATTCACTGCTCAGGACCACCCTGAAGGATGGCCAAAGGTGACATAGCAAGAGGGCTCTCATGTACTGATCCCATATATAGTATACTGCCAAAATTACAACAAAATATAAATTTATGGAAATAAATGTGCCGATGCCTGTACCCATCTCAATATAAGAAAGCCTAAACAAGTCTAACATGTGCCTTGAAAGTCCCAACCTAAGAGGTTTGTCGCCTATATTCTATTTATTTTGGGGATGATGGCACTGTCCAACACCACCTTTATATTTGTTTTATATAGATGTGTTTCATTTAAGTATTTGAGTGGTACTGGGATGTGAGATGTAGAGGACACATACAGTGCTGCAAATAAATTTCCAATCAAATTTCAGAATCTGGATCAATATTCATGTATTTAATGTGTATAAGGCTAACATTCTGAAATACACTACAGAGTACATTTTATTTCATCCCTGACTATGAAGGTTCTTACAATCTAATGCCCATTATACAACCCCACACACAAGCCAGTTTTAGGGCCAGATGTACAATTTTTTTCTCCCCTAGGCCTGTTGCCATAAGATACAATCAGGACAGTGCTGACACAACCAGAAACATCTCTGCAGAGACACAATCAGTAACATCATCAAACAGAAATGAAGGCAGAGACACAAGCTGTACCAGAGACATAATCAGTACCATGCTGACCCAATCAGAAACATGCACTGAGATATCATCAGTACGGTGCTGATCCAATCAGAAAAGCACACAGCAACATAATTAATATGGTACAGACTTAACAAAAATGTGCAGTGATAATCAGTGCCACAACAAAGACAATCAGATAAGTGCACAGTGATGTAATCAACATGGTACAGACACAACGAGAAATATTCACAGAGACATAATATGTATAATACAAACAAAACCAGAAACGCGCACATTAGTGCAGTACAGACGCAGCCAGAAACATTCACAGAAACATAATCGGTATGGTACTGACCCAACAAGAAATGTGCACAGGGACCTAATCAGTATGATACAAATGCAAACAGAAATGTATGTACACAGAGACATAATAAGTACGGTACTGACACAACTAGAAATATACATAGAGACATAATCAGTACAGTACTGACGCAACCAAAAATGCACACAGATACACAATAAGTACGAAACTGACGCAAGCAGAAATACACGAAGTGACATAATTAGTATGATACAGACGCAACCAGAAACACACACAGAGATGTATTCAGTGGGGTATAGACTCAACCAGAAATGTGCACAGAGACATAATCAGTGCAGTACTGATGCAACCAGAAACATGCACAGACATAACACGCAGAAAGAAAGCATACAGAGTTACAGTTGGTATCGCATCAGTGAGGCTGATTAGCCCTCTTTTGTTGTTTACTTCATCTCCAGTCCCCTCACCTCTTTCCATATTCATTCACCTCCAGTCCCCTTTTCTCTCTCCCCATTCACTTTCAATGCCTTTTAAAAATACTGCCCCTATTCCGTTGCCCTTCCTCAGCTTCTGATCACCGTTGATGCCCAGCCCCAAGCACTGACTAAGGTTAACCATCACTCCAACCAAACATAACCCCTGACTCAATTAAAAAGCTAAATGCTAGAAACATCCAACTTAGTCTGTGGTCATACAATGTGCTGAGTCCTGAGTCTTCTCTCTACTTTACCGCACAGTGATAGGGTCTTCTTCCCCTTATTAGTTGTACAGGCGTAACTCTGTTTACGAACGTCTCGGTTAACGTAATTTTCAGTTTACGAATGAAGATCCATTGAAAATAATTCCTCGGTTTACACATTTTTTTCCGCAATACGAACGGATTAATTGGTTTTCAATGCATTTACGAATTGCATTTTAATCATGTCCCTGTACAATATTTATGCATTTAAAGTGCACCTTATAAAGAGTTATGAACAGATAAGACCTTTTTTTAAATTTTTCCTGACCTCCAGAACGGATTAACTGGTTTTCAATGCATTTATGAATTAATTTTTAATCATGTCCCTGTACAGTATTTATACCTTAAAAGTGCACTTTATAAAGTGTTTTGAACAGATAAGACCTTTTTTTTACTTTCTCCTGACCTGCGGAACGGATTAACTTGTTTTCAGTGCATTTATGAATTAATTTTTAATCATGTCCCTGTACAGTATTTATGCCTATAAAGTGCACTTTATAAATAATTTTGAACAGATAAAATACTTTTTTTACTTTTTTCTCACCTCCAAATGGATTAATTGTTTTTCAATGCATTCCTATGGGAAACTGCATTTCGGCTTACAAATTTTTCACAATACGAAAAGACCCGCAGAATGAGTTAAATTCGTAAACTGAGGTACGTCTGTATATTGGAGTACCTTGCTGTCTCAGAGGTCCCCACCAGTGGAAGGTCATGTGATGTCCTAGTAAGTTAAAAGGGACGAGGGGTGGGGTGGGTCTTTTTTTTCTTAGAAAATAATGAAGAGATGGGGAATTGGGTATTTTTTTTCTTCCATTTGTCTGAACATTACACCATGTCACTAGAACGAACATTAGCAGTGGCTAGTCGTAGTTCCTGGCAGTCCATTGCAAGGTTTACTTCCAATGCAATTATAATGTCTGAATATGCATAAGCCCCAGATAGCAGTATATCAAGTTATCCTCCACACAATTACAATTTTTAGGTCATTAATATCAATGCATAGGCTTTGAACACTGCATCAGTCTTGGATATTAAGGCCAGTGCAATGGTTTTTTATTAAACAAACACAAAAACTGGCCCATAGTGACCAATTGCATTCATACTGATAAGAATGTGGAATTAGGGGTAGTTTCCAACCATTTGTGTAAAATACTTACCAAATTATAAAATACAATTATTTAATTTGCATCTTGAAATGAAGGATTACATGAAAGCCATGTAAGTCTAGTGGCCAGTATGTGATATATGTAATGGTAAAAGGAAAAACAGCACTGTTAAAGATGTGCTTTTCAATCAATGGTTAAATGTTTCTGATGCTAATAATAAGTAGGTCACGAAAAAGAACTGTTCAGGCCAAGTGGTCCTCATTCTGGAAACTGGAGCTATACATGCTGCATTTTATCACCATGGCAACACCATTTCTGTAACAGCACCCATCCACAAGTGTTATTGAAGTAGCTTGGCAGGGCTATAATAAAGAGCTTTGATCTGCTGATGTATCTTAAATGGGGGATGTGAACAAATACAGCTAGTTAAGCATAAATGTTACTAGCTTTTTCCTGATCTTTCTAGCAATATTCTTTGTCCACAATGGCAGTGGTTATTATTGCTAAAAGGCCCTCTACTAGGCTTTTTTTTACCCCATACCTTGTGAAGCCAGATATACCCACCTAATTCCCCCCCTCCAGTGTCTCATTGCCACAGTTTCTGAATCCAGTGGTGTGATGGAGCCCAAGACCTCCGGTCCCCTCACTGCTGTGGTCAGTCTTCTGAATCTTGAGGGAACCCCAGCCAATGGCCATTCATCAGGAGATGTCTACATAATACAGGCACTTACTTGTAAACCTGAAGAAGGACCCAAACATGAAGTAAACAGATATGGAATAGACTTGGAGCTGCGGTGACTAGTGACCACAGTTCACAGTGGTACTAAAGTTGAAAAGAAAATTGCAAACAGGCAGACTCTTTATTGCAATGTCTCATCTGCAATAAAATACACATACCTGCCTGTTCACTATCCTCTGTAAGAATATACAGTGAGCTTTGCATCTGCAGCTCATTTTACATAGAACTTGTGTGTTGGGATGACAGTACTCCAGCATATGTGCAGGAGTGACGTCATCCCGCACTAGTCAGTCAAGAAGGCCAAAGACTGGCACATAGAAGAATCCAGGGACCTTGCGGACATTGAATCATAGGAACTAAAAAGTTTTTTGCCTTTTGTTTTGCTCTAAGGTAAGTAACAAATTATTTTGGATATGGATTTTTTTGGGGGATCCAGAGTGGGGTTCAATGGCTCGAAATGTATTTATTTTTTTTAATAAATAGGTTTAAACTGAAAGTGTATGTAAAGTTTACAATTATATTCTCTTGTTTAATCCCTTTCAATCTGTTTAAATATACCAGTGAAAAGCAGTTTTGTTATATGTTTGATAAGTGCACAAAAACATATTCTGATCTTGCCAGAAATCTTATAACCTGATGACTTCCTGTGTTCTCTGCCTCTGCTGCACCTTTCTTAGTTGGCACTAATAACACTAAAACACTTAGGGGTTGATTTACTAAAACTATGGAGGGCACAATCTGGTGCAGCTCTGCATAGAAACCAATCAGCTTACAGGTTTTATTGTCAAAGCTTAATTGAAAGCTGAAGCTAGAAACTGATTGGCTAACATGCAGAGCTGCACCAGATTTTGCACTCTCCAGTTTTAGTAAATCAACCCCTTACTGCCTTAGAGTGACAAGAATGGATTACTTCACAGTGCCTGCAGCTACAGTGGTCAGTGGTGGCTCGGTTTGATCTTTATTTACTCCTTGTTAATAACACATGAATAATTGAATGTCCATAGGCCAACCACATTGTCCAAACCACAAATGTAACTAAAATGAAAAACAGAAAAATCAGCACAAGGGATATAACGTACAGTTAGTATGATGTGTCTTTTGTTCTTTTTCTTCTTTCAGGATAAATCTTCATCCATCCTGCCCCCTGACTATGTCCACCCTTTCCTGCCAGATCCAACATTAATAGAAGCCATACTGTAACTTCTATGAATGACACACAGGATCTATGAATGGAGGGGATGGAGCTCAATGATCTGCCCATCCCCTATTCAGAAATACTGTGTCATTCAAAGAAGCTGTAGTATGGCTTCTATGAATGGCGTATCTGCCAGGAATAGGAGGGCATAATTTGGCTCTCTGAGAGCTCCTGCTACTCCCTTAGCTGTAATAACCCCCACCATACTGGGAGATTACAGCGATGGGACAGGGTGGGGGGTTAGAACAGAGGAAGATTTCTGCTGAAAGGGGAAGAATCCGCTTTCACAGGAATTAGCCAGATATGTATACATACCTTGGTTCAAGCTGGCCTAATGTAACTTTGCAAAAAGAAAAAAACGAATTCAGCTTTAAGGAAATATGAACCAAACTTGTTCTTACTTTTTAAAGCTCAGCCCACCCCCTTCCCATATAGCTTTACTTTTGCAGTCAATTGGTATATACGATGCATCAACAGGTGGACTGTTTAAAACAGTAAATGCTGTGTCCTGCCATTGATGCTCTTGCCTTGCTGTTGTGGATACATGACTGCAAGCATCTTTTAGTAAATAGAACCTTGGCCATGTTGCACACAGCATGGGCTTCAGGGAAATGTGCTAGAGGAGACACTTCATAATCAAAAGTATTTTATCTGCCAAGATATCAGTACTCACTTGTCATGGAGTCTGTTGCTGAATAGATTTGCATTGCAAATGAGCAAGAACTGAACACTGTGTATTGAGGAGGTGGCAGGAGCTTTTTGCACACATAATGCAAAGCATTTATTTAAAATGTGTTAAAAGGGGAGTAATCAGTTGAAAATAAGAATTACTGTAATTTAAATAATGACAATGACAACAATTTCTTCAATCTAGTTAAAGCTTTATTTTTTCTCATTCTCAATCTGTGTGTCTCTCTCTCCCCTTCTTTCTCCTCTCTCTTTTCCTCTTTCCCATTCCCTTTCCCCCTCTCTCATTTTCTACCTTTCCAGTTCTCTTTCCCTTAGTCTCTCTTTTTTGCTCTCTCCTATTCATTCTTTCTCTCTCTTTCCCAATATCTTTTTCTCTTTATCTATGCCTCCTTCCCTTTTCCTTTGTGTCTTTTTGTCACCTTATTTTCTCTCTTCCATGTATCACCTGAAGTCCGCCAAAAATGACGTGTGAGGACCAACTATATAAAGGGTGATGGAAATATTGAAAGTTTAAAAAGGCATCTTCCACCCTTCTCTTTTATGAGGCTCAGTGGGAGCATGACTTGACGACTGTGATAGACCCGACAGACTGGGGAAAGGCCTGGTCATCTGTGGCAAAATGTTCCTTCAACACCACTAGTCTTGAAGCCGTCTATAAAGTACCCTTACAGTGGTACTGGGTCCCTGTTCATATCGCCCATACTAATCCTAATAACAGTGATCGATGCTTCAGGGGTTGTGGCCATCACAGGGATATTTTACACACTTGCTGGATGTGCCCATGTCTGATAGGCTTCTGGTCTCGGGTCTTCAGCCTGCTGCATACTTTGTTCCATTTGAGAAACTGTAAGGACATCAAATTAGCCTCACTGTATTCTTCTATCGCCAGCCTGTATGCCCATTCATAGAAGTCGGCATCCTATCTATTTTGTTGACCAAGAGAACTATTGCCCAGGCCTGGAAAAAACCCAGTCTCATCGCAGGGTGGGAAAGGCCACATGACTGCCTTAGTGTTCAGTGAATTCGTTTCTAACATTTTGAAGGACTCTCATCTGAAATTTCTCAAGATTTGGGAACCTTGGCTCCAGTACTCATTCCCCTTGCTTCACCCGGAAAGCATTGGACATTTATGACAGTCATTTGCGATGGGCCCCAGTCCATGTTCCCCCTGCCGTCCTCTCCTTTCCCCCTCCCTTGTCTCTTGTCCCTCTTTTCCTCAGTTTCTTCTTCTTCTGTGGGGTTTCTTGCCCACAACTCCCTTTCTTTTAGTCTTGAATTGCACTATTGACAGGAAGCCTATTCACCAGTGTTTGTCACGGCATGCCACAAGTCCTCACTTAGGGCTTCCCACTTATTCGTTGCACTTATGTTATTTTTGCTCTTCTTTCGCACCGTGGTACATTGAATATTTTAGAATGCCTTATGTCTAAGCCCCTGTGTGGGCAAGATTGGTGCTGTCCGTGGTCTATTTTGCAAACCAAATAAAAATGATTGAACCAGAAAGTTTAAAAATGCCATAAGTGCACCACCTTGACCTTAACTCTATGCAAACCAGACCTTCAAGGATGAGTACATATGGACAGCAGAGGTGGGATAAGATGTGCGTTGCTTGGCTGGTCACTTTCTCAATGAGTTTTGTGATGTACACATTCCAAGATTTACCTACCTGGCTGATGGAGGTGTTATTAAAAAGGAAGACAAGGAACGCATCTTCTGGAAGCCAGCAGCTTGCATCCTACTGGGATAAAGAGGTGTGAAGAAGTAGAGGTAGGGCTGGGAGGGTGCATTGAGTCTGTACAGCCAACATTTTGAAACTTGGTGCTACTTGGCTTTACTCTCTTTCCTTCACCAGTGTCTGGCTAATGAATGTTGGAGCAGCAAGCCATGGGAGCATAGCCTGAGTTGGATGGGGGAACTAGAGAGAAGGGGAGAGAGGGGTGAACCAAAGACTGATAGGGGGACTGTTTGACTGTGACCCAGGCACACACAGGTGGCACTTTCACAGTATTATAGGACCTGTCTCTTCCCAGGGAACACATAAACTACAAGTTAAACTAATGAAATAGCTAGTCCCACAGTTCACTGGGTACAATGTGTAATCATGTGTAGCCAGTTAGGAAGATCTGATAGTGCCATGTGAGAGTGTCAAAACTTTACTGACTGGCTGCAACTTCAAAATGTCTGATTGGCTACAGGTTTTGTTTACACATTACACTCAGAGAACTGCAGGGGCATGGATGTTTCATTCATTTAATGTATAATTTCTCACAGTAAATGCTGAGGGTTCTGTGGGCCCGGAGGTGGAGAACCCTTGATGTAGAATGCTCTCTTTCATTCTACTATAGAAACAAATTGTTCCTGGTTTTGGGTGCAGTTCTCTGCACATACTATACTTTTTTCTCTTTACTATGAATTCTTGGACATCCCCTGTTAATGCAGTCTGTGTACACCTCTCAAAGTATTTTCAGCTCCCCCAAGTCTGCAGATGGCTTTGACTGTTACTTCAGATTTGTCTTGCACAGTGTGACTTGAGGTAATTCTAAGTTCTGCTGACAACCTAGCTCATTGTGCCTTGTTACATAAATTGTTTACTGCCTGCTCCAAATTACTGCCTGTTTCAACTAATAGCTTACTAATTTGATGCTAACAGATAACTAGCAAATGGAAAAAAGACTGATGATGAACAGATTCTTTTTAGGCATGAACCAAATGTGAACTCACAATTTGCCATTGCACTGACTGTTATAATGGTATTGTACATCATTAAAGCACAGGTCTTGATCTGTCCTTAAGTCCTTTTACCTTCTTTTTGTCTTCTGCTTCTTCTTCCTCTTCTTCTTCGTCATCTTTCTACCTATCTTCTCTTCTTTCTAATTTTTTAATAGATCTTAATCTTGTTTGACTGCTGAGTTATCTGCCTTCTGCACCCTTGTAAGTTTCATGATTTATAACTATGGCATTGCTTTGCTTTTTAAATGGGGCAATTTTTAAGTGGGAAATTTTTGTGCTCCCCAAAGTGCAACTTTATCACTATTATACTTTTGCTTGTGTATGCTGACAAGTCCCTTGCATGGGCAGCATGGGTAAATCCTCAACTTCAACAGAGGCAGAAATACAAATTATTTTATGTAGCGGCAGAGTAGGGGAAGCCTAGAACACTTTTCAGACATCCAGTGCTTCTTGTAAACCTGGTGTGGAATTTTTCACTTCCTCTCTGCTATAAATGTTATCAGCATGATAGGAGGTGAGGATACATTTTTCTAACAAAGCCCCGGATTCTTCAGCACTCTATTCAAAGATAGGGTGGGGAAGGAAACTGATCAGTAATGGCAGCAGTGGTATTTCACTCATGACAGTATTGCTTTAACTAGGAAATAATTTGACATTCATATGTGTTGTTTACTATTACTGCATATAGTATAGAAGGAAATTCATAATTTTACTAATTTTGTTGTTTGACATTTTATAGGACACATCATGTTGACCAGCATAGCAGAACGTATAATGTACTGCCTGACAGGCAAAACACCAAATTCTGTAGGTCCAGCAGATATATCAGAAACCGGCGATGGTTACGATTTTCTGGAGGTGAAGCCAGGCCGTGTCTTACGAGTACGACACATCTTGCCTTCTCGCCCTGGAGGTGGAGAGATAGAGGAAGTAGAAGAAGTGAAGAACTCGGGAAAAGGCCTAATTCATTGCAAGAGAAGGATAACTGTCTATCGTAATGGTCAGCTAGTGATAGAAAATCTTGGTGCCACCCTTCGTTCTGAAATCTTACATTGCCGCAATGGGAACACAGAGCAATCTGGAACATTGGAGGTGGAGCTTTCAGATTACACTAGTACAGGCAATGATGGTGGAGGAGGAAAAGAGAGTGATGTACCTCCTGGCAGACGCAGAAAGCGCAAGCCAAAGAAAGTAGTACTGGTTGATTGCCAAAGACGAGTCAGCAGCTGTAAAGGCACACATTCTGATGTAGTCCTGTTCTTCATTCATGGTGTTGGAGGGTCTCTTGATATATGGAAAGAACAACTTGATTTCTTCTCTAAACTTGGCTACGAGGTAGTAGCCCCAGATTTGGTAGGACATGGTTCCAGTGCAGCTCCACAAATTGGGGCAGCTTACACGTTCTATGCTCTCGCAGAGGATATGAGATGTGTCTTCAAACGTTATGCCAAGAAAAGGAACATCTTAGTTGGACATTCATATGGGTGAGTTTGAAAACCAAAGCTGTAGAATTATGGCTTACACACCACGTGGCATATTAAACTGGTTTTCATTCAAAGAGAAATTGTACTTTATATAGAGGAAGACATACCCACTATTTATTTTGAATGGGCTTGCAGTGCACTGTAATATACAAAAAAGAGACGTACACTTTTTTAAATTATAAAACTTTTATTTTATTACTTTTGATTTGCACAAAGTAAGTGTGGGGAGAATCGGGATCACACTGAACATACACATACTGAATATATAGTCAATTAAGATGAGGTACAGGGTCATACAATCAGAAGTTGATGGCAATGGTATTGGACTGTGGAACCACCATTGGAAATTGCTAGTGAGTAAGTCAATGTGCTTTCTAGTAAAAAAACAAAGGCCAGTAGGTGATCCTTATGAAGAACAGAGAAGAGGGGGAAAATCTGTAGACAGTATGGGAGGGAAAAGAGATAAGAATGTGTGGGAAAGAAAAGTTGAAGTAAGGTGAGGGGGGGGGGGGGGTCCCTACACGGTAGAAATTGTACTTGGTCAGCTATCCGCTCTTGGGTATGTTTGAAATCGGAGGAAATCACTCAGACACTCCGTGTGGCTAGGTAGGTTGATTATATGTCATGGAGGGATGCTAAGAGTTCTTCCATGCTCTGTATGTATGTAAGTTCCTAAAGCCACTTTGTGACAGTTGCAGTTTGTGTAGTTTTACAGTGGCAAGGGATTACAGCCCCTTCTGTCTGCTGGAAAGTCTAAGGATGCCTTTTTTTGGCTTTGGAGATAGACCTTGAGTCTGGGGAAGTAAGGCAGCTTCAGGGGGCATTTGGATATCAGAGCTGGTGACTTGTTTGTACAGGATTGATATTTTTGTACAAAAACTGTGAAGTGGGGAAGAGGCACAATGAAATCAGTGGTGAATGGAAATATTTTATGTAATTTAGGTGGACAATGGTACTACCTAACTTTTTTAGAACTACGTTTATAGAAAAACTCATTTTTTTTAGAAAAACGATTTATAGGTAAGAGTAGCTATGTTATGTGGATTGTCAGCCTGAAATTGACAGTTTCCCACTCTATCAGATAGTATGATATAAAAGAGTATGGGTTGTGCAATAAGATAGGGTATATTTGTGTTATGTTGTGTGCAGGGCGTGCCTCTTGCAAAGAAAGAGATTCATAGGAAGTCAAGTCCCTGGTTATCTGACCTTTATTGTGTAGACAGACCACAAAACCATGTAATTGAAAATTTCAGAGCCAGTGGCCATGGGCAGGTTGTAAGTAGTGGAGAAAGGCTAACTTTTACCATAGTGAAGGACATCATGAATAGAAGAAAGGTTTGATCACGTCCATTAAAGTAAGCAGAATCAGGCAAGACCAGGAAAAATAAATATATATACCCAGGATAGGGGTGTGCACCATGTAGACTTTCCTTACACTCAGACTTTGAATCGAACAGTTTTTATTGAAGTTTTTGCATTATAAACAGTACAAACATTTCCCCCAGACTTCCTTCTTTCTCCCAGCTTCATGTCCACAATGCAAAGGCACAACAGAAAAGTATCTATACTGTACATAGACACTGACTGCTTAGTGAAAGATGGAGCAATCACCTGGTCAATAGCATATTAGAGTACTGTAGGAACCTTCATGTAATACCTTTTTTACTCAATAATAGGAGCTACTTACACTCACACCTTAAAATTAACCATACTTGTATTCATCTGTGTAAGACTATGGTAAGAACAATAGATTACATTCTTCTTAGTATGCCAAGAACTGATTTAGGTGAACATTCTCTGTAAAGTGATACATAAATTATTTAGGCACTGAAGCAAAGATAAAGATGACACCCATGAGGTTTGCACCTTAAAACTCATTGCAGTTTATTTCAATCTGGACAGCTTTCATTTAAATTGGTATTAAATCCCAAAGCTAGCATCTATCCTATTACCAATTCTTAGATGTGATGTCTGCATTAATTTCCTTTTTAGGCTTTCTCTCTTGCATTTTCATCTGGTGATCCAGCCTGAAGTTTGTTGTTTTTTAAAAAAAACAAGCTATCCAGCTGAATGTATTAGTTATAGGGATGGAACAAAGTATTCACTACTGTCATGGCTTACAGTGATCAGCAAAAAAAGCTGTTTGCTGTAACTTCTTAAAAAGTATTAGCTGGAGTTTGGCGTTTGTTAGTGTATCTAAATCTGCTATTACATCAAACACTACCCCCCCAGACTAAAAATGCAGCTGTCCACAGGCCCCCCTGTGATGAGAACCACGATTCCGCCCACGATTTTTGTAGAACGATTTTAATGGGATTTTGCGTGTTGCACAAATGGCAGCCCATTCACTTCAATAAGCTGCCCTATGTGCTTTTGTAGCCCAAAAGAATCTCCTTCTCATTTTTGGACGACAAGCTCAGCATGATCTTTAAATGTACAGTTTACCACGGTTGCCACACAATTCTGTTGTTTGACAATTGCAGCAAAATCGTTTGGAAAATGAGAGGCACCCAAACGCGGGTCATGTATTTTGCCTTGATTTGGAATCGTGGGCAGAATGGCAGTGATTCTGCTGGCTTGTTTACATCCACAGGATATAAACCTGGACTATTCTGAGATGTATGTTTGAATTTAGAGACAGAACAGGCACTTGATTGTCTGCTCATGTCTTTTGTTGATGTTATTGGTACTTGGTACCTGTTTACTCTGTGATTTCACAGAATTATAGAAACAGTATACTGACCATGAACATAAATGTTTCATAGACATTGAAATTATGATGTGGATACAATAGAAAAAAAATATAATTAGCAAGCATTGTTACCAAGAACTGTGCTACGAGGAAAAATAGAGTTCAGAGAGAAATGTAGAATATAGCAGAATTTTTCTTTATAATCTAGCATGTAAAGATTTTAAACACTGAACTATGATGGCTGAAGTTCCTTTCTTAATATTTTATTTTTAAAACCCTTAGGGTCTCCTTCTGTACCTTTCTGGCCCATGAGTATCCTGACTTAGTCCACAAGGTGGTTATGATTAATGGTGGTGGACCCACAGCCCTTGAGCCCAGCCTCTGCTCCATCTTTAACATGCCTACTTGTGTGTTGCACTGTTTGTCTCCTTGCCTGGCGTGGAGCTTCCTCAAGTGAGTTTTCAACAGATTTTTCTATTTGTCAGATTTTAAAATCATGTATTTGTACAGTTTGAGGTGTCCGAGAATTGGGACACTTTCAAGCTTATTCAGTTAAACAGTGAAAATGTATGAGTGCCATAACCTTCAGCAAGTGGTCAACTCCAGTTCCTGCAGTAGGTGCTCTTCTCTGCTCCACTTACAGATCTGGGATGTAGGTGAGCCCTCAATATTTGCATGTACGCTTGTCTCGCAGTGTACATGATGATATCGGTGAAGTGGCAGCTGCAGGGCTGGTGAAGAGGAACAGCTTCGGGAAAACAGTTGTTTGGTGGGGAAGAAGTCATTCTGTCTATTACATACCCTCTGTATTAAGTGAGCGCAGGGGCGGACTGACAACTCATGGGGCTCCCGGGCAATAGGGGAACATGGGGCCCCTGTGTCCTTGCCCAAACTCAAAAAAACCTATGAAAAAGGTACCAGGGGTATCTCATGGGGCCCCCTAATGACCCGGGGCCCTCGGGCAGTGCCCGAGCTTCCAAATGGTCAGTCCGCCCCTGAGTGAGCATTAGACCATTAAAGTTGTTATAAATAAAGAATCACCTCCATCCCATGGAGCAACCACGACCATGTGGGAACACAGAGCCTCATGTGTCTATGGCTTCCAACTGTCCCTCCTTTGGAGGTTCTATCCCTCTTTTAGAATCAAATTGCTTTGTCCCTCTTTCCTCCTTAGTTGTCCCTCTTTTTCACGTAATGTAAAGACCTCTATTAAAATGTACTATTTAAAGTGGAACTTCACCCCAAAGGGGGAATTTTGCTTTTCGGCTTCACTCCCCTTGTCTTCTACTTTTGCCATATTATTTTTTTATTTGGGGAGCAGATACTGGGTTTTGACAGGTACCTGCTCCCACTTCCATTCGTATTGCCTAAGCGATCCAAGTGGAAGCTCGAATCCCCCCTCCCCCCTTCCTGCCATCAGCTTTCTGGGACAGAAGGCTGCAGGACCATTCCCAAAGTAGTTTCCCCCTTTAAAGAAGCTGACACCTGGGACCCAAATACTAGCGAAGAACTAGCTCAGGTGATGATGATCCCTGGCAGGGGTGGACTGACAACTCATGGGGTCCCCGGGCAATAGGGGATCATGGGTCTCCTGTGTCCTTGCCCAAACTCAAAAAAGCCTATGAAAAAGGTACCAGAGGCATCACATGGAGCCCCCTACTGACCCCTGGCCCTCGGGCAGTGCTCGAGTTTCCAAATGGACAGTCCGCCCCTGATCCCTGGACAGATAAGTATCCTTTAACTAAGTTAGTATTTGTAGCTGCTGATTTTTAATTTTCTTTTTAGACTGAAGAGCCGCTTTAACTACCAGAAGTGATTTACTGCACCACACCTTTTATCAAACCTCCACATTATTGTATTTGTTATTTTGAAATGAAAAGCCTACATGAAAAGTAGTGAAAAAAACACTGGGTGTATTCATTCATGCTTGCATATTTATTTTTCATGGTTGGTAAAGCTGGGGAGTGACTGGGGTGTGTTCTCTGCCTATATACAGTATTTTGTAATATAATGTGCTACTTTTCCTGTGTTAATCAGCCATGATCATCAGTAGTATCACTCCAGGCTAAAAAAAAAAAAAAAAAAAAAAAAAATTTATAGTGCCCAAAAGTGAGGTTTGCAATAGCTTGGAAATACCAGTTTTACAGGCCAACTATACCAATGCATTTTTAAAATTTGTAAATAAATGTGCAATAAAAACAGTATACAGTCATGGCCGAAATTGTTGGCACCCTTGATATTTTTCCTGAAAATCAAGTATTTCACACAAAAAAGGTATTGCATTAACACATGTTTTGCTATACACATGTTTATTCCCTTTGTATGTATTGGAACAAATATAAAACAGAGGCAGAAAAGCAAATATGACATAATGTCACACAAAACCCCAAAAATGGGCTGGACAAAAGTATTGGCACCCTTAACTTAATATTTGGTTGCACACCCTTTGGAAAACATAACTGAAATCAGTCGCTTCCTATAACCATCAATAAGCTTCTGACACCTCTCACCCGGAATTTTGGACCACTCTTCCTTTGCAAACAGCTCCAGGTCTCTCTTATTGGAAGGACACCTTTTCCCAACAGCAATTTTAAGATCTCTCCACAGGTGTTCAATGGGATTTAGATCTGGGCTCAATGCTGGCCACTTCAGAACTCTCCAGCGCTTCTTTGCCATCCATTTCTGAGTGCTTTTTGACGTATGTTTGGGGTCATTGTCCTGCTGGAAGACCCAGGATCTTGGACGCAAACCCAGCTTTCTGACACTGGGCCCTACAGTGCGACCCAAAATCCTTTGGTAATCCTCAGATTTCATGATGCCTTGCACACAGTCAAGGCACCCAGTGCCAGAGGCAGCAAAACAACCCCAAAACATCATTGAACCTCCACCATATTTTACCGTAGGTACTGTGTTTTGTTCTTTGTAGGCCTCATTCCGTTTTCGGTAAACAGTAGAATGATGTGCTTTACCGAAAAGCTCTATCTTGGTCTCATCTGTCCACAAGACGTTTTCCCAGAAGGCTTTTGGCTTACTCAAGTACATTTTGGCAAACTGTAGTCTTGCTTTTTTATGTCTCTGTGTCAGCAGTGGGGTCCTCCTGGGTCTCCTGCCATAGCGTTTCATTTCATTTAAATGTCGACGGATAGTTCGCGCTGACACTGATGCTCCCTGAGCCTGCAGGACAGCTTGAATGTCTTTGGAACATGTTTGGGGCTGCTTATCCACCATCCGGACTATTCTGCGTTGCAATCTTTCATCAATTTTCCTCATCCGTCCACGACCAGGGAGATTAGCTACAGTGCCATGGGTTGCAAACTTCTTGATAATGTTGCGCACTGTGGACAAAGGCAAATCTAGTTCTCTGGAGATGGACTTGTAACCTTGAGATTGTTGATATTTTGCCACAATTTTGGTTCTCAGGTCCTCAGACAGTTCTCGTCTCCTCTTTCTGTTGTCCATGCTTAGTGTGGCACAGACAGACACACAATGCAAAGGTTAAGTGAACGTCTCTCCTTTTTATCTGCTTTCAGGTGTGATTTCTATATTGCCCACACCTGTTACTTGCCCCAGGTGAGTTTACAGGAGCATCACATGCTTGTAACATTCTTATTTATCCGCAGTTGTGAAAGGGTGCCAATACTTTTGTCCAGCCCATTTTTGGAGGTTTGTGTGACATTATGTCGAATTTGCTTTCTTTCCTCCCTTTTTTTGTTTTGTCCCAATACACACAAAGGGAATAAACATGTGTATAGCAAAACATGTGTTAATGCAATACGTTTCGTGAGAAATACATGATTTCCTGGAGAAATATCAAGGGTGCCAACAATTTCGGCCATGACTGTATAACAGGCACTGATACATGAACTGGTAGGCACTGGCTTTTGGACTCCACACCGTTTAACAACCCCGTGACAACGGATCAAAATAATATTGATTGCTCTTGAAAGAAAATTACATTGAAACTTAAAGAAATTAAAACTTTAAAGACTCTATAGAGAAAATACTGTATTAACCACTTCAATACCAGGCACTTTTACCCCCTTCCTGCCCAGGCCAATTTTCAGCTTTCAGCGCTGTTGCACTTTGAATGACACTTGCGCAATCATATAAAACTGTACCCATATGAAATTTTCAGCCTTTTGTTTCACACAAATAGAGCTTTATTTGGGTGGTATTTAATCACCACTGGGTTTTTTACTTTTTGCTAAATAAATGAAAACAGACCAAACATTTTGAAAAAATTATGTTTTTCTTTGTTTCTGTTATAACATTTTTGCAAATAAATAATATTTCTTCATAAATGTAGGCCAAAATGTATTGCTCTACATTTTTTTTTGGTGAAAAAAACCCAAAGAAGTGCATATTATTTAGTCTGTAGGAAAGTTATAGAGTTCACAAACTATGGTCCTGATGTACTGATGGCCTCATTTCTTGAGGCCCAAAAATTCCAGGACAGTACAAATATCCCCCAAATTACCCATTTTTGAAAGCAGACAGTCCAAAGTATTAAGTAAGAGGCATGGTGAGTTTTTTGAAGTTGTCATTTGTTTTGGAAAATTAGGAAATTAAATAATGAAATAAAAAAAAATGTTCACAATTTTTTACATACTGTCACCAGTGCAATACAGCATCATCTTATAACTGGTGTGGCGGTGATCAGGGATACTAACTGGTGTCAATATGTAAAAATAAATAAATAAATAAATAAAATTAATGCTTTTTTTTTCTTTTTTGTTATTTTTTATTACAGTTTTTTTTAATGATTTTTTAACACACTGTGACCAGAATAATATAATGTTACCATTATATGGTAACTTTGGACCACTGTGGGAAAGTTTTTTTTATTTTTTATACACATTATGATTGCTTATACCAGTGAATTTTACTAACATAAGCAACCATTTTTTACTGAATGAAATTGATTCATTCAGTGTGTATTGTTGTGATTAGCTGTGATTGACCACAGCTAATCACATGGTACAGATGGGCTGTGATTTGCCCTGTCTGTACCATGTGATCACTGTGACCAATCACAGCTAGCAACACAATTGTACACAATGACTGGCATGAATCAAAGCCATTAATTGTTTATATTTGTCATGTGATCTGCTGTGATCGGCTGTGTCTGGTGGACACAGCTGGTTATTGGTCGCACCGCAGAGTCCACCCAAGGTGACAAAAGTCAGTGATAGTTCACGTCGCAGCAACCACCCGAGACAACGAAAGTCCTGCCTGGCCGTCATATTACAATAGGCCAGGCGGGAAGTGGTTTATGTAATGTAACTAATAACAACTTAAAGTACATAAGCCATAGACATCAGGTTCACATTACAGTTTGTCTCTTAAAGCTCATCTTCTGTAGTAGTGATGGTCATCTCCATCTAGTGGCCGACATGCACACTGCTTAGTTCAATGTTATCCCATTAGAGCATGCACACGACAAACCTGCGAAGGGGGCCCCAAGGTTTCGACTGCCTAGGGGCCTCCACAGAGTTTAATCCGACACTGATTTTTATCATTCATGCTAGCCGGTGTGGGAACCTCCATCCAGTGCTATCCAGTGAGTGAATATGATCCATTATGATTGTATTGCATTGTAAAAAGATCATGTGTCATTGTGAAAACATTGCTGATTTATTTTTGTCTTGTCAGGGCTGGGTTTGCTCGACAAGGTGCCAAAGAGAAACAGCTCTTACGAGAGGGCAATGCCTTCAATGTGTCATCCTTCGTACTACGAGCCATGATGAGTGGCCAGTACTGGCCAGAAGGCGATGAGGTGTATCACGCAGAGTTAACTGTCCCTGTGCTGCTTGTGCATGGAATGCATGACAAATTTGTTCCCCTAGAAGAAGACCAAAGGATGGCAGAGGTACTACATTCAAATAGTCGTATGTATGAAATGGCTATTACATGTTTGTTCTGCGTTTGAAAATTGTTATATTGCCCAAAGCCACCCTTGTAATGGTTCTGTTCTTTACATGCAAGTTGGAGACAGAGGCAATCACCAATCTGACATTTTATTATACATACTGTATATTAGCTTGTGTACTAAATTGAGTTTCTAAGCTGAATTTAGCTTGCTGGAAAAACCCATATTTGCACGACTGCACTGCCCTCTAATGGTACAGCATGTGTGTATGACGTGCTTACATTTCACCATTCTGCTACAGATTGCAAGTCTGCAAAATCTTTTGCATAATAGTCACTGAGAAGTAAGCAGAAGACAGATACATAGAATACAGGCGTACTTTACATTTTATAAAATCCTACTGCTCTTTTCCTACAGACTTAAAGGTTTTTCAGACTTGAATTTTTCCATATTGATAAAAGACTTTTCCCACTGTATTGTACTGAACAAGTATGCTTCTATTAAAACCATATAACACGGGGCTCCTCCTATTTCTGTGTGATAAATCAGTGCTTTTCTTCAAATCTGGCAGCTTCTATAGTGTTTGTCCATGATATTTATTTTTGAACATTTTTTGCAAATTTAATTTGCAGTCCCAAACCCTGTTTTCTTTTTTTCCGCTTTTCTACCCAGTACCATCCAGTATATTGTGGTTTGAGATATACGAGTATATGTGTATGGGTGTGTGTGTGTGTATATGTGTATATATTATTATTATTATTATACAGGATTTATATAGCGCCAACAGTTTGCTCAGCGCTTTACAATATATATAGAGAGAGAGATATAAAGAAATATACATACAGTGTGTATGTACAGTGGGGCAAAAAAAGTATTTAGTCAGCCACCAATTGTGCAAGTTCTCCCACTTAAAAAGATGAGAGAGGCCTGTAATTGGCATCATAGGTAGATGATCGCATCATAGATAGATGACCTGGGATTTTTGCTCATCGTTCTTGTGATCATTTTGACCCCACGGGGTGAGATTTTGCGTGGAGCCCCAGATCGAGGGAGATTATCAGTGGTCTTGTATGTCTTCCATTTTCTAATTATTGCTCCCACAGTTTATTTGTTCACACCAAGCTGCTTGCCTATTGCAGATTCAGTCTTCCCAGCCTGGTGCAGGTCTACAATTTTGTTTCTGGTGTCCTTCGACAGCTCTTTGGTCTTCACCATAGTGGAGTTTGGAGTGTGACTGTTTGAGGCTGTAGACGGGTGTCTTTTATACTGATAACAAGTTCAAACCGGTGCCATTGATACAGGCAATGGGTGCAGGATAGAGAAGCCTCTTAAAGAAGAAGGTACAGGTCTGTGAGAGCCAGAAATCTTGCTTGTTTGTAGGAGACCAAATACTTATTTTCCACCATAATTTGCAAATAAAGTCTTTCCAAATCAGCCAATGTGATTGGCTGGATTTTTTTTTTCTCATTTTGTCTCTCATAGTTGAGGTCTACCTATGATGCCAATTACAGGCCTCTCTCATCTTTCTAAGTGGGAGAACTTGCACAATTGGTGGCTGACTAAATACTTTTTTGCCCCACTGTATGTGTGTGTATATATATATATATATATATACACACACACATACATACACACTGTATATTTCTTTATCTCTCTCTCTATATATATATAAATATATATACAGTGGGGATCGAAAGTTTGGGCACCCCAGCTAAAAATTTGTATTAATGTGCATAAAGAAGCCAAGGAAAGATGGAAAAATCTCCAAAAGGCATCAAATTACAGATTAGACATTCTTATAATATGTCAACAAAACTTAGATTTTATTTCCATCATTTACACTTTCAAAATAACAGAAAACAAAAAAAGGCGTCTGCAAAAGTTTGGGCACCCTGCAGAATTTATAGCATGCACTGCCCCCTTTGCAAAGCTGAGACCTGCCAGTGTCATGGATTGTTCTCAATCATCGTCTGGGAAGACCAGGTAAGAAGATAGCAAAGCGTTTTCAGATGTCAATATCCTCTGTTTGGAATGTAATTAAGAAATGGCAGTCATCAGGAACAGTGGAAGTTAAAGCAAGATCTGGAAGTTCAATTTTAACCTCATCGGTCCACAGAACTTGTTTCCAAAATGCATCAGGCTTGTCTATATGTTCATTTGCAAAGTTCAAACGATGATTTTTGTGGTGAGGATGTAGAAGAGGTTTTCTTTTGATGACTCTTCCATGAAGACCATATCTGTACAAGTATCTCTTTATAGTGGAATAGTGTACCACAACTCCAGTGTCTGCCAGATCTTTCTGGAGGGATCGTGCAGTCAAACGTGGGTTTTGAATTGTTTTTCTCACAATCCTGCGAGCTGTTCTGTCTGATATTTTTCTTGGTCTTCCAGATCTTGCTTTAACTTCCACTGTTCCTGATGACTGCCATTTCTTAATTTCATTCCGAACAGAGGATATTGACATCTGAAAACGCTTTGCTATCTTCTTATAGCCTTCTCCAGCTTTGTGAGCGTCAACTATTTTCAGTTTCAGTTTTCTAGACAACTGCTTAGAAGAACCCATGGTGCTGATTGTTGGGGCAAGGTCAGATGAGTCTGGGCATTTAAAACCTTTGAGATTGACATAACCTGGTCTTCCCAGACGATGATTGAGAACAATCCATGACACTGGCAGGTCTCAGCTTTGCAAAGGGGGCAGTGCATGCTATAAATTCTGCAGGGTGCCCAAACTTTTGCAGACGCCTTTTTTAGTTTTCTGTTATTTTGAAAGTGTAAATGATGGAAATAAATCTAACTTTTGTTGACATATTATAAGAATGTCTAATCTGTAATTTGATGCCTTTTGGAGATTTTTCCATCTTTCCTTGGCTTCTTTATGCACATTAATACAAATTTTTAGCTGGGGTGCCCAAACTTTCGATCCCCACTGTATATATATATATATATATATATATATATACACACTTTATATTTTAGTTATATATACCGCTAGAAAACAGCAAAGTAAGAAATGCATAGTAGTCTTTACTTCAAGCTTCAAAAAACCCTCATCTACAGTATAGAATCAATTATTGCTAATTATTTGATTTCATTTTTCAAAATAAAAGAACCTGATGTAATGAAGTATGTAATGCACATGCCTATAGGTTTATGTCATCTTACTTTGTGCTTTAGTGAATAAAATGCAAGGTATAAAACTGTAAACCCTGAAATAGTAAAGCTCGACTCCAGGCAGTTGAAAATAAAAAAACAAAATAACGCTGTTCTGTATTAGTTAATACATAATTAAATGTATTTTTAAATGTAAGCAATGTAGTACCTACATTTTATCTGATATCAGCTACCTGCAAACCAATCAACAGAGCTTAAACTGGAAGAGGGAAAAGCAGCACAGAATCAGTTGTGCTGCAGTGCATATGTCCTAATTAAGAGTATTCTGACTGAAGCAGAGAGCACAGTGACAGAGAGTGAGCTCATCAGCCAGGCTTGGGGGGGCGACATGTGTTTGTGAACTGCATTAGAGAGCAATCAGGTTTCTTGCCCGGCCACACAAGAATATGAGACACATTTTTACTCAAAATTGATGCATAATTAAATGTGGTCAGGGGCTGGTTTTATTATTTTGTATTGGCATTTTAGAGCAGCTGAGGAGTGATTTATGAAATAGACTACCTAAGTTTGATGAATCTGTCTCAAATTCCTCCAATTTTGGAAATACCTTCTAAAGTATTTTAAATTTAGTGAAGTGTTCTTGGTGGATCACATGGCACAGGTCTAAAAATTAAATCCGTTTTTTTTTCCTTCACATGCAGATCCTACTAATCACATTTCTAAAGGTGATAGAAGAAGGCAGTCACATGGTCATGCTGGAGTGCCCAGAAACTGTTAACACTCTACTTCATGAGTTCTTCTTATGGGAGCCAGAACTACAGAACTCAAGTGTAGAAGAAATTGTGACACAGGAAGTCGTGAATGAATGAGGAAGAAAATAAGTACCTGACTATGCTGAGAGACAGAAGAGAGACTTTTCTGCTTTTAGGCCAAACAGTGACGCAAGTCTACGTTTGGAGAAGATGTCTGCTGGTCTGAAAACTACTGGCCAAGGTTTAGAGATTTTGGTTCCCAGAGGATGGCGCCCAGGGAGAATTTTGTTTCAACAATTCAGGAATTAAATATAGTGCAGCATTCAAAAGAGGTCTTCCACCAACTGGCCTCCAAATGAGCCATAACAAGTTGCAGAAAAAAGGAAGAGGTTGCCCAAGGTCCCTTGTTGGTAACACATCATGTTGACAGTTCATGTAGAATTATGGTATGTTACCTTGTAATGAACCTTTTAGACCATAAGTCCAAATAAGAGGAAGGTATTTCAACAGAAGAGGATGGTTTCTTTCTTGGTAACACATCAAGTTGACAGTTACTGTAGAATTATGGTATGTTGCCTTGTAATGAACCTTGTTAGCCATAAGTCCAAATAAGAGGAAGGTATTTCAACAGAAGAGAGTGGTTACGAGAGGAAAACAAATAAGAATACTGAATTACTATTATCAAATTTAAGACATTGGCAATCCACCTACTAAATATCGGACTGTGGATGCAGACAGATTACCCCTTTATTGCCAAAGATAAACCATTGGCAGCAAAAGGGTTGCAAATATTGATGTATAATCCATGCTGAAGCCAGACCTGTTGGCTAATGAATGGCTAATGTACAGCGTGAGGCATCACATAGAGAATATTTAAGAAGTATAAATATTGTTGATAATGTATTTTCTGTGTTTCACATCTACGATTTGCTGTCCATCTCCTTCTGTTGTTCACATAGAAGTTGTCTGATGGCAGTACTGAATCTAAGTAAACATGTAATTTATTAATATTTCTGGCCTGTGTGTTTTATTATCCATTTCACTGAACCTGCTTTCACCAAACAATCTGTAAAGAAAATGAAAGAAAAGGAAAATGGTCTTTAATACTTATCACAATGTTCCCTTAGAGAGCTAATTTTCCAATTTCTATTTTAACCCAATTCATGTCCTCTGTATCATTTGCTGGTTATCAGCAGTACTCACAGCAAGAGAAAAGTGCTGCCAATACCCAGCAACTGTATTTACATTGTGATCTGCTGTGTCATTGGACACAGCTGATCACGTGGTAAAAGGCCACTGTGATTGGCATTTTAACTCATCATGCGATCAGCGGTGTCCAGAGGACACAGCGATCACAGAGTTCGCCGGGTGCACGCCACTGGGGGGCTCATTCTGGGAGGACATCATATGACGCCCTCCCAGAACTGGACAACCACGATGTAGCTGTCATTTGGCTATTGTGCGGTTGGCAAGTGCTTAATGCATTCTCTGCTGTATTCCCTACCCCTCCTTAACACTGACCTGACTTCTGTATCAATCCAGCTCTGTGCATGGCTTCAGGTCTTCTCTCCTCTTCTTGGACTCACAGGCCTTGCTTTTTTTTGCGGCCATTGGCTCCTGGTGCTGCTAGTCAAATTCAGTGAGCTCGGTGGGAACCAGCACACTGTGTGTGTTATGGACACACACAGCCTGGCCTGGAAGTGAGCAAGCGCACAAGCTCTTGCTATGGGGCAGACACAGAAAACAAAAGCCAAGAACACCGTCAGGAGACCCCAGAGGTAAGGGGCAGCTCTGTGCAATATCCTAGCACAGAGCAGGTATGTATAAACCTGTTTATTACTTTAATTTAAAAAATGACTTTAAAATCACTTCAGCTGGCAATAATTATTGTCAGGAAATCAGTGCTGCTTTTAGCCTGTTATCTGTTGATAACATCCTGGTTACAACACTTTCATAGTCTTGTGCACATTCATATGAACATTTACACACCTATTTCTATTGATTCAAATACATGATGCCTTCAAGCTTAAAATGTTACTAAACCCACAACAGTAAAATCAGTCTGTATATGCAGTAAAGCATGCTTGTTATGCTCACGGTGGAACCTAAGGGGTTAATCCTCTGCACTGTGTAAAAAGGCTGTGTTCCTAATTTCTCTGCCCTTCCTCTTGTTCAAATGTGCACCTGATAAGACAGACTGAACCCGTAGTCACATGCACATGCTCAGTTTAGTTTGTATTGTTAGAGAGGTTTTTTTTTTCTTGGGAGAGCACACGTGATCAGAACAGGGCCAATCAGCACTGTCCAGACAGAGGTCATGGGTTTCGCATCCTCCTAGAGCAGAGAGAAAACGCCTCCTACAAGCTTTAACTAGTGATCGGCTGGACACTGATAAAAGTCACAAGACTGCTCTAACTGCTGATGAGAAAAGGTATTTAGCTGTTTATATTTACTAAAATAATTGCATTTCCATGTTGTGTGTACTGTGGGAGATCAGATATAGTGAATTGCAGGGTCCTGGGTTTAGTAACACTTTAAGCAATTACTACAGCATATCTGTGTCTTGTTGCAGGTAAGAGCGGGTCATCATAATGTAAATCTACTACCAGGGGCGGACTGACAACTCATGGGGCCCCCGGGCAATAGGGGATCATGGGGCCCCTGTGGCCTTGCCCAAACTCAAAAAAGCCTATGAAAAAGGTACCAGGGGCATCTCATGGGGCCCCTTACTGACCCCGGGCCCTCGGGCAGTGCCTGAGTTTCCAAATGGTCAGTCTGCCCCTGTCTACTACTTGTGGACTGGAAAGCAAATATGTAATAATTCCGTACAAATGCTATTGCTAACCTTCTTATGAAATTGCTACTTTGTACCAATCACTTAAAACAAGTATGCATGTTAGAAATCACTTTGACAAAAACAGCCTCTAGCATTTCTGGCCGCGGCCAACTTGTGTAAGGGTATTCCTGTAGTATTTACTTCCTGGAATCTATCTGCCCTCAGCTCAGGTATGCAGGCAGGAGAGCTTCGCTGAGGAAGCCCCTCCTCCTTTCTTGAAGACTTCTAGGATACATGACATCATTTTCATAGGACAGAAACCAGTAAGTAACTGAAGAAATGTAAAAAAAAAGCTTAAAACAAGTAAAGATAATACACCTTCTTATCTATTGACTAATGGCAGCCGTATAAGGATTAAAAATAGTCAATGCTGACTGACAGAATGAAGTTTATCTCAGAAATCTTTATCTACATAATGGCTACACTTCAAATTCAATAATATAATCAATAATCCTGGTTATAATATATAAACATAAGTGACTGTAGCGCTATAGAAGGTGCCAAACATAAATGTGATCTTGTGAATAGTCTATTATCCAAAAAAGTGTTCATAGATTTGTGCAGGCTTGACATGGTCAGGTCAACATATTAGTGCTCCATATAATCCAATTGCTCTAGTGACTTCCAGTAAATCCATGTGACTTAATCCATGCAAAAGACTGTAAAAAAAAGCGCACTCACCAGATGCTCATAAAATATAAATGTGCATTAAGCTCAATATGAATCTGTAGGGAACCCCTTTAAGTAGATCTGCCAGACAGCATGGAACCAGGATCCCTCCTCTGGACATAAGCTTCCTCTGCAGCCACGCTTCCACTGGGGTCCTCTTTCGCCGTTATATTGCATGTCTCTCCAACCTGAAAGTACAGCGGTGCAACCGGGAAAACTGGCAGCCGAACCCGGAAATGACGTACTAGGAAGCTGTTCCGCTGGGCGGAAACGCGAGACAGCTGTTTATATGTTTTAACCGGGATTATTGATTATTATTGAATTTGAAGTACACTTTTATTGATTTTTAAAAAAAAATTTATATAGTATTTTATAGCGCTGCACCGTTTCTATATTTTTGTATTGTTCACTAGGTTTTGGGGTAACTAGTATTTTCAGAAAGATCAGTAGCAGTAACCTGTTTTTTCCCCGTGTCAAGTTTGCTTTAACATTTTACATACATTTCAAAATGGCACCAAAACTGAAAAGCAGACCTGCTTAGGTGTCTGTATTTACTTTTCTCTGAAGGTACTACTTTACAAACTTTGTAATATAGAAGTGGTTTTGGATTTCTTAATTGGTCACAGAACCTTAAAGTAATGGTTTTCCACACAAAAAGGTGAAGGCAGAATAGGACCCTGGGCAGGGTAACAGCTTCGACCCCCTCATCCATTCGATTGACATTGATAAAGACTGCTAAAAGTATAGGGAAGCTGCTCCATTTGCATGTCCACACCTGACATGCAGTCTTGATACTTCATTATTTAAGAGAGGGTGCAGGAGACATTTGTTCTGGATCTGAAGAAGAGGCATGTTCTTGAAACATGTTAGCCTGTTGGATGTCCATTTACCCTGTGATGGGATGAAGTGTTCTGTGGATTGGATGGGGCTATTGTTAATGATGAGCCTTTGTCTCACTCATCTTTTGTGAGTACAATATATACCACATTTATACAATAAATTGTTTTTTTAAGGTGAATACACTAGGCCAGTGCGCCCTCTTTTTTGTTTTTTCAGTTACAGTGTTTTTGGACTTTCCCAGTCCTTTGAGGGCAGCTAGGTGAGTGTCATCTATGAAAGCCAGGATGAAGCCATAATCCAATATGACCTTTGCGCCCACTCCCTTGTGCAGGAGATGTTTGCATTTTGACTTTCAGGCAATCTACTACCTTGCATCATGCTGCAGCCAATAGAACTTAATGAAATGGCATTGTGTGACATTTCGATAGTTTGCTTTAAAAAAAAAAAAAGTGAACAGTGTGATGCACTGCAATTGGTGCATCAGCACTGCTGCCATCCCACTGCTGATGTAAATGTACCCTAAAGGTCATAAAATGTATTTTATGTTTCTGTTTTTACAACTTCTTTTCTTTTACATTTATGAATGGATTTGTGGTTGTTAACAAATCCATTCATAGTTCTGATCTCTGAAGTGAGTACAATTGTGAGTCGCCATTGTCCTCACTTCAGCATTACACATTCATATGAATGGCTTTGTTTACCTTCAAATCTATTCATACATAATCAATGGGTGTGAAGGTATTCAAAGGCATTCATACCCTCAGAGACTGCTGTCAAGTCAGGGTGGGACTGAGGACAGTGCTGCCAGCTTCTATATACAGCTGCACTGACAGATCAGGATTTTTCAGGGTTTGCTTACCAGCCCCCACCTGCAATTTCTGCTGCTGGTGTGGAAAGGAGGTGGCCAGGGGGTGTAAGATAACCGTAGAAACAGTCCCAAGCTGTCATTGCACCTGTATGCCAAAGCAGCTGTGTTTACAGGCTACAGGAGCACTGCATTGTAAGGAGGGAGGAGCTGGAGGGAGAGAGATTGAGAGCACAGCTCCTCCCGACTCTCTCCTGGACACTTCTGTGCTCAGCTGTGTGCTGTGCTATCTCTCCCTCTCCTCCCTCTTGCAAGTGCAATGCTCCTGTGTGTCTGTGTACACCACTGCCGGCTTCTTAATACAGTAGCATAGCACTGGTAGGAAGGAGGAGGGGGAGAGACAAACACAGCCCGCATCACTTCCCTGCTCTCTCCTCTCCACTCCCAGTGTGTTCTGACAGGAGTATTGATGCTACTGTCACTACTCCTGTCAGCTGTCTACAGTAAACCATTGCACTGAGGAGAGCCTCCCCTCCTGTCCACCCCTTGTCCTGGCCCTGCTCAACTGACCTCTGCAGTTACAATCACTATGGAACAATACATCTTAAAAATTAGAAGGTGTGAAATTGTTAAAGTGTGTTCTCAGACCTTTTCTCTCTGTTCTCTTCCATTACTGTATCTGTTCTCTGTTTACATTAGAGGATGGAAGGCTCGCAGGCTGTCGACTCACCACCGGCAGGATTAGGGGGGAGCTATGTTATGGAGAGATAGTGAAAGCTACACATTGTTAGAATGAATTACAGCACAATGGCTTTAACGATAAAGAACAATAAGGATTTTTTTTTTGTGTAGAATATGTTGTTTGAGATACTTCAATTTTAATGAAGGAAAACTGGATCTTAAAAGTAGGAGTTTACAAAAAGTTATGTACATAAATAATAATTACAAAGGAATAATAGAATTCAAAGGAAACGGGGAGAGTCTAAGTTCTAGGCTGACACACTCATTCTCACAATAACTTGAAGTGAGCTGAATCTATGCTGGCAAAATTAATGATGACATGCCCAGCATGACATGCAAAAGCTCATGATTTCCCTTTGTCAGGGGCTTTAAGGTGAATTTTGTGCAATTGGTTATACAGCATGGAAGTATGACCATTATGTTTTTGCCAGCCCAGCAAATGCAGCCATATCAGACAGGTGTGGGACGTAAGTACCATCAGGGGGTCACACTGGTCAATCTGCTAATGGTCCTCAGGCATATTAGCCATTAATCAGCATCACTGCTAAGCAAAACTTTGTTTGCTGACTGTTCAAAGATCTTCATTCACCATAACACAAAGCCCCTTTTAGTCTGTAATTTCATGAGATATATATTACATTTATATCAAAGTTGTATATACACCAGTAAGTCATAACATTGTGATTACCCACCATAACCGTCAAGGCATGGAATCCACAAGACCTCTGAAGGTATGCTCAGGTATCTGGCACCAATCTGTCACTACCAGACCCTTTACATCCTGTAAGTTTCAAGGTGGGCCCTTCATGAATCAAACTTATTCTTCCAGCACGTCCTACAGATGCTTGATTGGATTCAAATCTAGAGAATTTGGAGGCCAAGTCAAGACCTTAAACTCCTTGTTGTGTTCCTCAAACCATTCTTGGATTCAACAGAGCAGGCCACCTTCTTCCATTGCCCAATGATCCAGTTCTGATGCTCATATGGTAATTGTAGGTGCTTTTGCTGTGGACGTGGATAAGCATGGGCAACCTGTCCAGTCTGGAGCTACACAGCCCCATACGCAAAACAATCTATGATGCACTGTGTGTGTGTTCTGACACCCTTCCATCTAAATCAACATGACCTTTTTCAGCAATTTGAGCTACAGTAGCTCTTCAATTGGATCAGACTACATGGGTCAGCCTTTGCTCCCCATGTGCATTAAAGACCCTGTTGCTGGTTTTCCTTCTTTGGACCACTGTTGGTAGATACTGACCACTATACACAAGGAACATTCCACAGGAGCTGCAGTTTTTGACCCAGTCGTCTAGCCATTACAATTTGGCCCTTGTCAAAGTTGCTCAAATCCTTATGCTTGCCCATTTTTTCTGGTTTCAACACATCAGCTTCAGGGACAACATGTTCACTTGCTGCCTAATATATCCAAACCCCTTTCAGGTGCCATTGTAACAAGATAACTAAGGTAATTACTTGTCAGTGGTCATGATGTTATAGCTGATCGATGTATATCAATTTTCTAACATTTCCTGGTCTTGTGTGTCAATGATACACAAACCTTTTGTTACAAAAGCAACATAAAAATTGATTTCCACATAACGCCAGTCCTTGTAATTTGCCTGTATAGTGGCATTTTCTGAAGATGACTTCTTCACAAATGTTGTTATGTACTGTATAGATAGAGAGCCCTGATTCAGGAACCCATTCATCCAACATTCACTTGCTGTCCCACATGGATATTGCTAGACAAATAATTTATCAATACCCCACTAGAAAATCACAGCAATCATGCATAATATATACTCTACATTAATTAGCTTACATTCCCAACAAGATAGTCACGGAATTACAATCTCTCTTGGCCAACTGATACACTCCCATGGCTTCAACTACCACCTTTACGCCGATGACACGCAAATCTACCTCTCTACCCCTCGCTCACCCCTTCAGTCTCCACCCGAATCACCCGCCTACTGAACGACATATCAGATTGGATGTCACTCCACTTCCTCAAACTAAACCTTTTCAAAACCGAGCTCCTAGTTTTCCCCCTAGCCCGCGTCCCCCCCCCCAACCTCTCCATCACGACCAATAACGCCATCATCAGTCCCACCCCGCAAGCCAAAGTTCTAGGTGTCACTCTAGACTCCAATCTGTCCTTCCAGCCCCATGTCCAATCGCTGGCAAATTCATGCAGGCTCCACCTCCGCAACATCTCCAAAATACGTTCATTGCTAACCCCAGACACTACTAAACAACTCATTCACTACCTTATTATCTCATGACTTGACTACTGCAACTCCCTCCTCACCCGCTTACCTCATCACAGACTATCCCCACTTCAGTCTATCCTGAACTCTGCGGCCAGATTCATCCACCTTACCAACCACTCAGTATCCGCCACCCCCCTCTTTCATTCCCTCCACTGGCTTCCGATTGCCCAACGCATACAATTCAAACTTCTAACATTGACGTACAAAGCTATTCATAATACTGCCCCAAACTACCTCACTGACCTGATATCCAAATACCACCCAATACGTACTCTTCGCTCCTCACAAGACCTCCTACTCTCTAGCTCCCTGGTCTCCTCCTCCCATGCCCGGCTCCAGGACTTCACCAGGTCTTCCCCCATCCTCTGGAACTCACTACCCCAATCCATCAGACTGTCACCTACCCTCCTCACCTTTAGGCGCACCCTGAAAACCCTTCTCTTCAGGGAAGCCTACCCTGCCCTCACCTAACTGCCGATCTCCTCTATTCCTCCTACCACTCCATCCCCCACAGCTATTTCCTCCTGTACCACTATCCCCTCCCTCCTAGATTGTAAGCTCCAAGGAGCAGGGCCCTCAAACCCCTTGTGTATTGTATTGTTACTGTATTGTCTCATGTACTGTCTCCCACTATAATATACAGCACTGAGCAAAGTTTTTGGTGCTATATAAATACTGTATAATAATAATAACTAGACAATCTACAATTTCTGGGGAAATTGTGTAAAGTGTTCTTGCCGCAACCTTTACCAAATGATTGATGAAATGTAAGCAGTGCACATTGCAAGCCTGATAGTGAGAAATGCATTTCAGCTTGTATTTTGAAGCTCACAGTCCAGCCTCGTGAGTCATCTGCCTCTTGAGTGACCTTTGGTTGCTGCACCTGGAGAGGGCGGAGTAGGCTCACTGTGCTGAGACAGCTGGGTTGCTATGACAACTCACTCTGAGAGGAATGTCAGCATGCCTGTTCTAAACAGGCTTTTTAAACTTGCCAAGTTCAATTGCGTGCTAAAATTAGTATTAATTAAATATTAAAGAAAAGAAACATAGTGTCTTCTCCGGGATATCAATTATTTATTTTTATTTTAATTTTTATTTTATTTTATTTTATTTTATTTTAATTTTAATTTTATTTTTATTTTAATTTTAATTTTTATTTTATTTTATATTTTATTTTAATTTTATTTTAATTTTATTTTAATTTTATTTTTATTTTTATTTTATTTTTATTTTTATTTTAATTTTATTTTAATTTTATGTTAATTTTAATTTTATTTTTATTTTAATTTTATATTTATTTTATTTTTAATTTTATTTTTTTTTTATTTTAATTTAATTTTTATTTTATTTTTATCCAGACTGAATAATAATACCATCTCATTTATACAGAAGGAACTGTCATTCCCACTGCAAATATTTTTTATTTTTTATTTATATTTTTCATTCATAGTTTTTGTTTTTTCACATTGATAAATTAATTTATTTTATATATTTACACAAATCATATATTTAAGTATAATTAATTGATGTAATTATTTGATTATCGGTGGTACACTTATGAATTCATTATATCACATAAGGTAGAATATATTGGAGCGCGGTACACTACTGGCATTCGTGAACATTTTTAGTGACAGCAGGGATAGCTGAACGTTTTGATATAAGATATGTGTAGGTGGGCTTGATAATGACATAGTTATGGCAGTTTACAAATCATGTTCTGATTTTTCCTTTCACACTGCAGCTTTCTTACTCTAATGTGACTCAGCTGCCCCCTGAGTGACCTTTGGTTGCACCTGTTACCTCAGTCAGTCACAGGTCTGTGACAAATTCTGCTCTAAACAGGCTGTTTAAACTTGCCAAGTTCACTGGTGATTGCCATTTTCAAACGCTTGTAGTTTTAAAAGTATAAATGCTACCGTGAAAAGGTTTATATTGCGACAATCACAAGAAAAAGACCTAAATTTTGATGTATAGTATGTCTCTGCAATATTAAAAATGAAGGCACAGTCGCAGTTTAAAAACGTCCCTTAAAATGTCTGGTGTCTAGAGTGGAGTTTCAATGAAAGTCAATGGGAGGGGTGATGTGCAAACAAATGGTCATATTCTGAAAACTATCAGGAGTATGTCCTAGCCGTGAACATTTTTAGTGACAGCAGGGTTAGCTGAACGTTTTGATATAAGATATGTGTAGGTGGGCTTGAAAATGGCAGAGTGATGGCAGTTTACAAATCATGTTCTGATTTTTCTGATTTTTCCTTTGCACACTCTAGCTGTGCTGTGCTGCTCAATGCATTCCTATGGGAAAATTTTGCCGCAAAAACCGCGATATTTCTTGAACGATTTGGCGAAACGTTCCACAAAGTAATAGCAATCCGATCGGGATCAATGCGCACGTTTTGATATATTACTTGTCTTTGTAGTGTAAAAACTGTGGGAGGAGTTAGCGTGGCAAATATGGCTATAATAAGAATAAGAATAAGACTAGACAATCTACAATTTCTGGGGAAATTGTGTAAAGTGTTCTTGCCGCAACCTTTACCAAATGATTGATGAAATGTAAGCAGTGCACATTGCAAGCCTGATAGTGAGAAATGCATTTCAGCTTGTATTTTGAAGCTCACAGTCCAGCCTGGTGAGTCATCTGCCTCTTGAGTGACCTTTGGTTGCTGCACCTGGAGAGGGCGGAGTAGGCTCACTGTGCTGAGACAGCTGGGTTGCTATGACAACTCACTCTGAGAGGAATGTCAGCATGTGTGTTCTAAACAGGCTTTTTAAACTTGCCAAGTTCAATTGCGTGCTAAAATTAGTATTAATTAAATATTAAAGAAAAGAAACATAGTGTCTTATCCGGGATATCAATTATTTATTTTTATTTTTATTTTAATTTTTTTTTTATTTTAATTTTTATTTTATTTTATTTTTAATTTTATTTTTATTTTTATTTTAATTTAATTTTAATTTTAATTTTATTTTTATTTTAATTTTATTTTTATGTTAATTTTGTGTTAATTTTAATTTTATTTTTATTTTATTTTAATTTTATTTTATTTTTAATTTTATTTTTAATTTTATTTTTATTTTTATTTTAATTTTATTTTTATTTTTATTTTATGTTAATTTTATTTTTTTTTAATTTTAATTTTTATTTTTAATTTTATTTTAATTTTTATTTTATTTTTTTTTTTATCCAGACTGAATAATAATACCATCTCATTTATACAGAAGGAACTGTCATTCCCACTGCAAATATTTTTTATTTATTTTAATTTTAATTTTAATTTAATTTTTATTTTATTTTTCATTTTATTTTTATTTTAATTTTAATTTTTAATTTTATTTTTAATTTTAATTTAATTTTATTTTTTTATTTTTATTTTAATTTTATTTTATTTTTATCCAGACTGAATAATAACACCATCTCATTTATACAGAAGGAACTGTCATTCCCACTGCAAATATTTTTTATTTATATTTTTCATTCATAGTTTTTGTTTTTTCACATTGATAAATTAATTTATTTTATATATTTACACAAATCATATATTTAAGTATAATTAATTGATGTAATTATTTGATTATCGGTGGTACACTTATGAATTCATTATATCACATAAGGTAGAATATATTGGAGCGCGGTACACTACTGGCATTCGTGAACATTTTTACTGACAGCAGGGTTAGCTGAACGTTTTGATATAAGATATGTGTAGGTGGGCTTGAAAATGACATAGTTATGGCAGTTTACAAATCATGTTCTGATTTTTCCTTTCACACTGCAGCTTTCTCACTCTAATGTGACTCAGCTGCCCCCTGAGTGACCTTTGGTTGCACCTGTTACCTCAGTCAGTCACAGGTGTGTGACAAGCTCTGCTCTAAACAGGCTGTTTAAACTTGCCAAGTTCACTGGCGATTGCCATTTTCAAACGCTTGTAGTTTTAAAAGTATAAATGCTACAGTGAAAAGGTTTATATTGTGACAATCACAAGAAACAGACCTAAATTTTGATGTATAGTATGTCTCTGAAAGATAAAAAATGCAGGCACAGTCGCAGTTTAAAAACGTCCCTTAAAATTTCTTGTGTCTAAAGTGGAGTTTCAATGAAAGTCAATGGGAGGGATGAGGTGCAAACAAATGGTCATATTCTGAAAACTATCAGGAGTATGTCCTAGCCGTGAACATTTTTAGTGTCAGCAGGGTTAGCTGAACGTTTTGATATAAGATATGTGTAGGTGGGCTTGAAAATGACATAGTGATGGCAGTTTACAAATCATGTTCTGATTTTTCCTTTCACACTGCAGCTTTCTCACTCTAATGTGACTCAGCTGCCCCCTGAGTGACCTTTGCTTGCACCTGTTACCTCAGTCAGTCACAGGTGTGTGAGAAGCTCTGCTGAAAACAGGCTGTTTAAACTTGCCAAGTTCACTGGCGATTGCCATTTTCAAACGCTTGTAGTTTTAAAAGTAAAAATGCTACCGTGAAAAGGTTTATATTGTGACAATCACAAGAAACAGACCTAAATTTTGATGTATAGTATGTCTCTGAAAGATAAAAAATGAAGGCACAGTCGCAGTTTAAAAACGTCCCTTAAAATTTCTTGTGTCTAAAGTGGAGTTTCAATGAAAGTCAATGGGAGGGGTGAGGTCCAAACAAATGGTCATATTGTGAAAACTATCAGGAGTATGTCCTAGCCGTGAACATTTTTAGTGACAGCAGGGTTAGCTGAACGTTTTGATATAAGATATGTGTAGGTGGGCTTGAAAATGGCAGAGTGATGGCAGTTTACAAATCATGTTCTGATTTTTCTGATTTTTCCTTTACACACTCTAGCTGTGCTCTGCTTCTCAATGCATTCCTATGGGAAAATTTCGCCGCAAAAACCGCGATATTTCTTGAACGATTCGGCGAAACGTTCCACAAAGTAATAGCAATCCGATCGGGAACAATCCGCACGTTTTGATATATTACTTGTATTTGTAGTGTAAAAACTGTGGGAGGAGTTAGCGTGGCAAATATGGCTATAATAAGAATAAGAATAAAAATAAGAATAAGAATATATATGTGAGATAACAATAAGTGTTCCTTGCTATGCAAGAACACTTAATTATTGTACAGGATTTATATAGCGCCAACAGTTTGCACAGCGCTTTACAAAATGTCATGCTTGTTAGCTGCCTTATGTGATTACAATATGGGCAAGATAATAAATTACTATGCACTGGAATGCTGCTGGTGCCCAGCTGAGACTACACTTTTCTTTTTAATATCCTGCACATTGCATTGGCATAGATTCCAAATTTAAATCAAATTAGCTCTCTCTGAATTTGTAAAATCTTATCAGCTCATCAGCCCAATGATGGTAACACTGATATTTGTTCTGTGCTATATTAACCAAGAAGCATAAGGGGAAAATATATATTTATTTATATCAGGTACTTATATAGCGCCATCAATTTTACACAGCGCTTTACATATGTATATATATTGTACATTCACATCAGTCCCTAACCCTCAAGGGGCGTACAATCTAAGGTCCCTAACTCACATTCATAGATATACTAGGGCCAATTTAGACAGGAGCCAATTAACCTACCAGCATGTCTTTGGAGTGTGGGAGGAAACCAGAGTACCCGGAGGAAACCCACACAGGCACAGGGAGAACATGCAAACTCCAGGCAGGAGTTGCTGTGGCTGGGATTCAAACCAACAACCCTAGTACTGCCAGGCGGAAGTGCTAACCATTCAGCCACTGTGCTGCCCAATATATGTTTTTCAATACTGACAACCACACAAAGGTGCAAATGTCTGGAGTTCATACCAAAATTTTGCCCGAATTTTTGAAAACCTTGTGATTTGCTAGCACACGTTTTGCATTCCTGCAGGAGACATCTGGTGTGGCCATTTAAAGACACAAAGATGTACCCAAAAATTGGCTGAGCATGGCCAGACGAAAATATTGAAGTACAGTGCTTAAATCTGAATTACACTGCATCTAAGCACCACAAACTAAAAAACGCTATTTAAAACCACTTTGAATAACACCTCCTAGCATTTCTGGCTGTAGCCATCTTAAATAAGGGCAGATTATTCATGTACCATTTACTTCCAGGAATCCATCTGCCCATAGCTCAGTCATGCAGGCAGGAGGATGTGCTTAGCTGAGCAAACCCCTCCTCCCCTCCTGAAGATTCCTGGAATGTATGAAATTGTTTGGTTAAGCCTGGAAACCAGTAAATAATGGAAGAAATATATATATAAAAAGTTTAAAACAAGTAAATATGATAACTTTCCACCCTCTTTACTTATGCTAGCAGCATAAGGATTAAAAAGAGTCAATGTTGATTGAAAGAGTGAAGTTCCACTTTAACTCTTCAGTATGCCTAAATATGCATAGGTAATTTTGCTGCTTCCTCCTACTTCCACTTATAAATTTACTGAACGGTAAGCTTAAGAAAAATAATTTGATGATCCTGTCCATCTTGGCATGTTCCTATCAGGAATTAATTACAGTGTTTGAAAGAAATTCACATCATGACCATAAAAATACCTCACTAATTATTACCACTACTCAGGCACTTAGCCATAATTATTTACTATTAGCCTTTACCATTTTTACATCTTCATATGTTATTAAGCAGAGTTCTCATTGTTGATGGTTGATTCATTGTGTAGGTTGTATGTTTTCAAATAACCTCTCTCATCAATAAATAATAATACTCTATTATCCTTAGCACACATTCCCTTTGTACATTCATAACTGATTTCCCAACACATTGGAATGAGGAAATATAAATTTCCAGATCTGCTGCTAAAGGCTTAGGTAAGTCACTTTTTTTTAGCTAAGAAGTTCCTAAAGTCTATACTGCTATTCCACAATTTCATGTCACAAGATGAAAGCTATAAGTGTTGTCCAAGTGCCACCACAAGTACAGCTTTCTGCTATTTCTCCAGGGACAGAAATTCTGATACTGTTATGGTGCCCCCTGGCCGGTTTTCACCAGAGCTCCTGTACGTGTGGATGGGCTAGAGACCCTAGTGACCCCAGTTTACTTGCAAACTGTCACTGGTTCCCTCAGCCCTCAGGATCACTCCACCAAGGCGCCCTCAAACAGCCCTCAGGATCACTCCACCAAGGGGATAGCAAGAACCTAACTGCTATCGTGTGCAGACTGTACACTAGGGGGCAGGCAGAAGAATAGTCAGATTCAGGTAGGGGTCAAGGTAAGCAGTAAACAAGAAAGTAGCCAGGTCCAGGCAAGGTTCAAAGACAGGCAGCAAGGGAAGACATGGATTCTGTGAGTGCCATTGGAAGTCCTGGTAGGGGTTCTGCGAGTATCATTGGAAGTCCTTGCAGGGATTCTTTGAGTATCATTGGATATCCCAGTAGGGATTCTTGAAATCCTCGTAGGGAATTGCCTAATTATGCATCCAGGAATTAAAGAACAAGAGCTGTATCAGATTATTAGCAGTTATTATCTTTCTCCAAATGCAACTTTACTATTAACTATCCAAATGTCTTGACCAAACTGTAGACTCAATCTGCCCTAGCTGGTGGTTTTTTTGAAGTCTTATTATAATCAGTATAAAGAAAAAAATTTATGACTGTTGACTGTTATTTTTGTGTCCCCCCTTCCTCTATAAGATACCGTGATACACAGGACCATATTAATAAACATGGATGTGAAGTAACCCATCCCAGACATACAGAACCTCAACCTAAAAGTACAACACTAAGCTTTCTCTGACTCCCAATCATAGTACTGAAAGTCACTCAGCACACAACTGGTTACTAATGGTGGTCCAACATATGAACCACTCCTCAACCAATATGCTGGACTGTGCCATCCAAGAACAACCTCCAGGTGGGACATGTTTACTAGCATGAACCACCACCGGAGTAGCCATAATTTTCCCCTCTCCTAACTGTCACTTAACTCTATACCCACCTCGCACACCTTATCCCATACCTTCCCAAGCACAATTCACTTCCAACAACCCAACCTCTCTTATCCCATCCCCAATCTATCACCATCCCCCTGCCCCACTCC
Organism: Staurois parvus; assembly: GCF_062004578.1. Lineage (NCBI taxonomy): Eukaryota > Metazoa > Chordata > Amphibia > Anura > Ranidae > Staurois > Staurois parvus. The sequence goes on from NW_028317892.1 coordinate 4,573,578, forward strand.
AGAGTGGGATTTCCCTAGGAGCAGCTCAGGAGCCACCCACACCAACTCTCCCTCCCACACATCCTTTTCAGCCACAACCAAGACATGCGAATTTAGCAACACAAACCCAGACCTCCATGAATCTAAAGGAGTCTCAATGCTCCAAACACGCTCAGTTCAAGCTAGGAGACAAGCTGGCTGAGCCAGAAGGCCACCACCTCTTCATGAAAGCCAATATAAACAACAAACCAGTCACTTTAGTAAACATACATTGCACAAACACCAAAAATGTCACCTTCATACATAATTTAATGCCAAAGTTTTGGTCGTCATGATTCTCATTGGGGACTTCAATGTTCCATTCAGCCCATTACTAGACTTTTGCACCGGGAAATCTTCTTTACCATACCACTTCTTGTGTCAGACAAAGAAGGTACATGGTGTCTTATGAATCCAACCACAAATAACTCCTCCTCCTTATCCACAACCCACAATAAGTATACACGATTAGACTATCTTTTCCTATTCCAAAGGGATCTTTTGAAAATTCAGGCACCCTATCTATTGTTCTCTTTTGACCTGACTCAGTGACAAGAATCTGGATGCTGAATCCATTTCTCCTAGGTGACCAAATACACATCACTCACACCCAGCACTCATTCTCCAAAAATAAAATATCGTACCTTTATCCACCCAAAAGCTGGGCTAGCCAGCTGTCCAGAATAGTGGACTGGAACCTTTACTTGACACTCAAAGATTGGGTACTAGTCGAGTATGTAAATTAATTGGTTTACGTGAAAGTTATAGCGTTTACAAATGGCGGGAAAGATACTGGGATTTTTAATTTTTATTTATACTAATAATGGCGCCGATCAGCAACATATGACGGCAATCAGCGACATATGACGGTGACCAGCGACTTATGGCGGGACTGCGGCAGACATTTTGACACTGGGGAGGGAACTGACTTGGGGTCACTGGCATCCCCAGTGACACCAATACAGTGATCAGTGAAAAAAAAACACTGAAACTGTACTAGTGTCACTGGGGAGGAAGGGGTTAACATTTTTAGAATTTGCTGTGTAAGGGGAGTGTTTTACTAGGGGGCGGGGGTGTGTACTGGGTGGGGGAGGAAGGGGGGAGCTGATCGAGGGAGAGAAACTCTTTTCTCCCTCTGCAGCTTGTCGGCGAACTGTCACAGAGCAGGGCTGTGTGTAAACAATGCAGCCCTGCTCTGTGTCAGTGATCACCGCTCATTGCGGGAAAACGGCCAGTAAAAACCGGCCGTGACCCGGCGGCGGAGACCCGCTGCTGACACCCGCAGGACAGGTAGGGCAGGCGCACGCCTCGCGCGTGCCCCCTACCTGTTTTGAAGGCAGCCGTTTTAAAACGTGCTTTTGCCTACAAGCGCCGTCCTGCCACCGCTTATATGCGGTGACTGGGCGGCAAGTGGTTAAGAAAAAGACCTTAATCTTAACTTCTACAAACCTATGAATACAGAATCAACCCCTTCAGTGCTAAGTTTCAAGAAGTTCAGTGAATAGAATAGAAACAATATTTTTCTGATTGTTTGGAGTGGAATAGATCTGCACAAGAAGAAAGTGAAACTAAGTGTGAGGAGGAAGGGGCTGACAGTCTAAGTCTCATAAAATATATCTACCGTATTTGTCGCTCCATAAGACGCACCTGACCATAAGACGCACCTAGGATTTAGAGGCAGAAAACAGGAAAATAAATATTCGGAACCAATGGACTGCAGACATAGTACAGGAGATGACCAGAGACTGCGGACATAGTACAGGAGATGACCAGAGAATGCAGACATAGTACAGGAGATGACCAAAGACTGTGGACAGAGTACAGGAGATGACCAGAGACTGCGGACAGTATAGGGATGACCAGAGACTGCGGACACAGTACAGGAGATGACCAGAGACTGCGGACACAGTACAGGAGATGACCAGAGACTGCGGACATAGTACAGGAGATGACCAGAGACTGCGGACATAGTACAGGAGATGACCAGAGACTGCGGACACAGTACAGGGATGACCAGAGACTGCGGACATAGTACAGGAGATGACCAGAGACTGCGGACACAGTACAGGAGATGACCAGAGACTGCGGACACAGTACAGGAGATGACCAGAGACTGCGGACAGTACAGGAGATGACCAGAGACTGCGGACACAGTACAAGAGATGACCAGAGACTGCGGACAGTACAGGGATGACCAGAGACTGCGGACAGTACAGGGATGACCAGAGACTGTGGATAGTACAGGGGATGATCAAGAGACTGCGGACATAGTACAGGAGATGACCAGAGACTGCGGACATAGTACAGGAGATGACCAGAGACTGCGGACAGTACAGGGATGACCAGAGACTGCGGACAGTACAGGGGATGACCAAGAGACTGCGGACACAGTACAGGGGATGACCAGAGACTGCAGACACAGTACAGGGGATGACCAGAGACTGCAGACACAGTACAGGAGATGACCAGAGACTGCGGACATAGTACAAGGGATGAGCAGAGACTGCGGACACAGTACAGGGATGACCAGAGACTGTGGACAGTACAGGAGATGACTGCTGACCTTTGGGGAGGGGGGGGGAGCGGGTACCTGAATTTGACAAGTACCTGCTCTTACTTCCGCGGAGTTGTTCTTTAATTAGTGTCCGCTCTGCAGCGGGACCTTACCTGTTCCTCTATCCATCCGCGCGCTGTCTTCCCGGCTTCTGTAGTGTGGGCGCTCGGCTTGACAGAAGTGCTGCGCTTTGTGATTGGTCCGGCGGCTTCTGGGACCTGTCGTGTCCCAGGTGCCGCCTTACCATTCACAAAGAGCACCGCTTCTTGCGCATGCGCACTTGGCACCCAGCTGTCAAGCCCAGCGCCCACACTACAGAAGCCGGGAAGACAGCGCGCCGCTGGATAGAGGAACAGGTAAGGTCCCGCTGCAGAGCTGAGCGGCCGGCCCGGTATTCTGACACGGCGGCGGTGGAAATATCAGACCGGCCACTCCATATTCGCTCCATAAGACACACTGACATTTTCCCCCCTTTTTGGGGGAAAAAAAGTGGGTCTTATGGAGCGAAAAATACGGTATTTTGTTTAGCCAAATTAGTTAACAAACATGGATGTTTGTTTAAGCAAATAACATATGCTGTAATGTTATTGTTTCAGTTGAATAAATCTATTTAAATTGTTATTATTAAGGTAATGATTATTTTTCTCCTTCCTAAGTACAGCAGAAAAGTTGTCCAAATATGAATGATTAAACTGGGGATAAAAAAACTAATTTGAAAAGATGTTATTCTACAAATCTTCATCTACTTGCATATTAAAGTTATACCAGCAATACTTAGTCTTTATGTAGAAAACTAGGATTTAAATCAAGCCTTACTGACTAGTGATTTAAATTGTGATTTAAATCAGTTTGATTTAAATCAAATCCACCCTGGTCCTAGGTAAAGCATAAACATCTTTGGCCACAAACTCCCCTTATACTTGGCTCTATTTCTGCAACATCATGCAACCATGTCACCCTCCACATATAAACACCATTTCCATTACACTTAATTGATGCCACAATATCAGTCATACCAAGATTCTGGAAAGGGACTAACATGCCAGGCATGAAAGACTGGTTCTGACGGACAGACCATGTGGTAGAAATGCTGGAGTTGATACACGTTAGCAACAACAGCATGGACCCATATATTAAGACATGGACAGGGTAGATGTTCTTCAAACTAATTGACACATATAAGCAAATTATGAGCTGCGGGTCAACTCCTCATACATTAGTTGCAAACCTAAACCATCAAAGCTCAAATCTACCTATAGGATCAGCAAACACATTACTCAATCAGGACCTAAAGCCTTCCTGTGGTTCCTCCCTGGATATCCTGCTTCCCCCACACCACCTCCCAACATTCCCCTTAACCTATCCTTGTCTCCTTAGCACCTTAATTACCACAGAAATAATTGGCCAATCCTTGGCACCCAAGCTCTATCCAACCATGCCCAAACCCACTTTTAGACTGCTTCATGACTACCCCATCCATATCACAACCTTTCATACCTTCAGCAACTTGAACACCCATACGCTTCCACGAAGAAAACACCCAGATGGAATCACTACTCCTAGTCCACTAATCTCTAGCCACATATGGTTGTTGCCCTCAGGGAGGTAAGCCATGTAACTGTATATATCTACCCATGTTAAACTAAGAAACATGATGCTCTAATGCCTTTGTTTAAAAAAAAACACATAAAAGTGTTATGCTGACCAGTAACATGAAAGACAGATATCAAAAGACAAACACCAAAAAACAAAAGGCTCAACTTTTGTTCTTGTTTGTGAACAAAACCGCCTGGAAACATTAGTTCTCATAATAGCAAGAAATGCTAATTCGCACATAGTGGAACAAAGAACTGCTGACTGTTGTTTCATTGTTTGCAAACAATTATTAATTAATGAGCTAATGAGCGCATATTACCAGGACACTGATAGCTGAATTACCTTTAGCCAGCACAGTGCAACCCCTACAAAAGACCTATGAACAATACACAAGTGTTAGTTTTTGACAAGTTTAAAGTGGTAGTCCAGACTATTCCTAACTATACTTAAATCTGCTCCCACTCCCTTCTAAATTTGTTGTAACTACCTGTGAAAGAAGGATATTTATACTTGCCTATTGTCAAAGTGATCTGGTCCAGTCACATGATCTCCCCAGACACCAGCTTCAGGGCAGAGTGGAGTTCGCCGACAACGGCTGAAATGCCTGTGCAGTGACGTCACCCATAGGCTTACTATAGGGCCTCCATTGTTGGCTGGCTCTTCTCTCCCATGTAATTGCCCCGGGGAGCCGATCGCATGACAGGACCAAAGCACCTTCAGAATAGGTAGGTATGAGCATCTTCCTTTTACAGGGTAGTTAGAATAAGACTTAGAAGGGGGGTGGAAGCAGGTTTAAGAATAATAATAAGTGTAAAAATAAGCCTGTAAGAATATGAATAAGTATAAGAATAATAGTGTTAAGTACAAGACTAAGCCTGAAATTCCACTTTAACTTTCTTCAGCCTTCTGAATGTAAATGTTACACAAATAAATGCAAAGGATATAGATATAGCGCATGTAGCACTACCCCCTTAGGAGTCGCTGAGTTTTTAGGTCCCCTTATAGTCCTGCACAGCCAGGTAACACCCATTTTCTTCCACACTTGCACAATGGAGACAGTAAACAGTCCTTGAGCTTGTTTTTTGTAGTTTTATTAGGGGTATTGAACTTGGATGGGGTTGAGGGGTGTATGGGATGCCCAAGGAACTTTAGAAATTTGAGGACAAACTCCTTAGCAGCTATGTATGGATGTGTACAAAGAGAATGAAAGTCTCTCCTCTGGAGAGCTCTCCAGCCCTTCTGGTGTACTACCTCACAACCCAGATGAATCCATCTCTTCACCTAGCTGCCTGAGGGAATCCCTGGGCAAGGGGACCCAGAAACTGCCAGCTAGCTGGGTTTGACACCTGATTGCCCTCTCCCCTTATCTGGCCCAGGGGGTGTAGGATTACTTACTCAGTCCTCTCCTGTGAGCTTGTTGGGTTGGTGGCTGCCTTAAGACCTTACACTGGGCTAGTTCCTTCCCTGTTTTCCAGGCTATCCTCTCTCAGGGGATGGTTGAGGCTGAGAGATCCTCTTTCCCAGCTCCTGCCTGCAAGTAGGCCCCTCCCTGGACCACCTCCCAGACTCCACACTCTAGCCTTCCCACACCTTCTTCCAGTCAACACTGACCACACCCTGATCAGGCTATCCCATACTTAAGGGCTGCTCTTACCCCATTCCAAGCCTCCTGTTTGGGGATTGGTCCCCTGAGTATGCTGAACAGCCCCTCCTTACCCCTACCCACTGCCTTCTAGTAACTTCTCAAGCTTCTAGAGCAGGGGGAGGTATCAGGGAACTGGCCTGCAGAGCCCTCAGCCCTGACCTAAAGTTACCTGGCTGACTGATCCCAGGCTGCTATCCAGCCTCTAACTAAAAAACCTAGCTAACTCCCCCTGGCTAACTAGAGGAGCGCTACACACACATGCTAAAAGAATGAAAGCCTTTACAGCCCTGGAACCCAGGGAGAGGCAGACATCTGCAGTGATAGAACTAATGGGCACTTGCTCTGTTATTGCCAGAAGACAATCTCTCTGATCACCAGTGCTTGCTGCGGTTTGAGTCCTGCAAGCCAAGAGTTCTCACTGCAGATGTGCCTCTCACAGGTGTGTTTGAGGTCATTATCATGTTGGAATACTGCCCTGTGGCCCAGTCTCTCAAGGGAGGGGATCATGCTCTGCTTCAGTATGTCACAGTACATGTTGGCATTCATGGTTCCCTCCATGAACTGTGGCTCCCTAGTGCTGGTAGCACTCATGCAACCCCAGACCATGACACTCCCACCACCATGCTTGACTGTAGGCAAGACACACTTGTCTTTGTACTCCTTTGATGATGTGCGGTTAGCACGAAACGCGTCAGCGTAGGAGCTACAGCGTCACTATCTCTTTGCCACCGGCACCATGGAGGTCCCGGCGGCCATCTTCTAATTCACCTCATGGTCAGTGTTTGTTTGTTTTCCTCACCTATGTCATACTGTATAAGAAATAAAAATCTTTTAAATGGTATTATGCTATTGGTCTCCTTTCTTTGTGGCCCTTGGTGAGTCACTCATCACCTATAGAGCCACCTAAGAGAGAGACCGTGGATTACTAGCAACATCCAGCGGGTGGAGGAATATCTGGCTTGACCTGACCCTTTGAAGCTACCAGTGGATCTAATGGAGATATTTTATCTCTAAATGCGCAGTTACACTGTGCATCTGGTGAGTGCACAGCCTTATCCTTTTCACGTTCACTGCATGGAAGCAGCACTTTGAAGGAGAGAAATTGTCACAAAGACTGGTTTTGCACCGCATGTTACTCTGCTTGTGATATAATTTTTGGGATCACATTAGTCACCCAACCACTATATATCGATATCTTGGACGTTTTATTTAAATATTTGTGTTATAGCGCCGCATCCTTTATATTTTATATCACCATCTAATGTTCTCTCCTTCTTTTATGACCTACTGTGCCTACCAGCCATCACCTGCCTTTGGTGCGGTAAAACATGATGTCACCCTCCAATAATTTTTTCCCATATATTTTGCCCTACTGTAGGGTACTGAGCAAGTTAGTGCATCGACACGACTCTCCCCCCTAGCCTGCCACAGTGCTCTGCTCTGCCGCTGTAGAGTGACAGCAGGACAGAGCAGTAGATGCTGAGCAGACTAGCACATCAAGCTCTTTCTTGTCTAGCCTGGAGCAGCACCCTGCTGGGCAGGCTAGTTTCGGGCTGGAAATGCCTAGTCATGGAGTGCATCCCAAACCAGCCCCTATAAATGATACAGTTGCTGTTGCCACGCCAATCCATTTGCTGTCATGGATGGGGGTGACACCATCATGGACAGATATCACTTCCTACTTGATTGTGTCACCCAGTGGCGGGACAAGGTCAATCAGTGACCAGGGAGAAGATGCCAAGTTGCACCCCCTCTTCCGGGATGCAAGAATTATCCCCAGCAATGGTGTCAGTAGACGCATTAATAACCCCCAGCATTGGTGTAAGTGGACTCCCTTATTACCCCCAGGATCGTTCTCAGTGGACTTCATAATAACTCCCAGCATTGGTGCCAGTGGATGCCATATAACTCCCACAGAGGTATCAGAGGACTCATTAATAACCCCCATTGTTGATGTCAGTGAATGCATTACTAACGGGGGTTATTAATTCATCTTCTGATACCTGTTATTAATGTATCCACTGACATCAACGATGGGGGTTATTAATTCATCTTCTGATACCTAACACCAGTATTAGTGAACGTAAGAATAATACCTCAACAAAGGTATCAGTGTTAACCCCCTCCCCCACATTGGTGGTCAGTGGCATTGACATTTAACCCTTCCCATGACTACCAATTTTTTTACAATCAGATCCTTTCAAACTACTTCACAAACACTTATCACTAGCAAGAAACAACATCCGTTTACAAGCTCTTAGTTTCTTTATCTTTGTGTCATACTGTAATTATAATTAGTGATGGGCCAAACACCCCCCTGTTCAGTTCGCGGTCGAGCATTCGAATTAAAATTTGACCACAAACTTCGAACAGGGACAATTCACTAAGCGGTATCCGAGTGTGCAGTAAGATACTGCACAGCTACTAAAATACAGCATGAGTTATATTAAGTCATGCAGTATTTTAGTAGTAAAAACATTCAGTAACCCCGCTGACAACTGAATGTAAAAAGAATTGCCGTCAATTAAAAAATTAAAAAAAAAAAAGATGGGGGGCCCCCCATCCATACCAAGCCCTTTGGGTCTTGTATGGATTTTGAGGGGAACCCACATACCAAATTTTATTTTAAAAAATGGCATAGGGGTCCCACCCAAAATCTATACCAGACCCTTATCTGAGCTAGGTCTGGTATAGATATTGGTTGGGACCCCCACGCCGTTTTTAAAACAAATGTGGGCATGTGGAAAGGGGTGAGAATGAGTGAACGCCCCCCCTCCTGAACCCTACCAGGCCACATGCCCTCAACATCAGGGGGTGTTTTGGGGCAGGGGGGGCTCCCTGACCCCAAAACACCTTGTCCCCATGTTGATGGGGACCAGGGTCTATTCTCCACAACCTTAGCTGGTGCTTATGGGGATCTGCGGGCGGGGGGCTTATCGGAATCTGGAAGCCCCCTTTCACAAGGGGGCCTCCACAACTCGGCCGCCCCCATGTGAATGAGTATGGAGTACATGGTAACCCCAACCCTAATTATAATGCCAAGACTCCCAAATGCCACCCTCCTTCTCATTAAAGAACGACGAACATCACTCTCCTGGTATTCCAAAGTGCCTAAAACAGTAGCTTTAGCCCACTATTGGCTGAAAACGGGTCACAGGAATGCAGAATGAACTGTACTCCTATGATCCATTGGAGAAGTAAAGGCAAACAAGCTTTGGCTATACTTCACCTTTAATGATTGTTGGGTAAATTAATATACACTTGGATCAAAGAGTGGCTCTGCATACTTCCCCTGGTTCACATTGGTACGGACCATGTGGCCTGTGTTTGCCTGGGCACGGCAGCTCATTCATTTGAATGGGCTGCTGTGCCTACATTTCACAAAAAGAACCTTTTGCAAAATGCATTTGTACAGAAACCTCATGGTCTTTTTGAGGCTGCGGGATGAGACGTGTGGGGGTGCCATTCAGATTGAATGGCACCCCCCCGTATCTCACAAGAAATACATGATGAAAGTGGTTGCAGTTACGGAATCTTAGCGATTCCATCACCGGCAACCAGAATGCTTGCAGGCTAGTGTGAACCTAGTCTTAGCATGGTTTTAATACGAATTACTGAAAAATAAAGCTAGGCCGACATAGAAATATATTTTTATAAGCATGAGTTTACATGTATAAACGTTCTGTGTTATCACTTCAAGAAATTAGATGACTTCCAGTAGGCTCTAAATTGTATGACTTTAAGTCTGATATTCAGATTAGTAGTGACATCATGTGGTCATCTGTGAAACTACAGATTTATGTTCAAGTGGCCCTTAATGACTTTTAAATCACATCTAAAAACAATGACACATTTGGTGTTACCTGCAAAATGTCTTAACTTTGCATAGGGCTATGGTTACGTTTCATTGCTTTAATAAACTCTTTCATGAGGTCTTCGAAAACCTAGACCAAATGTAGAAGCTTCATGAGACCTTACATTAATTCTGTGACTAATTTAGCTACAGTACCTAATACATTTTGATTATATATATATATATATATATATATATATATATATATATATCCTGACAGTAGGGGGCCCAAATATAAGTTACTTCACTCTTGAAATTTAGGTACAGCTGGGTAGGAAGTATGTACAGGTTAGTTTTTAACTGCAAGAAGAACAAAATGTGTGTAATAATGTTCTCAGGCACAGTTCCCAATAAGAATGTTATTCAATCTTCCAGCTGGGAACTAGCAGCATGGATCTGAGCATGCTCCTAGTTCTGGCAAAGCACTGTCAATGCTAGCTGTGGGATTCTGGCTATTGACTGAGGATCAGTCAGTATGGTTCCAATCATGTTGATCACGTGACTTCACAATTACAACCAATCTACATGGGGTCTTGCCTTTTGCCCAGAGGGAAGAGGACTTCAAGCCGGGAGGGGTGAGACTTAAACTTGGGCTGAAGTCCAGAAATCATGTACAACCTGGGCATAGAACTCAAGGGCTCTACAAAATACAATTTAAATCTAAATTCCAGCTTGAGCAAAATTAAATTATTATATTATTACCTGAAATATGTAAGTGCAATCTGTTGTCTGCCCAAGCTAGTTTTCTAGTCAAGACATCCCTGTTATTCTCTAACTTCCAGATATTGATCTTAGTCGTAACCGTGCTTGCTCCACCTCACACCAAACCCAAAATTCAGATACAAAAAAAGTATCTCTACTGGCTTAACCCGGTGTGTCAAACAACCCCTGTCAGTTGTGGAAGGAGTGTATCTGCCACCCCTTTATGGGAAACCTACTGGTTTTTGGTATTCATACTGACCAATAAACGTGGGCAAGAAGCCCTTAGCCCTACATGTAACCTCTTTGCGAGCTCCACTTGAAGCTGAACCCCACATTGCTTAAAGCCTGCATCCCATGCACATGGAAAAAAACCTCCCTCCCAAACTCGCCAATTGTTTCATGAAGGTGAATAATATCAGGCACATGGAAGACCCAAATGCAGCACTTAAAGAAAAATCAAACTCCTTTAGACAAACCTGTTTCTACTAGATATAGTTTCAGTTCTCTGCCGAAAACTCTACCAAGCATCACTCCCTGCACAACCAAATAAAGCCTCACTGAGGTAAAGGTGAGGGGGCAAATCTAGACATCCGGTGTCCAATCCTTCTCCCCAGGGGCGGACTGAACATTTGGAAACTCGGGCACTACCCGAGGGCCCGGGGTCAGTAGGGGGCCCCATGAGATGCCCCTGGTACCTTTTTCATAGGCTTTTTTGAGTTTGGGCAAGGACACAGGGGCCCCATGATCCCCTATTGCCCGGGGGCCCCATGAGTTGTCAGTCCGCCCCTGGTAGTAGATTTACATTATGATGACCCGCTCTTACCTGCAACAAGACACAGATATGCTGTAGTAATTGCTTAAAGTGTTACTAAACCCAGGACCCTGCAATTCACTATGATCACCCTGTGTCATGTGATCACTATGACACAGGGGCCACATGATCCCCTATTACCTGGGGGCCTCATGAGTTGTCAGTCCGCCCCTGCTTCTTCCCCTCCCTCAGAGGGGACCACAGCAGGGTCCCCTCACTCCAACCCCTCTGCCTCTCAATTACATTTTCCAACCCTGATCCACTTACCCTTTCTTTTGAAATTGTTTCCTCCCACTTTCCTGTCTCACAAACCTATTAACCCTTTAACTACCTTAACACCACACCTTTTCTGCTTAAAACATCAAAACACAAACACATCCTCTTTATGTAGCAGTTAAAGCGTACCTTCAGTCCGTCTTTCAGGTGGTTGTGTTCCCCTTCCAATGCCACCATATTGGCACCAGTACAGCATGTGCCGAAGGACTCTGTCTGGCCTTTGGGTCCTGGAAGCGCCCTTCAGCACATATGTGCAGACACAGGTGAATTTCCACACATCCGCAAAGATGGCAGAGGTTTAGGACTTCTCAAATTGTGCATGTCAGGGAAACCCTGTGTAGATGGTCAGGAAAGCCCAAGTGTGTCCACCTGTGCAATAGGGCCAGCTAGGGTCCCCAAGCCCTGTGGCACATCTGCGCAAGCACAAGGTGTGTGGGGTATTATAATTCTTGCCTAAGATTTTCCAGCACAAATAATATATGAGGGATCTTCAAAATGTTCCACACCTTTTTAAAACATATATATATATATATATATATATATATATATACTGTATATATATATATAAATATTTTGAAGACCCCCTCATACATTAGTTAAGAAAAAAAATATATATGTTCAATTGTGAGACAGGGAAGGGGGATGTGGCAGGGCAACATGACATGACCTTTAGGGTGAAGGTCCACCATAAGGACAAGTCTTTATTTCACTGGTGCTCAGTTACGACACAAATGTCGTGAGCTATGGCCATTTCAAACAGGAACCCTCCATACACATCTCCGGCCTTTCTCTCAGTGCTTCCTGTGTATTTTCCTTCTGGTGTAAATTTGTTCCTTTCCACAGACAATAGGTAAACAATTCATTATTGTTCAGCTGCTTGTTTCAACTGCTGACTCTGTACCTTTGATTATCATGTATGCCCTGCAGAAAATGTATAAAAATACAGGTGAAACACGAAAAATTAGAATATCGTACAAAAGTTCATTTATTTCAGTAATGCAACTTAAAAGGTGAAACTAATATATGAGATAGACTCATTACATGCAAAGCAAGATAGTTCAAGTCGTGATTTGTCATAATTGTGATGATTATGGCTTACAGCTCATGAAAACCCCAAATCCACAATCTCAGAAAATTAGAATATTACATGCAATCAATAAAACAAGGATTGTGCATAGAACAATATCAGACCTCTGAAAAGTATAAGCATGCATATGTACTCAGTACTTGGTTTGGGCCCCTTTTGCAGCAATTACTGCCTCAATGCGGCGTGGCATGGAAGCTATCAGCCTGTGGCACTGCTGAGGTGTTATGGAAGACCAGGATGCTTCAATAGCGGCCTTCAGCTCTTCTGCATTGTTCGGTCTCATGTCTCTCATCTTTCTATTGGCAATGCCCCATAGATTCTCTATGGGGTTCAGGTCAGGCGAGTTTGCTGGCCAATCAAGCACAGTAATCCCACGGTCATTGAACTAGGTTTTGGTGCTTTTGGCAGTATGGGCAGGTGCCAAGTCCTGCTGGAAAATGGAGTCAGCATCCCCATAAAGCTTGTCTGTGGAAGGAAGCATGAAGTGCTCCAAAATCTCCTGGACGGCTGCATTGACCCTGGACTTAATGAAGCACAGTGGACCAACACCAGCAGATGACATGGCTCCCCAAATCAACACAGACTGTGGAAACTTCACCCTGGACTTCAAGCATCTTGCAGTGTGTGCCTCTCCATTCTTCCTCCATACTCTGGGTCCTTGGTTTCCAATGAGATGCAAACGTTGCTCTCATCAGAAAAGAGGACTTTGGACCACTGAGCAACAGACCAGGTCTTTTTTTCTTTAGTCCAGGTAAGACGTTTCTGACATTGTTTGTTGTTCAGGAGCGGCTTGACAAGAGGAATACGACATTTGAAGCCCATGTCCAGGATTCATCTGTGTGTGGTGGCTCTTGATGCACTGACTTGAGCCTCAGTCCACTCCTTGTGAAAGTCCCCAACACTTTTGAATGGCATTTTCCTGACAATCCTCTCCAGGCTGCGGTCACCCTGCTGCTTGTGCACCTTTTTCTTCCACACTTTTTCCTTCCACATAACTTTCTATTAATGTGCTTTGATACAGCACTTTGGGAACATCCAACTTCTTTTGCAATTACCTTCTGAGGCTTTCCCTTCTTATGGAGGATGTCAATGATGGTTTTCTGCACAACTGTCAGGTCAGCAGTCTTTCCCATGATTGTGTGTCCTACTGAACCAGACTGAGAGACCATTTAAAGGCTCAGGAACCCTTTGCAGGTGTTATGGCTTATTTAGCTGATTAGAGTCGGACACGTTGAGCCGAGAATATTGCACCTTTTCACAATATTCTAATTTTCTGAGATTGTGGATTTGGGGTTTTCAAGAGCTGTAAGCCATAATCATCACAATTATGACAAATCATGGCTTGAACTATCTTGCTTTGCATGTAATGAGTCTATCTCATATATTAGTTTCACCTTTTAAGTTGCATTACTGGAATAAATAAACTTTTGCACGATATTCAAATTTTTGGAGTTTCACCTGTATATAAAAAAAAAAAATATTAAAAAAAACCATTCCTGTCAGACAGCACAGCTAGGATCTGCCCATCCTTGACTGCAGCGGAAGGGATACAACTTAGTCGAAGATAGACACAGCCTGTATTTGGATTGTTAAAGCAGAACTAAACTGCATCTGAGCACCACAAACCAAAAACGCTATTTAATTCTTTTTTAATATTCAAAGCAAACTCCCCCATTCTTCCATGTTTCCATATTTTATTTTGCTGAGAAATCACTTTGAAAAACACCCCACTAGCATTTTTGCCTGTGGCTATCTTGACTAAGGGCAGATGATTCATGTTGCATTTATTTTCCCTCTTAGATTGTAAGCTCCAAGGAGCAGGGCCCTCCTAACCCTCTTGCATTGAACTGTATTGTTGCTGAGCAAACTGTTGGAGTTATATAAATCCTGTATTATAATAATAATAATCATTTCCTGGAATCCATCTGCCCTTGGCTCAGGCATGCAGGCAGGAGGGTGTGCTTATTTGAGAAAACCCCTCTTTCCCTCCTGAAGACTCCTTGGTTGTATAACATCATTTGCCTTGGCAAGAAACCAGGAAGTAACTGAAGAAATGTGAAATAAGGGGGTTAAAACAAGCGAATATAATTTACTTTCCTATCTATTTACTAATGCTAGCAGCATGAGTATTCAAAATAGTCAATGTTGATTGAGAGAGCAAAGTTCCCAAGTTCCTCTTTTAAGAAGCAGCAGGAATTGATGAGGTCAACCCTCTGATTTCTCCTATCAAGCAGCGATGTGTGCAATGCAATAAAGCATAAATGGATTAAGGTCATGCCATTTCCTCTTCTAAGCTGAATCCTGCTGTAAAGAGAACTACAGGAGGCTAATAGAAAGACAAACTAAGATACAAATTAAAATGCATGTTTTTTAAAACTACATAACTGCAGGGGCATACCTATGGCAAGCACTGAAATTGCACTTCTTTCCAAACATATAACACACATATTTTAACCACTTGCCTACCGGGCACTGATACCCCCTTCCTGCCCAGACCAGTTTTCAGCTTTCAGCGCTGTCACACTTTGAATGACAATTGCGTGGTCATGCAACACTGTACCCATATGAAATAATTATAATTTTTTTGAGACAGATAGAGCTTTCTTTTGGTAGTATTTATTCACCTCTGGGTTTTTTATTTTTTGCTAAACAAACCAAAAACAACTGAAAATTTTGAAGAAAAAAAGTTTTTTCTTACTTTTTGTTATAAAATATTGTAAATAAGTGATTTTTCTCCTTCACTGATGTGCGCTAATGAGGCTGCAGTGATGGGCACTGATAGGTGGCACTGATGGGCACGGATGAGGAGGCACTAGTAGGTGGCACTGTTGGGCATTGACAGGCATCACTGATGGGCAGTGAAAGGCAGCACTCATATATGGCACTGATAGGCAGCACTGACTGGCACTGATAGGTGGCACTGACTGGCACTGTTAAATGGCACTGACTTGCACTGTTAGGTGGCACTGATAGGCAGCACTGACGGGCACTGATAGGTAGCACTGACTGGCACTGACAGGCGACACTGACTGGCACTGATAGGTGGCACTGATTCGCAGCACTGATAGGTGGCACTGACTGGCACTGATACGTGACACAGAAAGGCAGCTCAGATGGGCACTGATATGTGGTATTGATGTGCACTGGTAGGCACTGATATGTGGCATTGATGTGCACTGATGGCCACTGGCAGGTGGCATTGATGAGCACTGACTGCTGGCATTGATGGGCACTGACAGGTAGCACCGCTGGGGCTACACTGATCATCAGGGCACACTGATCATCAGTGCCCTGATGATCAGTGTACATGTCCCCTCTGAGGAATGCCGATTACTGGCTCTCCTCTCCTCTCTAGCTGTCAGCATGACAGCTTGTGAGGAGAGAAATGCCGATAACCGATATTTCCCTATTTACATTCTATTTTATTTTTATTTATTTATTTCAGGTACTTATATAGCACTGTCAATTTACGCAGTGCATAACACATATATATATTGTACATTCACATCAGTCTTTATCAGTCTTTACATGCGATCAGCTGTGATTGGACACAGCTGATCACGTCACCGAGCCAACATCTTCAGCTCTTTCCATTGATCGGTGATCCGCTGTGTCTGAGGGACACAGCGCACCACCGATTGCAGCGCTGCGGAGGACAAGGTGCACCTGCCTACAAGCATTTCTTCTTTAAATCAGGAGCCAACTTCACATCAGTATCCTCAGAGCCCCCATCACAATAGTGTCCTCAAAGCCATCATCACATCTGTTTACTCAGAGCCCATTCACACCAGTATCCTCTGAACCCACCATCACATCACTATCCTCCTAGCACCCTTCACATCAGAGTCCTTAAGTGGCATCTAGGACACGTGCATATCTGTCGTACCTTGGATACGCCACTGCATAATGATTAATTGGGAGTGTCTTATATCTAACTTCACTTTTAAAAGTGAAAGTAAAACTCCACTTTTGCACTGAAGTCAGACTAGAAGGCCTGGCTCGCAGTCTCCACTCGAATTCATCCCAAAGGTGTTCTATAGGGTTGAGGTCAAGACTCCGTGCAGGCCAGTCGAGTTCCTCCACTCTGAACTCGCTCATCTATGTCTTTATGAACCTTGCTTTGTGCACTGGTGCGCAGTAATGTTGGAACAGGAAGGCACCATCCCCAAGCTGTTCTCACAAAGTTGGGAGCATGAAATTGTCCAAAATGTCTTGGTATCAGCCTCTTGCTGTCGCCTTAAGAATTCCCTCCACTGGAAATAAGGGGCCAAGCCCAACCCCTGAAAAACAACCTCACACCATAATCCCACCAACCTTACATTTGACATCCCATATACCCCTAGACCCTATCCAAGTTTAACTCCTTGGTAAAATTACAAAACCAAGCTTCAGGACTGTTTATTGACCCAAATCAACTGGTTACAAGGGAGATACAGGTGCCTTGGGTACAGTGTGGATATTGCCACCTACAGTGTGTGGGGAGGTACTAGAGCCAGGTGGGTGCTTCAGCCTAATACAACAACAAAAAGACATATGGAAGATGGTGGTGTTTTAAGGAGGGGGATGAATATGGGGGCAATGGAGGGGGGTGGGGGGGGTTGCATGTAGAGGTCAGAGCTGAAGAGGGTTGAAAGTGAGATGTAGACTGGAGATGCAGAAGTAAGCAGCTGTGAAAGAAGTCTGAACTCTTCACTCTGTGTGTAGCCCTCCAACTCTTCACTATGTACGTAATGCCCTCCTGGAATTTATTGCCCCTTTGGGACCCTCTCACTTTTTTTTAAATTGACCACACCCACTGTTTGTTGCCGTTTGGAGGGTGTGTGTGTGGGGCGGAGGAGGGTTTGGGGGGTCGTGGTTGAGTTCCTGCACCTATTTTGCAAGAGACAAAGCCCTGACTAAAGGCAAAACTATTTTTCTTAGGTTTGGACAGAGTGGAGATTAAGTAGAACACCTTTCAGGTTTGTTTGCTGTCTGTGCCCCCATTAGGGATATTCACCCTCTATTTGTCATGTTTACTATTATCATTGAAAGTAAAGTCCCAAATTTGGGGTTGTCCCCAGAAAAGTAATAGAGGGGAAATCCTCCAATGGGGACATTGGGTAGGAAGCGTAAAAGTTTTGTAAGGTGCTAAAGGTAGGAGATTAGGTTGAAATTAGGGTCAGGAGAAAAGCAGAACTCCTGCCAAAACGAAAAGAATAAAGCAGAGCATTGATCAGATAAGTGGCCAAGAGGTCCATGATAACTCTGGAGGAGCTGTAGAGATCCACAGTTCAGGTTGGAGAATATGTCCGCTGGTCAGCTATTAGTTATCCACTCCACAAATCTGGCCTTTATGGGAGAGTGGCAAAAAGAAAGCCATTTTGAAAGAAAGCCACAAAAAATCCCATTTGCAGGTTGTGAGACGCCATGTGGGGGACACAGCACACATGTGGAAGAAGGTGCTCTATCAGATGAGACCAAAATTGAACCTTTTGGCCTAAAAGCAAAACACTATGGAGTTTATTTACTAAAGCTTAATTGAACAAGCTGAGGTTAGATGCTGATTGGTTTCTATGCAGAAATAAACCTGAATTTGCACTCGCCATCTTTAGTAAGTAAACCCCTATGTGTGGCAGAAAAGTAACACATCACATAACCCTGAACACACCATCCCCACTGTAAAACATGGTGGTGGCAGCATCATGTTTTGGGGATGCTTTTCTTCAACAGGGACAGGGAAGCTGGTCAGAGTTGATGGGAAGATGGATGGAGCCAAACACAGGGCAATCTTAGAAGAAAACCTGTTAGAGTCTGCAAAAGACTTGAGACTGGGATGGAAGTTCACCTTCCAGCAGGACAACAGCCAGAGCTACAATGGAATAGTTTAGATCAAAGCATATTAATGTGTTAGAATGGTCCAGCCAAAGTCCAGACCTAAATCCAATTGAAAATCTGTGGCAAGACTTGAAAATTGCTGTTCACAGACATTGCTGTTCCAATCTGACAGAGCTTGAGCTATTTTGCAAAGAAGAATGGGCAAAATTTTCACTCTAGACGTGCAAAGCTGGTAGAGACATCCCCAAAAAGAATACCATTTATAATTTTCTTTCCACTTCACAATTATGTGCCACTTTCTGTTGGTTTATCACATAAAATCCCAATACAATACATTTACATTTTTGGTTGTAACATGGCACAATGTGTAAAATTTCAAGGGGTATGAATACTTTTTCAAGGCACTGTGTATGCCCTGTTTATCACTGACTTTGCTGATTCATGTGTTGATTCAAGTCTAGTGGTACAGAACTCTATTTCAAGCAGGGGCGGACTTACCATTTGGAAACTTGGGCACTGCCCGAGGGCCCGGGGTCAGTAGGGGGCCCCATGAGATGCCCCTGGTACCTTTTTCATAGGCTTTTTTGAGGTTGGGCAAGGACACAGGGGCCCCATGATCCCCTATTGCCCGGGGGCCCCTATGAGTTGTCAGTCTGCCCCTGATTCTAAGTTACCTTGGCATTGAGATTATACTGTCTAGCACACTGTGTTGACTCTGAACCTATCTTCTTGTCTTTATTTCTGCTCAAACCACCATTTATTTGAACCCGTACCAATACGTTCATTCACCACTAAACCGTCTTGTGTCGATTTCCTGGTGCTAATTTACACCCAGCTAAAAGTATCTATACTCTTGTTCTTAGAACTGCGTGCAGTAACTTTCATTCATTCAGGTGTGTCAGAGAAGCTGATGTTTTGATGGGTTTTTTTTGCCTCTAAAAGTTTCTCAGTGTTAGCCTATGTGTCCATGTACACATGGGCATTTACAGGTGTTTAGAGGCAAGGACATTTAGAGGCAGGAAAAAAAAAACACACTGCCAGCATGTTTATGAGCAGCAGCGTTTTGGCAAAAAACATTCTTGACGTGCCTTATAACGCATGTAAACGTACGTTAATGCTAGCCACATTGAGTGCTTAAGCGTCACTTAAT
This sequence comes from Staurois parvus, assembly GCF_062004578.1. NCBI lineage: Eukaryota > Metazoa > Chordata > Amphibia > Anura > Ranidae > Staurois > Staurois parvus. The sequence continues at coordinate 4,593,084 of NW_028317892.1, forward strand.
TTCAATGGCCAGAATAAATTATTGTTTTGGCCAATGAAATGAATTAACACTCAAGCACTTGATGCTCCTAAACATGTTTAAACATGCCTAAATGTATTTACAAAAAGTCAGCTTTAGACTGGGTTCACACTGATGCGGTGCCAGAAACGTGTGTTTCCTGCACCGCATTACAATGGCGTTCATGTGATCTGGTGCTGGTGTCAATGTTAAATTAACCACTTGCCCTCCAGAGGATTTACCCCCCTTCCTGAGCAGGCCATTTTTTGCGTTATGGCGCTGCATTACTTTAACTGACAATTGCGCGGTCATGCAATGCTGCACCCAAATGAAATTTACGTCCTTTTTTCCCACAAATAGAGCTTTCTTTTGGTGGTATTTGATCGCCTGTGCATTTTTTATTTTTTGCGCTATAAAAAAACAGAATGACAATTTTGAAATAAAACCAATATTTCTGACTTTTTGCATGTAAACATGTCCAGTAAAAAAAATGTAAAAAATCAAATTTCATCATAAATGTAGGCCAAAATGTATTCTGCTACATGTCTTTGCTAAACAAAATCCCAATACGTGTAAATTAATTGGTTTACGTGAAAGTTATAGCGTTCAGGGACTGCAGCAGGCATTCTGACACTGGGGGGAACTGACTTGGTGTCACTGACATCCCCAGTGACACCAATACAGTGATCAGTGCTAATAAAAAGCACTGACACTGTACTAAAGGCACTGGGCAGGAAGGGGTTACCATGTGGGGTGATCAAAGGCTTAACTGTGCTGTGTGCCATTTTACATTGTGTCCTATGTGTGTGCTTCACTGTAAGCACACTGCTTTGCATGGCTGTGCTATGACCTGGTGATTGACAGCTGAGGTGCCCCCTACCTGGAGCTTCATAATTATGTATATTTACATGATTTTTTTGTACCCGTGCTGCCCTGTGGCAGCACTTCTGCTATAGTGTGGACGGGAAGTGGTTAATGACACCCTGAAACAGATCACAAAATGTGATGTGATTGCCAGAAATTGTAATGCATGGGTGAGAAGACCCATGTGATGCGATTCAAATTGCACCACACAGTCATCGCTTGTAATTCGCATAGGGATGTGGTGCGATTCCTGTGCGAATTACATGCGGTGAACCCAGTCTTAGGCGTGGTTTTGATGCTGCTGTTCTCCTGGCAGGAGAATGGTGTTCAGGAGTGCTGGGAAAACACCTAGTTTGTATGAGGCCTAAAGGGTTAATCAATTCTAAAGGGATGCATACCCTGCTACTCTCCTCAATAGAGCTCTTCATCAGCTGACCAATAAAGAAAAAGTCACTCCCATTCAAATTCAGTATACGAAAGATTTAGAATAAACATCTTTTTGTTCAGATCATTCAGGCTCCATGCACACTGGACATTTTAATAACGCTGGTAACGTTAGCTGTGTAAAGTCACATTAAAAACGTGAGTTTTGTAGCATTTTTGTATTAGCGTTTAGCCATGTTTTTTCGCATTTGTGTTTTTTAGAGGATTTTTTTTGGTCAAAAATAGTCCAAAAATGTTGGTTTGCCACAATTTACTGCATTTTACCACATTGGCCACGTTTTTCAGTGTTAGAGCCAGGGGCCGACTGACAACTCATGGGGCCCCCAGGCAATAGGGGATCATGGGGCCCCTATGTCCTTGCCCAAACTCAAAAAAGCCTATGAAAAAGGTACCAGGGGCATCTCATGGGGCCCCCTACTGACCCCGGGCCCTCAGGCAGTGCCTGAGTTTCCAAACTCCTCTAGAAACCCACTAGTTCTGGGTTTTTTCTACAGCCAAAAAACACCCTGCCAAAAAACGCTGATTACAGTCTGTGTGCATGGACACATAGGATAACATGCTGGGAGTTTACTGGCTGTAGAAAAAAACCATCAAAAGCCAAAAACAGCAGCTGTAAAAACGTCCAGTGTGCTTGAGGACTAACAGTTCCATAAAATCCTTACAATGTATCAACCAGAGGGGCATGTTTTTTTCACAACAAAAGTGGTGTTATTTTTTAAGTGTTGGGTCACATGATATTTATCAATATATAAAAAAAACTTTGTAATTATGGAAGGCTAAATTTTAAACCTTTCAAATAGGGTCAGAGACAGTAAAACTGGCTGAAATTCTGATCTATTCAGAAGAGAAGAAAACTGTTTTTGGCTGCTGGCAAGCTTTAAATTGGGGAGGAGTAATACATCTGAGATTTTAAAAGGTGATCTCCATCCATTATGCTTCAGGTATGAGTAACTGTTGATATGTTTAGTCTCATGCAGATTTCCTTGAAATTCAGAAGGACACACAATCCCACCATAAGGCCTCATGCGCACTTGTGTATGTTATCTCCACTGCAGGTGGAGCTCGTCTGCAGCGGCAATGCAGACGGGGAGGAAGTTGATAGGAACTGAATTTCACCATGATTTCTTCGGGCATGAACGGCCAGGGATCCAGTTGGATGCTCATGCCTCATGTGACTTTGGTGGCCATCTTGGGTCAGGCAGAGTCTATTTAAGACTCTGACCTAGGGGCTTGGCGCACTTTATGCGAGGGGCTGGTGTAGGGACAGAATTTCTGTCTGGCAGGGACATTGCTGAGCATTAGGGAAAAGTTTTGGAGGAGTGGGGAGAGTGTAGGGCCTACATCTACCTTGTCAGGAAGCTTCTCCTTTAGGTTGGACTGGCCAGGCCATATTTTGCCCCTCGTGGAAGACTCTGTCAGCATCCTTGGGCTGCTGTCTCTTTGTGAACAGTGGTAAGTGTCACCAGATGGTGATCCTTCCTTCCTGGTCTGTTTGTACAAGTTGAACCACACATTGTTTCTGGCAAACAGGACTGTGTGTTCACTGTCTGTCACACCATGCTGCACCTACCCAACACATTGGGTGTCAAAAACGCTGCTTTTAAGGGCAACTTGCACACATAGGTAGTTACAGGTATTAGGGCAGGGGCATTTAGAAACAGAAAAAAAAAGTGTCAGAGCTTTCGGGAGAGGAGTGTTTTTTTACAAGAAAAGACCAGCACACCTAATTGCATGTAAGAATGCTTGAGCTCTAGGCGGGCTTTAGCTCTTGAGCATTCATTCATTCCAATAGCCAGAGTAAATTAATATGTTGGCCAAGGGAACGAATGAACATCCAGAAGCTTGATGCGCCTAAATGCGTTTAAACATGTTTTCAAAACGCGGCCTTAGGCACGTTTTTTAACAATGCCTTTTTCATTCGCTTGACCAAAGGCATCCAGGGCAGGAAAAAAAAGTCCTGCATGTGTGAGGACTAAGTCTCAACTGCCCCCCCCCCCCCACACACACACACACAAACAAAAATCCCCTCTGCGTTATGTTACAAACATTTAAATAGTCTAGCTCAAACAAGATCAGTGTACTTCACTTCAATTCAACCCTTGTAAAACAGGCCTTGTATCTTTTTGTATTTACATACAGTATATCTAAAATACTTCTATGAAATGATCTTGAAAAGTCCTTTTTAAATTGCTGTGTAATGTCTGTTCTGTAAAGCTAATGAAAATCAAATGGAATACAAAAAAAGTTACAATTTCCAATTGTATCAACAAAATGTTCTATTCCATTCTATCGCAATTTTCTATTGTTCTCTTCTTGCAAAGTATTCTATTGTTATATTCTAACATTCTGCTGTAGGGTCAAGCTGGTTCAAACATCACAGATTTTTTAAAGGTTTTTTTTTTTTTTTGAAAATTCGCATTTGGGAGAACATCAGATTTATCACTATTATCATGCATACATTTGTGTCCTGTGTGCATATTGAAAGCTTTCTTTTTTATCCAGAGTAAAACTGAAAAATTAGCATTTCCATGTAACAGATCATTTAGAGATGGTGTTTGAAGCTTTAACCAATTCAATACCGGGCAATTTTACACCTTCCTGCCCAGGCCAGTTTTCAGGTTTCAGCGCTCTCACACTTTGAATGACAATTGCGCGGTAATACAACATTGTACCCAGACTAAAATTTTATAATTTTCTTCACACAACTAGAGCTTTCTTTTGGTGGTATTTAATCATCACCGGGGTTTTTATTTTTTGTTAAATTAACAAAAAAAGACCGAAAATTTTGAAAAAAAGACACGTTTTTCTTTGTTTCTGTTATAAAAGTTTGCAAATAAATAATTGTTCTTCATAAATTTAGGCCAAGATGTATTCTACTACATGTCTTTGGTGAAAATAACCCAAATTAGGATGTATTTTTTAGTTTGTAGGATGGTTATAGAGTTCACAAACTATGGTATAGATCTGAATATTGATCAATCCTAAAGTACTGACAGCCAATCTAATTTCTTGAGGTCCAAGAATGTCAGAACAGTACAGATATCCCCCAAATGACCCATTTTTGCAGAGTAGACAGTCCGACGTACTTCATAAGAGGCATGGCGAGTTTTTTGAAGTTGTATTTTTTTTGTCATAATTTTTCAGAAAATGAAAAAAAAAAAAATTTTCACTATTTTTTTTACATACAGTCACCAGTACAGTACAGCGTCATCATATAACTGGCATGGTGGTGATCAGGGACACTGACTGGTGACAGTGTGAAAAATATATATATATATATATATATATATATATATATATTTTTAATTTTTTTATTATTTTACATTTTTTATTACATTTTTTTTCTTTTTTTTAAGATTTTGTTTTCATTTTTCACTATGTCCAAAGTAGTACAATGTTACCATAGTACTACTTTGGGGAAGTGATCAGTATTTTTTTTTTTCTTACACAATTTGCTTATAGCAAAGAATTACTTTGCTATAAGCAAGTATTTACCTGAATGACATCGATTCATTCAGGGTTTTTTTCTTTGTGCTTAGCTGTGATTTGGCTACAGCTAATCACATGATATGTGCATGTGATTAGCTGTGACCATTCACAGCTAGACACTAGTATACAATGGATGGCATGAATGAAGCCATCCATTGTATACAACTGTCATGTGACCTGCTGTGATTGGTCACAGCAGGTCACATGGTACCGGCAACGGGGCCGATACTCAGATCTGTCATCGGCCGTGTCCGAGGTACATGGCTGGTGACAGATCGCGCCACTGCGCGGCTCTGCAAGCGCGCGACCTGCGCATGTGCAGGAGTATGCCAAATGGCGGCCTCCCGAAAAAGCTAGTACATTTTTCCGGACGCCATACGGCTATTGGCCGGGCGTCAAATGGTTAAGCAGAAATAAAGGGCACAGCTGTAATCATTAAAACAATTTATTAACTATGTTTTTTTTTTTAAATACAAGTGGCCTAGGTATCAGGCTCTTGCAGTCTTCTGTATAGTCTTACAGAGGAGCTTGTACTGGGAAGGAAAGAAGCAGCAGAGGGAGCCAATCAGGTATTCTGCAGTGCAAGCATAGATGCCAACTGTTAATGATTTGCCTAGACAGCCCATGTAGCTAAGTGCTCTGCCTTGATAATGCCATGTCTTGGGCTACAACCCATGATCACAAGATCACTCTTACTTGAGTTACTGAGCATGTTCAGTAATTTAAAAAAAGGGATTTAACTGAGGTTATCACAGGATACAAGTAGATGGTTCCCACACAATTAGGGTGGTTCCACTCAAAGTGGGTGTGGTCTGGGAAAGACTACCCAAAAAGCGAGTGCAATCTGGGACTGCCCAGAAAGGTGGGCATGTTATTTGTGTGCCATGGGTTGGGATGACAGTGTCCCGGGCAGCAGAACGAATATGTTTGCAAGTATGTGCAAGGAGCATACTGATAGAAGGAGCAAAATAAGCTCTTTAGTGTGCTGCTTCTCCTTTCACTGCCCAGTCACAGAATGAGAGTGAGAAGGAGACCTTTGGAAGTAAAAATGATACTGCAGCAGAGAAAGAACAGGTCCCCTCTTTACAAGACAAGGCTGTGCTATGGGGAAGAGCTGTACAAATTTCAGGACTGAATGCACAGAAATAGAAATTCTTTGGTAGGTAAAACAGCTCCCATTTAAACTGTGAATATAACCTAGAGTACAGCTTAAATTTATAATGCTGCTGAGTTTAAATATGCACTTTTCATGGTCAGCGGTGGGTGATATATTTGTCTTTTATTATCTGAAATATTGAGAACCATGGTGTACCAAATATCCATTAGTGGGTTAGAAGGTTGAAGAAAATTGTTAGAAATACATAGGAGCAAAAAGACAGTTTTGCATCTGAATTATATTCTTATGCTTTGCCCATTACTGCCTTTCATTAAAACACAGTTGATTTATGTAGAATATGACCATCTAAAAGCCAAAATATAGATAAAGAAGATAGAATCATAAAATACTTTTTTGTACTAGCAAATCTTTTTTTAGTGACCACATGATGGTGCTATGCATCCATTTTCAGTCATTTCTACACAGGACAGCATAGTTAAAAGCATATCTAAACCCAAAAACATAATGTAATGTTATATTAATAAACAGAATTGCAGCACTAACCAAAAAAATTAATTATGACACCAACCTATTTAACCAGCAACATACATCAACAAGCTGTAATATAATCCAAAAATATATATCCAGTGAAAGTCTTAATTCTTCATATGGTGAAAACGTGATCCATTAGAATAAATACTGCCAGGGGCGGACTGACCATTTGGAAACTTGGGCACTGCCCGAGGGCCCGGGGTCAGTAGGGGGCCCCATGAAATGCCCCTGGTACCTTTTTCATAGGCTTTTTTGAGTTTGGGCAAGGACACAGGGGCCCCATGATCCCCTAGTGCCCGGGGGCCCCATGAGTTGTCAGTCTGCCCCTGAATACTCCTTTAAAGTTCATGTGCGTGTAAAGGCAGGCGTCGCAATACTTGTGGCAATATAGTGTATATACACTATCCCAAGTATTGGGATGCCTGCCTGTACACGGTAGGCTTGATCAGTCTAGTAGTTAGGACCTGCATTACTGTGTAGTGAGAGCTGGGACACGGCTAGGTTTTTGTTTGATATTTTCTTGCCCTGACATTTGTAAATAGCACTAATAAACACCTTCACTGTTTGCCACCAATCTCACTGGACTTGGTATCTGTGCCTGAAAGACTTCTTACCCCCAGAAGCACATATCCCGGCTGCCTATCCCGAGCTCACATATGGTGGAGGATTGCGTGCACTCATAGCAAGGAACTGATATTTAAAGGGCCAGTACCTAGAGTGGCTAAAACATGGAGGAAACAGTTGGTGCTATCTAACGCTGCACAACAGCAAGCCAACGCTATTGTGCAGGAGCAAACAAGGGTCCTCTGCACACAGATTAGTGCTGTACAGGGGCAAACACAGAGGCTGTTTGGACAGCTAGCCACTGCTGCAGAAGCGGATAGGAAAACCCTGACTGAGGTCATGCAGATGCTGGCGCAGTGGTCACCTGCCAAAAGTGAGGATGTTGGAGAAAGGCCTTCAGCTCTCCATGTTGGTCTCTTACTTTCTAAGATGACTGCAGATGATAACCCAGAGGACTTTTTGCTGTTGTTTGAAAGGACCGCTGAGAGGGACGTTTTGCCAAAAACCGTGTGGGCCGGATTGGTCGCCCCTCTACTTACTGAAGAATCGCAGAAGGCCTATTATGATCTGGAGTCAAGCAGGAAAATCCTGGCACGTCTCGGTGTAACCTTGGCCATTCGAGTGTAATGGGTCAGCAGCTGGACCTTCCAAGGTGAGAGGCCCCCAAGATCACAGATGTTTGACCTAATCCACCTGGTGCAGAAATGGCTGCAGCCGGAGTCCCTGTCCGGGCCACAAATAGTGGAGCATGTGGTCATGGACCAATTTCTGAGGTCACTACCAGTTCCCCTGCAAAATTGGGTGAGCCAAGAGAACCCCTAGTTAGCGGACAACCTGGTGGAGCTTGTTGAGAGGTACTTTGCTGTAGAGAGCCTGGTTGCCACCCCTTCAGCCACATGGACTTTCTGCCCAAGGCCATGGTCTCCCTAAGAAGCCGGTAAGACTGTTTGTTATGGACCGACTGGCGGTAGCCTCTAGTGACCCTGAGGCCGGAATCCCTCAGGGCGCGGAATCTAAGCCTCAGTCTGCTGTTTCACCAGAGCCCCCGATGGTGGGGATGGACTTGAAGCAGCCTGAGACCAGGTCGCGACCCCCGAGTTCAACCAGCTGTGGTAGAGGTGGATTTGCCAGTGGTATGTAACAAGTGAGAGCCAGATGTGAAGAGGTAGTGTGTAACGTAGTCAGACAGGCCAGGTCGGTAACAGCAGAGGCAGACGGTACAGATCAGCAGGCAAAAGGATAAACGGGTCACAGGCCAGGTTCAGCAATAGGAGGTCAGGTAAACAGGAGAAAGCAGAAGAATGGTTAGACAAGCCAGGGATCAAGGCAGGAGAGAGTCACAATAATCCGGGTCAGGCAGGTTTGGCAACAAAGGCAATCTTAGGTACTAGGAACAGGAACAAGACCATACGGCAATGTGAGCATTGCAAGAGCTGGTTTAAATAGCCTGCCCGGCACTGACAGGCGCGCCTGGGTCCTAGTGCCTGCCAGCACTGTCATTGGTGACAGGCGCGCCTGGGTCCTAGTGCCCGCCTGCCTCTATGTCTTGTCGGGATCCTACGCATGTGCAGATTCATGCGTCGTGGTGATCTTCTCGTTCCCTGACACTGTTCTAGGGAAAGTGAGTGGTAAGCCTGGCAGGGAGACAGGGGGAAGGTTTGTTGGTGCCAGATCTGACGTTTGGCATCCCAAACAAGGGAAGCAAGTGCCAGTCAGCAAACCAAGCAGGGGCAATATCAGGTGTTTCCATTGCCATGAACTGGGACATGTTGCAGCAAAGTGTCCATTGAGAAATGAGCCAATGCAGTGTGACTTATCTCTCAGACGGCAGGCTATGTTTGCTGCTGTTTCATACGTTGCAGCACCAAGTGTGGGAAGACACATGTGCCAAATGACTGTTAATAATAGGCCTATTTATGGCTTTGCTGGACTCGGGAAGTCTGATTACTTTAGTTAAAGCTGAGATGATTGAAACTGTGAACTTGCATAATGGAAAAATTGCAGTGATTTGTGTACATGGGTATAACCAGGAGTATTCTATAGCCACTGTTATATTTGAAACTGACTTAGGTACTGTGACTCATCAGGCCAGACTCGTACCCCACTTAGTGCACGAGGCTATCATTGGTAGGGACTTCCCTAAGTTTTGGGAACTGTGGGATTGTCCCGACTCGGTCAGGTGGACTAACTCAGTGGCAGAGCCGCAACCCTTGGCCAACGTTAACAATGTGGGTTCAGGGGACTCTTCTCAGGGTTCCCCAGGTTTTCTTTTTTCAGTAATGGTGGGAGAATTGGAGGAGCCTGAGGAAGTCCCCACAACCAGTGGACGTAGCCACCCTTCTGCTGACATTGAGGCTACACTAGAGTTTACTGACCTTAAGGTACACAAGGAAAACTTTGGTACGGAGCAGAGAAAAGACCCTACACTTACCAAGGCCTGGGAAAATATAGTGATGATTAATGATGTACCTGTTGAACCAGGGGACAGGCCCTGTTTTCCTTATTTCAGCAGCAATGAAGGTTTATTGTATCGGGTATACAAAAAGAATGAAGAAGTTGTTGAGCAGTTGGTGGTCCCTAAGCCATATAGAAGGGTGGTGTTGGAACATGGGCACTTACTGGGAGGTCATTTAGGGGTGGGAAAAACCACTCAAAGGGTGGTGCGCAGGTTTTACTGGCCCTGGGTACAAAGAGACATTGAGAATTTTTGTCAATCCTGACCTGTGTGTCAAATCTCAGCACCCCTGCCCCACTTCCGAAGTCCTTAAGTGCCCTTACCCATTATTGAAGTGCCCTTTGAGAGGATTGCCATGGACCTTGTGGGCCCACTACCCAAGTCTGCCCGGGGCCATCAATATATCCTCGCAATTATGGATTATGCTACCCATTACCCTCAGACAGTTCCTTTGCGCACTGCGTCTGCTAAAAACATAGCTAAAGAGTTGTTCGTGGTGTTCAGTCATGTTGGGGTCCCTAAGGAGGTCCTTACAGACCAGGGCACACCATTCATGTCACGGGTAACCAGAGAAATGTGCAAATTGTTTAAGGTGATGCAATTGCAAACCTCTATGCACCACTAGCAAACGGATGGCTTGGTGGAATGCTGTAATAAAACATTAAAACAGATGTTGAAAAAGGTTGTTGATAAGGATGGGAAAAACTGGGACTTTCTTCTTCCATACTTAATGTTTGCCATCAGGGATGTTCCCCAGTCCTCTACTCTCCATTTGAGTTGCTCTATGGGAGTCAGCCTAGGGGACTCTTAGACATTTGTCAAACAACAAAAATAAAAAATCCCACCTCTAACTTGCCAGCCAGCTTGCAAACAAACCAAATGAACCTGTCTAACAGTACGCGTTAAAAACAGAGGTTAGTTAGCACACATTTGCAAGCACATGTGTAAGCTACAGAGCCTCATCACGGCACCCCAGTATTCTGTAGTTCCTAACTCTCCAATTTTAAGAGCCCCCATAGTAGAGGCACATGTATTTAATGGATAGACCAAGGGCAGGTGGACCTGAGGAAGCCCACCCCTCCTTAAAGGTACAAGAGCGCACTGGACACCCAGCATGTAGCACAATGGCAGCTAAGGTGTCCAGTACGCCCCCTCAACCAGCAATTCAACAGTACAAAAAATGGCCACTGCCCCAGTCTATAACTGGCCTTCACAGCAAGGAGCACATGGAAGGGCGACGCATTTCAAACAACAAAAATAAAAATTCCCAACTCAAACTTACCAGCCAGCTTGCAAACAAACCAAATTGACCTGTTTACAGTATGCGTTAAACACGGGTTTAGTTAGCACAATGGCAGCTAAGGTGTCCAATGGCAGCTAAGGTAGACAATGCCAAGGAAACATGGAAGTGGGAGCAAACACCCCACAAAAATGTAATTGAGCATATTGAACAGATGCAGGACAGAATTGCAGCAATTTTTCCTACGGTAAAACAACATTTACTTCAGGCCCAAGCAGCCCAACAAAGAGTATATAACAGGTGGGTCCGACTCTGTGTGTTCTCACCTGGTGACAGGGTCCTGGATAGTTCACACAGTTGCAAGAAAGTTCCTGGCAAAGTGGCAGGGGCCCTTCGAAGTAATTAAAAGAGTCGGACAGGTAAATTACAAGGTATATCAACAGTAAAACAGTAAAACAGTATCTGCCCCAGCAGATATACCATATAAATCTGTTAAAACCCAGGAAAGATAGACTGACATTGACTATGGGGGCCGTTCCTATAACTCCTAGGGGTACTGAGTCCCCTCTGGTCCCTGAGGTCACTATTCTCGACACCCTGTCTCCTTCCCAAAAACAGGAAGCTAGAGCCTTACTGATAAGAAACAGAGAGAAATTTTCAGAATTGCCTGGTACAACTTCAGCTGTTCAGTATGACATTGTAACAGAACCTGGGATCCGTATCAAACTAAAACCCTACCGAATTCCTGAAGCTAGGAGAAAGGACATCAGGGATGAAGTTCAAAGGATGCTGGAGTTAGATGTAATTGAGGAATCCAATAGTAACTGGTCTAGTCCTACTGTATTGGTCCCAAAACCAGATGGCACCTGGAGGTTTGGTAATGACTTCAGGAAGCTGAATTCGGTGACAAAATTTTACATGTACCCAATGCCTAGGGTAGATGAGTTGACAGATTCGGTAAGGCCCGCTATCTGAGCGTGTTAGAACTGACGGAAGAGAATTGGCAAATCCCCCTGACTGATAGCGCCAAAGAAAAGACAGCGTTTGTGACCCCGGAGGGTTCTTTTCAGTATAAAAAGATGCCTTTTGGGTTGCAAAATGCCCCTGCTACCTTTCAGAGGGCCATGGACAGAACCCTAAGATCTCACCAACAATATGCAGCTGCCTATCTGGATGACATTGTAATACATAGCACTGACTGGGAGTTTCACTTGCCCCGTGTCCAGGCGGTCTTGGATTCCCTTTTCAAGGAAGGTTTTACAGCCAATCCAAAGAAATGTGCCATTGGGTTTGAGGAAGCTAGGTATTTGAGCTACACTATTGGTTGAGGAATCCTAAAACCCCAATTAAACAAAGTAGAAGCCATCCAAGAGTGGCCACGTCCAGCATATAAGAAGCAGGTCAGGACATTTGAGTATCAGGGGGGTACTATAGAAGGTTCATCACGAACATTGCCACCCTGGCAGTTCCACTGACTGACCTGACAAAAAGGAAAGACTCGGTAATGGTGAAATGGTCCACAGAGGCAGAGGAGTTTTTTAAAATCTTGAAGGCCCTTTGTTCATAGCTAGTGTTGTACTCCCCCCAATTTCTCTAAAGATTTTTTGCTGCAGACGGATGCATCTGATGTTAGCATTGGAGCGGTATTGTACACAATGGGGAGGAGCACCCTGTGGTGTACCTGAGCGGAAGGCTCAATGAACTTGAGAAGAAATATGCTGTCATGGAGAAGGAGTGTTTAGCTGTAGGATGGGCCATGGACACACTGAGTTAGGACGCCAGTTTGAGTTGATAGCTGACTGTGCTCCCTTCAGTTGGGTGGCTCAAGAGAAGGAAACAAATAAACAGGTGAACTGGTGGTTTCTGGCCCTGCAGGACTATGCCTTCACAGTAAGGTGCAGGCCAGGGCTTAAGATGGGGGATGTTGATGCTCTATCCCGGGTTTATTCCTGTTGGGCCACAGGTGTTCCAACCCTGTGGTTGAAACAAGGGGGGGGGGGGGATATGTGGCAGAGCATCCCAAAGGAACCCTGGGAAAGTCCTTTTCGGGGTTTATAGATCTCCCAGGTTCCTTACCTATATCTTTAGGGATCTCTGATATGAGGTCCAGTGCAGGGTTTACCTCTCTCTCCATGGGCAATTAAGTCCTGGCTGGAGAGCTGAAAGGTTGGTGGAAACTAACAAGCTGTGTATGTTGTGGCTGACAAGGGGTAGGCTTAATCAGTCTGGTAGTTAGGACCTGTATTACTGTTTATTGAGAGCCAGGACATGGCTAGGTTTTTGTTTGATATTTTCTTGCCCTGTTTATTTTGGTTAAACACTGTACAGCACTTTGTATATAGTCTTTTGTATATAGCACTAATACACACCTTCACTGTTTGCCACTAATCTCACTGGATTTGGTATCTGTGCCTGAAAGACTGCTTACCCCAGGAGGCATATATCCCGGCTACCTATCCCCAGCTCACAAAATATATACCACATATATTGTATATTTGCATACACTGCTCAGAGAAATTTAAGGAACACTTTGAAAACACATCAGATCTCAACAAGAAAAAATATCATGCTCGATATCTATACTGATATGGACTGAGTAATGTGTTAGGAACGTATGGACACCCTATCGTTTAGTGGAAATGAAAATTATCAACCTAAAAAGGACTAAATTCAAAGACACCCTGAAAATCAAAGTGAAAAAATGATGCAGCAGGCTAGCAAAATTTGCTGAAATTTCATTGCAGCAACTCAAAATGGTACTCAGTAGTCTGAATGGCCCCCACGTGCTTGTATGCATGCCTGCCAACGTTGGGGCATGCTCCTAATGAGACGGATGGTGTCCTGGGGTATTCCTCCCAGATCTGGAACAGGGCATCACTGAGCTCCTGGACAGCCTGAGGTGCAACCTGGCAACATTGGATGGACCAAAACATAATATTCCAGAGGTGTTCTATTGGATTTAGGTCAGGTGAGCATGGGGGCCATTCAATCCTTCATCCTCCAGGAACTGCCTGCATACTCTCGCCACATAAGGCTGGGCTTTGTCATGCACCAGGAGGAACCCAGGACCCACTACACCAGCGTAGGGTCTGACAATGGGTCCAAGGATTTCATCCCGTTACCTAATGGCAGTCAGGGTGCCATTGTCTAGCCTGTAGAAGTCTATGAAGTTCCTCCATGGATATGCCTCCCTAGACCATCACTGACCCACCATCAAAACGGTCATGCTGAAGGATGTTCCAGGCAGCATAACATTTTCCACGGCTTATCCAGACCCTTTCACATCTGTCACATGTGCTCAGAGTAAACCTGTTCTCATCTGTGAAAAGCACAGGGCGCCTGCCAATTCTGTTGTTCAATGGCAAATGCCAACTGAGCGCTATGGTGCCGGGCAGTGAGCACAGGGCCCACTAAAGGATGTTGGGCCCTCAGACCACCCTCATGAAGTCTGTTTCTGATTGTTTGGTCAGAGATATTCACACAAGTGGCTTGCTGGAGGTCAATTTATAGGGCTTTGGCAGTGATCATCTTGTTCCTCCTTGCACAAAGGAGCAGATAGCGGCCCTGCTGATGCGTTAAGGACCTTCTATGGCCCTGTCCAGCTCTCCTAGAGTAACTGCCTAAACGTATTGACGTGCCATCCTGGAAGAGTTGGACAGCCTGTGCAACCTCTGTAGGGTCCAGGTATCCTGTCCTATTGCTAGCAGCGGACCCTGTTTTCTTTAGCACTAGCACAGACAAAATCCTTTCAAAATAGTAATTAAATATATTGTTGTACATGTTCTTGTAATGTACAAAAGTTTAATACTTGTTTATAATTTGTGCTGCTTTCAATTAATTCATAATAGCAAGTTAATCCAGATACACGTCTTATCCTAAGGTGACTCTCACTCCTGCACACTGCTGTACTGGATTACAATCACCCATGTCACTACACAGTTTGCTGGAACATTCTGTAAAAGTCACCACAGTAAAATGGTGATGTTCAGTCTCAGCTGGAGCATGCACACTACCCCGGGAAATTCATACAATGAGTTCACAGGCTGTTCACAGCACAGGAAGAGAAAACACATAGAAAGTAACAGGAAATTGTAATTAATTATACCTAGTGAGTCAATGGTTTAGCATGACAGTCAGGCCTCTGAGAAAGAAGAGGAAGCTATCACCATGCTCCCCTGTGGGGCTATGTGACATGGGACAAGTAGTGTTGTGGGCACTTTTAACTGAAGTTTCACTTTAAGATTTTAGAGATCTGCTGCCCTCTATTGTTAGCTTCTAATATTACAGTGTTATGTATAATTATGTATTAGCACTTTCTGTCTCTAGGAGGCTAGCATTGATACCCATAAGGAGGAAGTGGAGAGAGAGAGGGAATCTCAGTCACATGTCCTGTCCATGCTGCTAACTCCAGGCCAAAAGGGACTATTATTTATTCCTATGTTCTTATAGTTTAACTGCAGCTGCCCATAGCTTCTTGAGTGTGTATTTGAATCCTTATGACAGACAGATTATTTCTGTTCTTTTGTTATTATCTCACAAGCACAGTGCCAGATAGCTAGGTCAGTAAACTAGTAGGTGAACTTGTTTATTGCAATATAATTCATATACAGCTCTTGCTATTTTAGTTTACCCTGTCCTTTCTGATCTGGGATTCTATAGATAGTTTTAGCTTAAGACTCGATAACCAGCATAGACTAGAGACAGGTTAGGCATCTGACGTCTACTTCTGGTAGTTAGAGGTCTGGTTGCATGACAGATTAAAAACTGCTTGGGATAAAGTAGATAGGCTGACTCTGAGTTCCAGTTCCACACCACAGTTTCTGCTGGTGAGAAGCTGCAATCCAGGCTGGTTGGAGAACAGTTGGAGGATCTCGCCACACGGCGATCATCCTCAGGGGCCACTGCAACTAAACTCTGCTGCAACATTCGTCTGGAGGTATCTTTATTAAAATCTGTGTATACACCTGGGTATATGTGCGCAATTCCACCAAGACTTTTGCTGGGGCCTTTGCTGATAATATCTATTTGTACATTGGCTGTACTGTATGTACTATTAATAATTGTTTCTAATATAAAGCTTATATTGTTTCCATAATGGCGTGCATCTATATACTTTTGGATAATTCTATATGCTGGCTGCAGTGATTCCTCTGCTCCAATTACTTTGATTACTTTACTGGTAAATTTCCCAGAAAGGGAATCCCATCTATCCCAAGAGGCCCTGTCTTGGGTGGAGGCAGTGCCAACTTTATTCTCAGAAGGTTTTGGTTATTTTATTTTCCTACAGGTTTAGTGAACTATCCTGATTGGGGAGAGTCATTTCTCATAACCCCCCCCCCCCCCAAAGAAGGCTACAACCTTATACTGGTTTTGAATATGAAAGAATAGAAAACGTACAGTCTTTATGTCCATACACACTGATTGAAATAATGCAACCATAGAAACACCTGCCAGGAACTGTTTTTGTCTTCACTGAATCTGTCTGGAATTGATATATGGGGCCAGCAGTATGTTTATGACCTTTTGTTTGAATATGGTACATGTCCCAAGCTCAGAACAGATGTTGCCATAGAGAATTTTAGCTTACCTTCACCTTGGCATATACAGTGGGCAGATTGACATTATTCTTTAAAGCTTGATAGATGAATATTCAAACAGGAGGAAAGAGAAACCCTAACAACAAATATCTTATTTTCTCCATTCCAGTTTAAATATACCATTGAATGAAATAAAACTATTAACCCCACTAGAAATACAGTGCTGTCAAGTGTCTTGTGCGCTCTGCAATGTTATCTCAAACAATGCTATCAGGAAGTGTGTTAAAGCTAAAGAACACCTCCCCTTACGGCATGGAAGGAGAGGTGTTCTTTACCACACTTCCGGTCCTAGAGTGGTAACACTGCTCCTCAAAATATACAATATGCTGAGTAAGCATTTGGACAGGAAGTTTGGTAATGGTACGATCAGAAGGTGAAAAAAAATGTTAAAAGAAAAAACTTGAAAAAAATGAATACGGCCACTACATCTAAGGACAGGTAGGCTGAAATATATACCGTATTTTTCACTCCATAAGATGCACTTTTTCCCCCCCATAAAATGGCGGAAAATGTCTGCGCGTCTTATGGAGCGAATATAGAGTGGCCGCTCGGCTCTACTGTGCAGAAGAACCTGCTCCTCCGTTGTGCATGTTCCTCGGTCCAGCGGTGTCCTGCTTCCATCGGCCATCTTCTCTCCCTGGCGCCAGCATCTTTAGTGTGGGCACCCAGCTGGGTGCCCACTGCGCATCTGCGAGAAGCATTGCGTTTTGTGAATGGCCCCGTAGTCATGTGGGACCTGTCATGTGTCCGACAAGACTACAGGGAGGAAGTGGGAGAGGACAACTCCGCAGAAGTGGGAGCGGTACCATCAAATTTGGGTACCCACCCCGCCCCCTCCCCAAAGGTCTGCACTCTCTGGTCATCTCCTGTACTATGTCTGCAGTCTCTGGCTTAAATTTCCATTGACAATTGATTAATTGAAAAGATGGGTCCATAGGTACTGGACTAGACATAGGTAACAGAATATTTGGTATAATTATAGAAAGTTTTGCACAACAGATAAATGGTAAAGAAATTAATTTGTGCCGGATATAAAATACTGTGTGTCAAAAAATATACAAATGCAATAAACATGTAAAATGTAAGAAAACAGTACTAGACAAATATTGAGAACAAAGAATTAATCTTTTTACCAGCATTTTTTTGTCTTCATTTAATTACCATTTTCTTTTAGTAATTATAGGGACAGGGAGGGGAAGGAAAAGTAGAAATTACATGGAAAAGAGACTTGCGGCCAGTGGTATGCAAAGCGCACATTCATTTCCTGTTGCAGTCTCTTTTTTTATTGGGAATATATAAAACTGTGCCGGTGCTTACCTCTTCTTACAAAAATGCTAACTGCTTGTCTTTCATGCCCATCCAAAGGCTTTAACTCTGGTTTGAGTGACCAGCCAAAAAAAGTATGGAGGCCTTTTGACTTCTGCATGTGTAAAGGGTAATGTAACATAATTCCTCTTTCGTGGGAAAAACAACGCTTTAAACAAACCAAAAAATGATATAGTGTATACAAATCTGACTCAGTCATATTGTAATTGAATGTTATTAAAAATTACCTTTCCTTTTCAATCTGCAGCACTGTAATTTTTTGTAAAATGCAATGTAATATGGCAACCTGGAGGTGTTCTATAAACAGATGTTGTACGGAATCCCCCCCCCCCCCCATTTCCTGCTTGTGTGATTGGCTTACTGATATTCCCAGACGTCTGCACTAACATTTGTAGCAGTCTCTGCAACAAAAATGTCATTTTGGGTGAGATACTTCCAAAGGGAGATCACATGTAAAGGGATGCAGGCCCTGCCAATTTCCATATTAGAGCCCTATAAGTGCAGGCGCAGCAACTGATTGATAATTATAAAACCACTCCCATTCAGATTAACTCTGCACATGGACACAAACAGCTATTTCTTCAGAATAACAAAAGGTAGGAATCTGCAACAAAGTTTGCTAAAATCCTTAAAATGTATATTCCCCACCCGGAGGGGAAGGTTTTTTTCACAACAAAAGTGGAGTAAGGACTCATGTACATGGGGCATTTGGAAAACTCTTCTGAATGGTGGAAACTGACTGCTGGAAAACGTAGGTTAAAAAAACGTCAGTTTAGCTGCGTTTCCATACCGCGTTTATGTGCGTTTGCGTTTAGAAGCATTTTTAAAAGGTAAACCTCAGGAGACCCTCCCAAATGTCCAGAATGCACTGAAAAATAGTAAAAAATTAACTATTTCAGACATTTTGAGAGGAATAGAGAGCAGAAGCAGAGAGAGCAGTATGTGTTGAGATATCCTGTCTATTCTGGTTGTATTCACTATGGATCCCATCATGAGCATAAAGCAGCACGTTCTACCATTTTTTCCTTCACAAGAAACCTGGAACTGACTGCGCTGGTGTACTAGGTTCATTTGAATACATGAAAAATGTTTTGCATGCATTTCTGATGATGAAAAAAGGCTCTGGACATGGAACAGTTAAAAAAGCTTCTAAACGCAAATGTTTACAAATGCGGTTAACCGCATTTACAAGCATTTGGCGTTTGAAACGCCGGTAAAATCTACTCCTGAATGCAAGTTTGGTGCTTTCAAAAAAAGACTGTAAACTCAACTGCCTGTAAACAACGATGTGTACATGGTCACATAGGAAAACATTAGGGAGAGTTCAGGGGCTGCTGAAGAAAAACGCTCAACAGCTCCTGAACGTCAGTTTATCAGCTGCAGTGTACGTGAGCCCTTACTCTTAACTCTCTGCCTGCTTAGTCCAGGTCAGAAATTCACAAAGCCTTGAAATCTTACATCTTTCATATTTCTCACAAGTCAGACTTCCAGTAAAGGTATTTTCCTGTCAAGAAGGGAGATCTTTTTTTCTTCCCTTTTTACACAAAGAATTCCAGTCCTGGGTTTCACTAATCTAAGGAGATGCTGCGTGCAGGTATACTCTGGTATTATTTCCCCTTTTGAACAGCTGATAGACTTTAGGACAGATGGAGCGCTCTATCTCCTGACAATTTCATACAATGACTAGCATAGCAAAAAAAAAAGGATAAAAATGGCTCTTTGCGCTTATCTCAAAGGACTGCTGTACCTAAAAGCGTCTATGGGTAGCAGACAGTCAGTTACATTTAAAGATCACTCATGCAGTCATCTTCTTTTCAGAAACACCTTTTTTTGCAGTGGTGTTCTACAGTTACATTTTAAAATCGTGGGATAAAACAACACCTTTTAATGGAAAATGGAACAAAATTGTGTCTATCTATCTTGTATACATCTTTTTTTTATTATTAATTAATCAATCCATATTCCTTTATTTATTTATTTTTTACCTCTGGCTAATCTAGTTAATGTAGCAGTTTCTCCCTGGAGCCTTGGGTCTCAAAGTGATGCTGACATAAATAAAGATAATGATACCAGCGACAGCTCCAATTTATGTGTCGAGGTTAATCAGGTCAATCAAGGAGATAATATCTAGATGATATAAACTCCAAAATCAACTGGATCCTCTATAAATTGGCTTTTGAAAATATAATATAGCTTGTTCCGCCTCTTTGCTTTACGATATCTTGATGATCTCTCATGTGTGAGATAACTTTTGTGTTACATTATTGTTTCCTATGTACGTAAATCTGTGTCTGTAAGATTAAAAGATAAACAAAACCCAAAAGGAATATTTTACTTATAGGCTACTTCTGGATCCAACAACAAGATCTCTGTGTCATAATCCATTTGACTATTATTTCATTGGAGAATTCTCATGGGAATTGTAGATGGTTTTACCCACTTTTGTGTGTTTCAGCACCCTAATTATTTATTTCAGGTACTTTTATAGCACCGTCAGTTTATATACATATTGTACATTCACATCAGTCCCTAACCCTCAAGGGGGGTACAATCTAAGGTACCTAACTCACATTCATACATACACATACTAGGGCCAATTTAGACAGGGTCTAATTTACCTACCAGCATGTCTTTGGAGTGTGGGAGGAAACCAGAGTACCCGGAGAAAACCCACGCAGGCACAGGGAGAACATGCAAACTCCAGGCAGGTGGTGCTGTGGTTGGGATTCCAACCAGCGACCCAAGTACTGCCAGGCAGAGGTGCTAACCATTTAGCCACTGTGCTGCCCAGTTGCAATGAAATTACTATACTCTAGCTAAAGTGCAAATTGTATGACTATGATAAAGATATGCAAATACATTGTAAAAATAAGAACCACTTTCTGAGATCTGCCCAAGTTCTGGATATGTAGTTAAAGTACTACACCCACAACAGTAAAATCAGTCTGTATATGCAGTAAAGCATGCTTGCTATACTCACTAACCTAAGGGGTTAATCCTCTGCATTGTGTAAAAACGCTGTTTGATCCTGACTTCTCTGATCCTCCCCCTCTTATCTTCTGATAAGATATATTGGGGATGATTTTCTAAAACTGTGTGCAAATTCTGGAGCAGCTCTGCTTAGAAACCAATCAGCTTCCAGGCTTTGTTGTCAAAGCTTAATTGAACAAGCTGATGTTAGAAGCTGATTGGCTAATATGAAGAGCTGAACCAGATTTTGTGCTCTACAGTTTTAGTAAAATAACCCCATTGTGTGGAGTCATTATGCACATGCTCAGTGTGGTGTGTATTGGTAGAAAGTTGTTTTTCTCTTGGGAGAGTGCATGTGATCAGCACTGTCCAGACAGATGTCAGAGATCCTGCATCCTCCTAGGGCAGAATGAAAACTCATCCTACAAGCATTATCATGTGCTCTGCTGGACACAGATAGAAGTAACAAGATTTCTCTAGCGGCTGATGAGAAAAGGTATTTAGCAGTTTATATTAACTGAAATAATTTCATTTCCATGTTCTGTATACTGTGGGAGACCAGATATAGTGAATGCAGGGTCCTGGGTTTAGTAACACTTTAACCTCCCTCGCCAAGATATTTAATTAGTTGTCAATTTATGATTCGCTACAGTCCCCTAGGAACACAAAAAGGAGTTATGTAATATCTGGCATTCTTAGTATCTCTAATACAAGGTGGTTAATTTACTAAAGCCAAGCTGTTCTCTTTGCAAGGGAAGTTGGGCTTTATTGATAATGTTTCAACATTTCTTCATGTACATATCACATTCTTCATGATTTGTTTCCCCCTTTCCACTTTACTGCAGCCATTACTGTGATTCCAGTCAGTAGTCATTTCAACATTCTTTACGAACAATGTAGTCAGGTAGCGTGTGCTCTTAGTAATTAGTGGCAGCTCACAAGGTGCTTATTGATTCCATTCTGTGCATAGTTATGTAATGTCAGTCCAAAACATCCTGGGAGAACATAACAGCCATTCCAGGATTATTACATTTATTGTGTCATTAAAGATCCAAAATTGCATTACCAATCGTGCAAAGTTAGCCCTTCATCAGGTACACCCATTTTTTGACTGATATTATGGAACAGTGATATGAAATTACACAAGATTATATTACTGTTGGGAGAAAACATTTTCTTGCCCAGTTTGCCAATCTTTTTCTAATGACTGTAGGCCCTGTGATTGTCACAGACAGTTATTGTAGATGGAAATCTTAATTTAGTAATGCTGAGATGTTCTTAGCATGTTGTCGGTAATATATTTAGTACGCATACCCATAGTATTACAAACACCTCTGCACTTTAACCCCTTGGCGCCGGCACCTCCCGGCCCTTTAAGGGTTTCAGAATCTGGGAGGCAGGGTGGGGTTTTAGGGTCATGTGATTCACTGTCACGGCGGTCACATGATCGGGAAAGGTCCCGATCTCCTCTTGCTTGAGTACTGGATATGTGTGCTGGGAGCGCGCAGGGTGCGTGCTCTAAGCACATATGTTTCTCTTAATTGCACGCAAATGTGTGGCTGATCGGCGTCAAAGCCTAGACGCCGGGAGGCCGCACAGAGGTTAAGGTACATATACAGAACTTTAAAGAGCATGAAAACCCAACATTTCATATTCCTGATATGTGCCTGCTGTACCATGTACTTGTATGAAAAAGTATCCTGTTCTCTTTGTATTGTGTCCCTTGTGTGAAATCCCTGGTGTTCCTGCCAGTCCTGATTTCCTATTAAAAACTGACCACGCTGGACAGGAGCACACACTGTGGTCAGTCCTTTAGCTATGCTGCAAACTGAGTCTACTCTCTCCAATGATCAGACTCCTGAGAAGCTCCGTGTACTGCTTTTTGCCCTCCCCCAGCTCTCTGTTCTCAGCTGCATAAGGGGTTTAGAGGGTATGTGATCACTTATAAAATAACTCATACAAATATGTTTTACCTTTCATTTACATTTTAAACTGTATGAATTACTTTACAAGGTGAGGGTTTACATAATAATTTAAGCTAGTCTTGGCCTAGGCAGGGACTGTGGGCTGGAGAAGACTATAGGAGTACATGTGGTATTAGATACCTTCATTCTCTTCTACCTAAACTAAAGATATAAATGTATATACTGTATGTACAGTGGGGCAAAAAAGTATTTAGTCAGCCACCAATTGTGCAAGTTCTGCCACTTAAAAAGATGAGAGAGGCCTGTAATTGGCATCATAGGTAGACCTCAACTATGAGAGACAAAATGAGAAAAAAATCCAGACAATCACATTGGCTGATTTGGAAAGAATTTATTTGCACATTATGGTGGAAAATAAGTATTTGATCACCTACAAACAAGCAAGATTTCTGACTCTCACAGACCTGTACCTTCTTCTTTAAGAGGCTCCTCTGTCCTGCACTCATTACCTGTATCAATGGCACCTGTTTGAACTTGTTATCAGTATCAAAGACACCTGTCCACAACTTGCACAATTGGTGGCTGACTAAATACTTTTTTGCCCCACTGTAGCAGCCATTACCTAGTAAGTACACCCTCTTGAAGACCAAGCCTTTTCTGACTCTTTTTGTTTACATGTAAAAATCAGTATTTTGTGCAAGAAAATTACTTGGAACCCCAAACATTATATATTTTTTAAAGCAGAGGCCCTAAGATTAAATTGACACAGAACTGTCATCCGCTTGCTCTTGGGAGATCAGTGGAGAGATCTCCCGCTGAGCAAGTGGATCCGCTAAATGGGTACATCCCGTGTGAAAAGAGCCTATCAGTGCAAAAACTGCACATCTCAAAAACAGCCCTCAATAGCTCTGTATAGAAACCATTCAGCTTCCAGGTTTTTTTGTCAAAGCTTCATTGAACAAGCTGAAGTTAGAAGCTGATTGGCTACCATGCACGGCTGTACCAGATTTTGCGCTCTCCATGCACAGGCTACAAGCAAATGGACACATTTGCAGGTGCAGCAGAAAAACACTGAGTATTTCTATGGTTTAGGATGTTTTAGAGCTGTGTGCAGCTGCCCTTGGAGATGAATGGGTGAAGATGGCTGTGTGTAGTTATGCACTGCTATTTGCTGCCATTTGCACACTAGGTGCGTTCGGCGCATTTCCACATCAAAACTCATCCCTAAATTCTAATTGCTGAGCACTGTAAAGCTACTATACTTTGTGCAATGGATTGGAGTACACTGAGAATGTGAGTTTGTTTAAATTTAAAATGGAGCCCCTGTTTGGTCTGTTAGATATACGATTGAAAGAATTTATAAATATCTGTTTGATAAGTGCAAGAAAATCTGTTGGTCATGCCAGAAATCCAGCAAAGAAGAAATTTCTAATGACTTGAAACCTACAAAGCCAGTGCTAAAGACCGATTTCCTTTGGTCATGGCAATGATGACATGTGTCTTACTGATGTGTCTACTATAAGGACTTCATTTCATCAGCTATTTTTTTTTAAAATTGGATGCATGCATTATTAGTTCCATGTCTGCCATCCCTCTCTGCCAATAACTCCACTGGCTTCCCATTGGCCAATGAATAAAATCCAAAACATTAACAATAACATATAAAGTAATTTACAACTCTGCCCCAAATTACATCACCAAATTTGTCTTTAAATATCACCCAAACCGTCCTCTCTGCTCCTACCAAGACCTGCTGCTCTCTAGCCCCCTTGTCTCCTCCTCTCATGCTTGTCTCCAGGATTTCTCCAGAGCCTTCCCCATCCTCCATCCTCTGGAACTTTTTATCACAATCTGCTCACTTTTAGACATCCATGAAAACCTATCTCTTCAGGGAAACCTATCCTACCTTCAGCTAATAACTCAATCTTCCATTTCTCCCATCAGTTCATTCCCCACATTTATTACATTTTGTACCACCAGCTCCTTCCTATTAGAGTGTAAGCTCCCAGGATCAGGGCCCTCCTTACCCTCTTGTATTGAACTGTATTGTTGCTGTATTGTCTCCCTTTATATTGTAAAGCACTGAGCAAACTGTTGATGCTATATAAATCCTGTATTATAATTTAGTGTATACTGCACTGACAAGCAAAAGCATAGATTTTTAAATGGTTTTCACTGTGTTTTTGAAAGACTCCATTGATATGACAAGAATGACAACATTTAGGTCAATGCACCATAAGGACTTCCGCAGTGCTTGCTGCAACACAGAACAACACATAGGAAAAAAGTGTGTCCTAGAGAGAGAGATATTTGTTCTTGTCCATGCATTTTGCCAACACTACAATAAAAAAGCTAAATTTGAGACAAATGTTTTGGGAAAAAGACAATGTATTAGACTCACCCATAAACACTGAATATTTAATAATTAAGGGACAGCTTGTCATATCCTTAAATTCAAGCTTTTAAGGAATACAATTTAAAACAAAGAATATTAACACAATGCCCTCAATGTACACACCTTGTACATTATATTTTTTTAAGTTAACTAAAATTTATTACTGGCACCTAAGATTTATTTTACAGAATCAATTTGAAAATCATACATATTATGTCAGTATCTAGTCATATAGATTGATCATTTACTATTCCTCCATCATGCACTGGGATAGGTCAATCAATAAGTTGCACATAGATTCACAAGACATGTTTGCTTTGGAAGGGCTGTGGAGAGGTACTATAAGAAAAAATACATTAAGTCTGATTTATGCTTCCAGCCAGCTAATGAATTCTCGAGAAAGAGTTTCAGCTGATGTAAAGATATGTGTCACAGACTTGAAAATATTGCTGATTCTTGAAACTGGACATCAACGGAACAACATATTGAATAATGAAGAAGCCAGGGATGTTGAGAGAGCTTTAGTAAGCAGGCATAGGTTAGGTAGGGTAATTTATTACATACCCCTGTGTCAATAACCAACTGAGCGATAATGTCTCAAAGTCAGAAAATACTCATTGAATGTGTTTCCAAAGCAAAAATAGTTTTTGTTATTCGAGATAGTGGAAGGCTTACATATTCTGTTTATCCTTTTGAAATCATTTGACATTATTGTACAGTTGCAGAGGAAAAACAAGAGTATCCAATGGGGTACAACTGTTCAAGTGACAGGCATATAAGAGGGGAAATTCCCTAACTATGGAGAAATTTCCACTCACTTCTTGTTGTGTCTATGGGATAGTTTATGAAAAGATGTTCCCTCAAAGGGACACAAAAGAGACAGGGTTTTAACCACCTCCCGCCATATAGTCCAATGACGGGTGCAAGGTGGTTTTCTCGTTCTAGGAGGACGACATATGCACATCAATGCCACATATCAGTGCCCATCTGAGCTGCCTTTCAGTGTCACCCTATCAGTGCTGCCAATCAGTGCCGCCTATCAGTGCCAGTCAGTGCCGCCTATCAGTGTGCATCAGTGCCGCCTATGAAAAGACGTTCCCCCAAAGGGACACAAAAGAGACAGGGTTGTAACCACCTCCCGCCCGCCATATAGTCCAATGACAGGTGCAAGGTGGTTCTCTCATTCTGGGAGGACGTCATATGACGTCCTCCCATTCTCACCGCGCATGCGCGGCTCAGGGAGCGCGCTGCGCAGCGATCGGCGGTGCGCTGTGTCCCTCGGACACAGTGGTTTACCGATCCAGGGAAAGAGCCGAAGATGTTGGCTTGGTCATGTGATCAGCTGTATCGAATCACAGCTGATCACATGTAAACAGGGAAATGCCGGTTATCGGCATTTCTCTCCTCATGAGCTGTCGCGCTGACAGCTTGAGAGGAGAGCCGGTAATCGGCATTCCGCGGAGGGGACATGTACACTGATCATCAGGGCACTGATGATCAGTGTGGCCTGATGATCAGTGTGGCCCCAGAAGTGCCACCTGTCAGTGTCCATCAGTGCCAGCTGTTAGTGCTGAACAGTGCCACATGCCAGTGCCCATCAGTGCCACATCAATGCCACATATCAGTGCCTACCAGTGCACATCAATGCCACATATCAGTGCCCATCTGAGCTGCCTTTCAGTGTCTCCCGTCAGTGCCACCTATCAGTGCTGCCAATCAGTGCCACCTATCAGTGCCAGTCAGTGCCGCCTATCAGTGTGCATCAGTGCCGCCTATCAGTGCCCGTCAGTGCTGCCGATCAGTGCCAGTCAGTGCTGCCTATCAGTGCCAGTCAGTGCCGCCTATCAGTGCCATATATCAGTGCTGCCTTTCAGTGCCCATCAGTGATACCTGTCAATACCCATCAGTGCCACCTACCAGTGCCTCCTCATCAGTGCCCATCAGTGCCACCTATCAGTGTCCATCAATGCAGCCTATCTGTGCCCATCACTGCAGCCTCATTAGCACACATCAGTGAAGGTGAAAAATCACTTATTTACAAAATTGTATAACAAAAACTAAGAAAAAACGTTTTTTTTTTCAAAATTTTCAGTGGTTTTTGGTTTGTTTAAGAAAAAATAAAAAACCCAGAGGTGATTAAATACCACCAAAATAAAGCTCTATCCAACACAAAAAAATGATAAAAAGTTCATATGGGTACAATGTTGCATGACCGCGCGATTGCCATTCAAAGTGCAACAGCGCTGAAAGCTGGAAATTGGCCTGGGCACGAAGGGGGTATAAGTGCCCTGTAGGCTAGCGGTTAATCATTCCTCACTCTGTCCAAAATTAAAAAGATGTTTTGGTTTTAGATTCACTTCAATGACCAAAGCACTGTATAATAAATTATACAGCTCTTACCTAATGGAATTACCTGTCCATAATTGATTTTATTTATAAGGACACCTGGAAAAAAATATAAATGCAGTAAAACATCATGGGGTAGATTTACTAGAATTGAAACACTCAGAATCTGGTGCAGATGTCCATGGTAGCCAATCAGCTTTTAACCTCAGCTTGTTCAGTTAAACTTGGACAAAAACCCTGGAAGCTGATTGGTTTCAATGCAGAGCTTCACCAGATTTTGCACGCTCCAGTTTTAGTAAATCGCCTCCCAAGTATCTTATATATTTCAAAAATGGACCGCTCTAAGGTCACAAATTAACTAAATAAACTGTGTAATCTTTAAAGTGATAACATTGAGCAAAATACAAATACAATATTCATATTCAGTCCCAACATGTGAATAATTGGTGCAACGGTGCTGTATCATTAACGGTGATACTCCATACTGAAATGACAAGTGCTTCACTGTGTTCATATTGGTGCCCCACATAGATGTAAACTTACCGTCATTTCATGACCACCTATCTCTAGGTAAGTCACACTCGCTTTTTGGGACTATCCCAGTATGCAATCCGGTCCTGATGGCCGATATTCCTTTGCCCTTATAACCGTGGTTGCTGGTGGTAACCAATAACTTTCCACTAGATCTGCATCAATGTTAGGCAGCTCCTCTCCTGCACAGGCAGTATTTCATATTTTCAGCATAAATCAATATTAATATTTTATTTGTATTTTGCTCAGTGTTATCCCTTTAAAGATTACACAGTTTATTTTGTCAATTTGTGATCTTAGCGCAGTCCATTTTTGAAATATATAAGACTTTGTGTTTAGAAATTCACATTTAGGACTGCTGCTATATAGGTTTCTTATATATAGTTAATTCTTTCAAATATATATTAATTTTTTTCCTAAGCGCAGCAGCACCCCTTTTTCCTCCCAAGTATCAATTTGCAATCTCATGTTCTCTTTTAATATAATGTATGTATATTTTGAATATATTGTGGAAATCTTATTACTATGGGCAGCACAGTGGCTTAATGGTTAGCACTTCCACCTGGCAGTATTTGCGTTGTTGGTTTGAATCCCAGCCATGGCACCACCTGCCTAGGGGTTGCATGTTCTCCCTGTGCCTGCGTGGGTTTCCTCTGGGTACTCCAGCTTCCTCCCACACTCCTAAGACATGCTGGTAGGTTAATTGGCTCTTATCTAACTAGTATGTGTATGAATGTGAGTTAAAAACTTTAGAATGTACACTGATGTGAATGTACAATATATCTGTAAAGTGCTGCGTACATTGACGGCGCTATATAAGTACCTGAAATAATAAATAAACACTAATGAAGAGCGGTATAACCTACAAATAAACTTTGAGTAAGCAATGTTGAAAGAAAACATTTTAATAGTTACATATTTGTTTGTATAATTAAAATCAAGTCAAGGCTACTTAACAAGAGTAGTGTCTAATGATGTTGGATCTATGTTTATTGCAATCAAAAGGTTTAACAACCTCTCAACTTGCAGAATTTTTATGGATAGCTTCAAAGCTGCTCATTTATTTCTAAGCTGATAAAAATGGTTGACTCCCTCTGTTCCCCTATTTATCTTCTTAACCCCCAACTGTCTGTCTGGAGTGCCATACATACTGAAAGAAGGAGGTTTTCACCCTCTCCTGGGTAATTGTGCTGGCCATGAATCATGCTTGCTGCAATTAATTAGAGACCTTGGTCCTATGTGCAGAGTTATTAATCCAGAACTCACAATCATACTTAAGAAAGAAGAGTGAAAGACTGTTAACCACTTGAGCTCCAGAGGATTTACCCCCTTAATGACCAGGCCTCTTTTTGCTACTCGGTGCTGCACTAATTCAACTGATAATTGTGCGGTCATGCAATGCTGCACCCAAACGAAATTTACGTCCTTTTTTTCACACAAATAGAGCTTTCTTTCGGTGGTATTTGATCACCTGTGCGCTTTTTATTTTTCACGCTATAAACATAAAAAGGCCAATCATTTTGAAGAAAAACAATATTTTTTACTTTCAACTATAAAAAATATATAGTAAACTCAAAGTTGGTTATAAATTTAGGCCAAAATGTATTCTGCTCCATGTTTTTGGTAAAAAAAATCCCAATGAGTGTATATTGATTGCTTTGTGTGAAAGTTATAGCGTTTACAAACTATAGTATAAATAATGCAACTTACGCCATTTTTCTGCTATACAGCGCTGCGCTAGTTTAACGGACAATTGCGCGGTCATGCAATACGGTACATAAATTAAATTTACATCCTTTTTTTCCCCACAAATTGAGCTTTCTTTCGGTAGTATTTGATTGCCTGTGCGGTTTTTATTTTTTGCGCTTTAAAAAAAAAGGCTGACAATTTTGAGGAAAAAAAAACAATATTTTGGACTTTTTGCTATAAAACATGTCCAGTAAAAAAAAAATGCAAAAATCAAATTTAGTCATAAATTTCTGCCAAAATGCATTCTGCGACATGTCTTTGCTAAAAAAAAAACCCAATACGTGTAAATTAATTGGTTTACGTGAAAGTTATAGCGTTTACAAATGGCAGGAAAGATACTGGGATTTTTAGTTTTTTTTTCATACTAATAATGGCGGCGATCAATGAATTATGGCGGCGATCAGGGACTTATGGCAGCAACCACCGACTTATGGCGGGACTGCGGCGGACATTCTGACATTGGGGGGTACTGACTTGGGGTCACTGACATCCCCAAAAACACTAATACAGTGATCAGTGCAAAAAAAAAAAAACTGACACTGTACTAATGGCAATGGGGAGGAAGGGGTTAACTTTATTTTGCAGGGAAGGGTTATAGGAGTGAGGGGAGTGTTTTACTAGGGGGCGGGGGTATGTACTGGACGGTACAAGGCTGATCGAGAAACTGTTCTTTCTCGATCAGCTCATCCTTGAGCTGACAGGGAAGTGACAGACAGCACAGCTACTGCAGCTGTGCTGTCTGTCACTGTTTGCCGCCGATCACCGGAACATAGCCGCTAACGAGCGGCTGTGACCCGGCGACTGACATCTGCGGACAAAATGTGTCCTAAATTATCCTAATTCCTTGTGGTATAGGGCAGACAGAGTGCTAGTAAAAGCTTAAGTTTTTTTAACAGTTGCGTTTATTGAAATTCTTCATACGTAGAACAAAGCAAGGTACATAAGAACAGGCAAACATATGGCAAGCAGTATCAATACAATACACATGACATTTCCACACCAAAGATCATACTGAGTCAACAGGACATCCAGAGTGATGGCGGGGGTATGGGGAGGAAGGGGAGAGAAAAGGGGGAAGAGGAGGAAAACCTCCTAGGGGGAAAGGCTAAGTTTAGCACACTCCCCTTGCCTCGATTACGGCGATCCTAAGTTTCAACCTGGCCCTTATCCACAAATCTTTGTATTGTGGACTAACAAAAGCTTGATTCATAGAATGGAACATAACCCACATCCTGTGGAGACATTTCATTGCTACCAGATAGTCTCTTTTGTAAAGTTCATGTCTAGAGAGGGTTCCAAAGTGAAATCTCTTCTCTGCATACTTTACTTACTACTCAAAAATTATCTTGCATGCTATAGCGGGAACAGGATCTAGAAAAGACTATGGACCTTCAGGAAAGACAGGAAGTCACAGACAACTTTTCATAGGTCTCCATCAATACAGCCTTAATAGAATCTAATTAACCACTAGCCTACAGGACACTTATACCCCCTTCCTGCCCAGGCCAATTTCCAGCTTTCAGCGCTGTCACACTTTGAATGACAATTGCGCGGTCATGCAACACTGTACCCATATGACATTTTTATCATTTTTTTGTGACAGAGCTTTATTTTGGTGGTATTTAGTCACCTCTGGGTTTTTATTTTTTCTTAAAGAAACCAAAAACCACTGAAAATTTAAAAAAAAAAAGTTTTTCCTAATTTTTGTTATAAAATTTTGTAAATAAGTAATTTTTCTCCATCACTGATGTGCGCTAATGAGGCTGCAATGATGGGCACTGATGGACACTGATAGGTGGCACTGATGGGCACTGATGAGGAGGCACTGGTAGATGGCACTGATGGGCATTGACAGGCATCACTGATGGGCACTGAAAGGCAGCACTTATA
Organism: Staurois parvus; assembly: GCF_062004578.1. Taxonomy (NCBI): domain Eukaryota; kingdom Metazoa; phylum Chordata; class Amphibia; order Anura; family Ranidae; genus Staurois; species Staurois parvus. The sequence goes on from NW_028317892.1 coordinate 4,624,514, forward strand.
TATGGCACTGATAGGCGTCACTGACTGGCACTGATAGGCGTCACTGACTGGCACTGTTAGGCGGCACTGACGGGCACTGATAGGCAGCACTGATGCACACTGATAGGCAGCACTGACTGGCACTGATAGGCGGCACTGGCTGGCACTGTTTGGCAGCACTGATAGGTGTTACTGACTGGCATTGATAGGTGGCACTGATGGGTGACACTGAAAGGCAGCTCAGATGGGCACTGATATGTGGCATTGATGTGCACTGGTAGGCACTGATAGGTGGCATTGATGTGGCACTGGCAGGTGGCATGCATGAGCACTGAGAGCTGGCACTGATGGACACTGACAGATGGTGCTGCTGAGGCTACACAGATCATCAGGGCACACTGATCATCAGTGCCCTGATGATCAGTGTACATGTCTCTTCTGAGGAATGCCAATTACTGGCTCTCCTCTCGAGCTGTCAGCGTGACAGCTCGTGAGGAGAGAAATGCCGATAACCGGCATTTCCCTATTTCCATGCGATCAGCTGTGATTAGACACAGCTGATCACATGACCGAGCCGACATCTTCGGCTCTTTCCGTTGATCGGTGATCCGTTGTGTCTGAGGAACACAGTGCACCACCGATCGCAGAGCTGCACGCTTAGAATGGGACGACGTCATATGACGTCCTCCCAGAACGAGAGAACCGCCTTGCATCCGTCATTGTAATATATGGCGGGCGGGAGACGGTTAAATGACAAAATTGAGGTCTGAATTATGGTTACTGATAAACTGACAAGTCTGCTCCACAACTCACAAGATAAATTTGACAACACACGGGTTGTGTACACAATATTCATTGATGGATTTATGAGGCCCAGGAGGAATGACTCCTCTCCTTTTTTTTTTCCTCTTCCTTTCTTCTTATTCTTATGGTCATCTACATTTTTGTTTTTCTTTTCTGCTTCTCTTCCACTTTAAATTCTAAATGAAAAAATGCAGTGAAAATGCACATAGATGAATGTTAAAACATATGACCATGCACAGAGGGAAAAGTACTTTGACACATGACGATGCACCTACCTAGTGTTATCTACCTAATAAATATAGAAGAGTGACAACAGAAAAAAGAGTAAGACTAATAGTCTGCCTCATTGTTTTTAAATTTGTACGTTTGTTTTTTTGTTTTTATTTTTTACTTTTCTTTTGTCTGAGCATAGATCTGTGTTTTGTCCCAAGCATGTGTGAATCCATTTACTACTGACTGACTCTCTACCTCTACTTTCGCTAAAATAATACTTTCTAAAATTAGTTTTGAACTTTCCTCCTTCTAATTTTGAGGTCATGTCCCTGTGTTCTTGAACTTGGCATCATATTGAAAATACTTCCCTCCTGAACTCTATTCACCCCCTTCATGTATTTAAAGATTTCAATAATATCTCCTCTTTCCTAAATCACATTTATGTGCACACACAGATCTAAATAGGCCCTATAAGATATCAGTCTTATGTTGTACAGTAATAGCATGAATAACCCACCTCTGGAAAGGGATGAGTTACATGGGAATAGCCCGACAAACCTCACCAGAGCATACAAATGGCAAAAGACCATGAAACAAATCACCTCCTAACAATCATCTCTATTTGGGTTAAGTCTAGAGATATTGGTAAATCAGTTTATTCACCTCCATTGCTCACAGCAGGCGTATTTGCTAGTTTAATTTGAGATTCAATAGTGGCCTGCAGAGTCATTATTGAATCTTGATGTTGCTGATCCACATCTTCCAACTCAAAATTGCAAGTTTGCATAAGGCTGTAAGAGAGCCTAACTGCAGAGGCAGTCATTGCTGTATATAAAGGGTTCATTCAATAACAGGTAAAGTAAATGCAGTGAATATCAAGGTAAATGAAAAGAAAGACAATATGGCCTAGAGTGGATTTTAAGAATCACTGGTTATAGTAGCGTTCTACATCCTTTCCATAGCAAATCTTGAAACCTTGTAAAAGTGTTATCTAGAAACTCTTAACCTTTTCGCTGACAGAGCTGTTTTTGCCACTTTTTTGCATGTGTTTCAAAAATCATTTTAGGCCTGAAGATTACACAAAACCCCCAAACATATTTTTTCTGGAAGCAGACACCCTAGAGAATAAAATAGCGGTAGTTCCAATTTTTTGTGTCACACAATATTATTGCAAAGGTCTAGGAAATGCAAAATTTCAGTAAGAATCACACTAAAGTGAATTTTAGGGCAAGAAAGCAAAATAAATTACCTACATTTTTGGTACAATATAAAAGACGAGGTTGTGCCGAGTAAATAGATACCCAACATGCCAAACCCTAAATTTGTGTACTCCTATTAAAATGTGTCAAACTTCAGTACCCTATATTTTCTATAGATGACATCAGTTTAGTGGTACGGTGGAGGTCTGGTGCTAGAGTTATTGCTTTCACTCCAGCGTACACAGCGATATGTAACGTGTATCACAATCACCGTTTTCACATGTAGGCACCCTCAGGTGTGCATTTACGTTTGTACGTGCGTATATGTGGGGGTGGGAGGCCTCCAAAAAATGTTTTTGGGGTGGGATGTTATGTGCTTGGGTGTAACTTTTTTCGGACCTGAAAGCAAAATGATTAAAGCATAACTCCAACCAAAAACACCACAATAAAAAAAATAGCTTGGTACAAGGTAAAATAAAAAATAGCTTTTGTTGAAATAATTACTTTTAATGCAGTACTTTTCATTAACTGACTAGTTCCTTCTGCTGCTTTCTCCACTCTTACTCCAACTCTGTTTTACAAGGACTGCAATATGCTGATACCAGGGCATATTCAGGTATTTAAACTGCCTCCTTAAAAAAAACACATTTAAAATTGTAGTGATAATCACAGAGCTGCATTACTTTGTGTCTTTATGTCTGTCTAGAGTTCAGTTTTAAGTGCCTGACACTTGGAAAAAATAGAGCTGCCAGCAGGCACCTAAAAGTTGCATTCACATACAGTACCTGCAGCAGCTTTAATTGCTCCCTGTGTGCCCGAATGCTGTGACATTCTGAATGGGAAAAGCACTTTTTTTTTAAAATTCTTTTTATTGAAAGGTTTAACATAGTGTACAACATACAAACACTGGAATTAAGCTGCCATTTGCCAACAGCGGCAAGCAACGTAAAAAGCAAAAAAAGAGATAAAAAAACAACAACAGTAACCATGCCTGCAGAAGTCCAATAAGTACCTGTAGTAGGATGGGCATAAAAAATACAATGTAAGAGCACCTCGCCATGTTCCACTTTACAGAGTTACATCAAGAGAGCTATTCACACTCTAGTACAAAGCAAAGAGGTAAGCTTAGGCTAGTAATGCAACAAACTAATTCCAGTATACAGTAAGTACCGTTGCAGAGAGACCCCAACAGGAGAAAAACTTGTTGGAATATTACTCAATGGGAAACCGCAAGGGAGGATGCTACCCACCCACTCACCCCAAACCTTGTCAAACGTGAGGAGTGCACTTCTATTAAGGTACATAGCCTTGTAAAAGGGTAATGTCTTATTAACCTGGGATTTCCAAGCCTCCATGGAAGGAGCATGTGTTTTTTTCCATGAGAGAACAATCAGTTTTCTAGCATGGAAGAAGAGTAAGGTAAGCAGTGTGCATATAGCTTTCATGGGGGCTAGATCGTCTACCAAACTTAGTAGGCAATGTCTCACAGAAGGGCGTAACGATATAGTGGTAACATCTTGAATGCACCGAAGAACTTCCGACAAGAACCCATGTATAGCTGGACAATCCCAAAATATATTCATGAAATCAGCCCCATCCGCCAGACAACGCTAACAGGAGGAGGAGGCCGATCCAAAGATCTTAGCAATTTTTGCTGGGGTCATGTATACATGGTGTAAGCATTTAAAGTGTATTAGTTGGTCATGAGTGGAGACCAGCCTGGTGAAAGGAGCTTCCCAGTCCTCTCTGTCCAGGTCAGGGACTACTACCTCCCACCTAGACCTACACACCTCCAGGAGTTTACGTATTTCATGAAAAAAAGACTTATAAATAGTGAACAAGGGCTTAGACAACTCATTGTCCCACTGTAAAGACTCTAGGTCTGAGAGAGATAGGGGAACCCCACAGGGTCTAAATTGTGCCTGATCAGAATGCCGCAATTGAATATATCGGAAAAACTGCTTATTTGGTAGGTGAAACAAGGCCTTTAACTCATCAAACGTTCTTAATTGTCCATTGTGTGTAACATCCCCTAATTTTTTTACCCCATATTTTGTCCATACAATAGGGTCCTGATGTGTTAAAATGAGGTAAGTTATGATTTTTCGATAAGGGCACATGGGGGAAGGAGTGAAAGCTCCCCTGAATTCAGCCCCATGTGCCACAGACCAAGCCCTTAATACAGATTTCATGGAAACGGTCAAAACATATGGGGACATCGGACCTCTGTGTACCAGATGGGCCAAGGCCTCATAGGAGCTAACCACAGCCGCCTCCAAGGCAACTGTAGCATCATCCTGAGGGCTCGGCAACCATCTATGTACGAAAACTAATTGACCAGCTACAAAATATTTATAAACGTTGGGTACCGCTAAACCACCTTCCTTCCAAAGTTGTTGGATCCCAAGCCGAAACCTGGGAACTTCACCTTTCCAGAGAAACTCAGAAATTAAACCATATATAGATTGGAAAATAGTACAGGGAATTCATGCTGAAGAGTTTCGCAGGATATATAACAGAAGTGGAAGAAGTTTCATTTTGATCAAATTAATCTTGCCAGTCATCGAAAGAGGGACATTCATCAAGGCACTGATCTTTTACTTGAAATGGGAGAGGATAGGGGAATCATTAAACTGTATAAATCAGACACTGAATTAGTAATGGTTATCCCTAACTATTTTACTTGTGACACCCATTGGAGCAGCGAAACAGGCAGCGGTTGGCTATCTGCGTCCCCTCCCAAAGGGAGAACCTTAGATTTAGGCCATTTTAACCGGAGACCAGAAAAAGAAGCTTTATGATCCAATATGGATAGAGCAGACAACAAGGAGGCCCTGAAGTCTTCCAGGAAGAGCACCATGTCGTCAGCATATGGGCAGTTTTTTTCCTCCAAGATTCCCACCTGCACCACACGCACCGAGGAGGAGCTCCGCAAGGCCAAGGCAATGGGTTCCATCATTAAAGCAAAAAGCCCTGGTGACAGGGGGCAACCTTGTCTGATGCCACAGCCTACTAGTAAGAACACAGAAAGTCTGCCACCAGTTTTTATGGTGGCAACAGGGTGATCATAGAGCAAACAGAGGAACACCTCCCATACATGTCAGGACTGTCCGCATATAACCCCAGTCAACAGAATCAAATGCTTTTTTAAGGTCTTAAAAGACCAATACCTGGTTGTCTGGACCTTCCGGGTGTCATCCAGTTTGTGTAAATACCCTCCTAAGATTAATGTGCATGGCCTTACTGGGCACAAAGCCCTTTTGATCTGGGGACATTAAAAGATCAAGGACTCTAGTAAGTCTGGTTGCAAGCATCTTAGTAAGGATCTTGACATCCGTATTTAAGAGGGCAATAGGCCTGTAAGAGGCACAGTGTAACAAGTCCTTATCAGGCATGGCTAACAAAATTAAATGCACTTCATAAAAGGACTGGGGCAAGTTGTTAGTCTGAATGCATTCCCCATAAAGGTGAAGGAGCCTGGGAGCCAGCTCTTCAGAGTATTGCTTATACCACTCCACAGGAAGCACATCGGGGACTTACAATTGGAGAAAGAACCGATGGCACCAGCTGCCTCCTCCTTGGTGAACGGAGCATCTAGCATGACCCTATCCTCATCTGGTAGTGTATGCAAGGATAAAACCTCCAGCAAGGTCTCGAGCTGGGAGGCCTCATAAGGTGGAATGGGGGAGTATAAGGATTTATAAAAATCTACAAACGCCTGGAGGATACCCTCTCCTGAGGTCTGAAGGGTCTTGTCCTGGGAGTAAACACACGGTATTACTGTAGGTATGTAAGAATCAGCTGTCAGCGGGGCAAGCAATTTTCCATTTTTATCACCATCTCAAAAATATCTTCAGCACTCCTGCGAGCTGAGAACTGAGTTAGATTACAATAATGTAGTAATAAAGTCCTCCTTACCTTCTGTAGAGCTTTGAGAGAGTCAGAAGAGGGATTAACTGCATGCTCATGGGCACAAGCCAATTCCGCTTCATGTAGAGCAAGGGTATCCGCATTCTGGTTCACACGAGCAGGCTTAATAGCCGAGATGTATTCTCCCCATGTAGAGGCCTTAAAAGAGTCCCAAACTATTTGGGGGGGTGGTGGAGTCTGTATTGATTGGCCAGAAGGCAGCTAAATGTGCCGCCAACAGGGGTTCAACCAAGGACTCCGCCACCCAGCCAGGATGCAAATGCCAGGCATGAGAGCACGAGAGCCCGGAGTGGTAGTTAAATGAAAAACAATTTGTAGAGGTGCATGATCTGATACTCCCCCTGCTAGTTATGTGGCTTCAGTAACCCAAGGCAAAAGGGAAGCACTTCGCAAAGGCCATGTCCAATCTGGAGGAGGTACCGAACACATGCGACAGGTAGGAGAATTGTTTAGTACCAGGATGCTTCCACCTCCAAATTCACTAAGCTCAGCGGTCTCAGCCCAAGCCGAAAGGTCTAGGTTAGGAGGTACCTAGTGAGTAGTCCAACACATTATTAAAGTTGCCCATGATTAGGATTTTCAAGGGCATAAGAGAGGCCAATTTGTCTATAATCGTGTATTAGGTTGAGCCATTGAACAGAGGGGGGACATAAACATTTATCCAGGACAATTTTAGGGAGTTGATTTCTAGGACAACAGCCACAGACCTCCCATCTGGGTCAGAAAACATATGATGTACAATGCAATTAAGACATTTATGCAACAACATGGAAACCCCTTGGGCATAAAGGAGCACTTAATCCAGTTCCTCCTCATGTAGAGAATCCCATTGCCCATCAAATGGGTTTCCTGTAGGAGCATCAGGTGTGAATTGCATGTCTTCAAGTATTTCAGGACCAAGGACCTCCCTCTGGATCTTGGAGTCCAGGCCCCTGACAGTCCATATGATGCCATACCAGTGGATAGTGATAGGGAGGCAGAGAAACATGGAGTATTACAAAGACAGTTACACAGGTCCCATCATGGGCACTACAGGCAGGCAAAAAAGGGATAAAATAAAACCCCATGAAAAACAAAAAAAATCCCTTCTATGATCAAGCAACAGACAAACACAATAAGGGAATCTTTATAGCCCAAAACTGGAAAAAACAGGAGCGCAGAGCGCTCAAACAATATTGGGTGACGTGTAGTAGCCATAACACATATCCATTATGCAGAGGCTATATATAAGCATGGGGAAAATACAGGAGAATGTCTCACCAAACCCAGGGAAAGCGATAAACCAGGGTACACAACAGAGAGTCCATCCTCCAGATCAGGGCAGGGAGTCCAGCCAGTCCAAGACGGGGGTGTCAAAGTAGTGAGTGGATCCATTATGTTGAACCCTCAATTTGCTAGGGTATAGCATACTGTATGGGAAGCCCTTTTCACGGAGCCTCTTTCTCACCTCCACAAGGGATCTCCTGTGTTTTTGTAGTTCTGGTGTAGAATTAGGTTCCGGAAATTTAGGAGGCGAACCAAAAAGGAATGTGGAGGGGCACCTGGTTTTTTAGGGCCTGTGGGGACTCTGTGTGCCTGCTCAACCTAATAGGCTGTTGAGACTCAGGACTTGTTTAAAGAAGGATTCAGCGAACACCACAGGGTCATCCCCCTCAGCCCCCTTGGGCAGGCCAACCACCTGCACATTGTTGTGGTGCAGGCTGTTCTCCACATCCTCAGAGCGTGACATCAGGAGGTTCACCTGGCACTGGAGCTTATATAGGGTACTAGCATGTTTAGATGTGTTATCCTCCACTTCACAAATGCGGGACTCCACAGACCCTAGGTGCCCCCACATTTTATTCAGATCTTAACAGATGAGGCTACACTCCAGGGCCAAGGAATCTATCTTAGACATGAGGGAAGTTTTACTTGCCTCTATGGCCGACAGGATAGTAGAGGTGGCCAAATCCCCTGATGAGGCTGCTGTGGATGGTGCCTCGCATACTTCCCCCTGCTGTTACAGCCATGATAGGTTTGGGCTGCTTCACTGTATGCATCACTACAGATATTCCAGAGGGCGCACGTGCAGACAAGATGGCCATGCCATGAGTGGTTGGCGGAGATCTCCGGAGCCCACCAGAGACCCACCACTGCATGGAGGAGTTCCTCGTCAGCATGGGGAGAGTGGTAGTAGATCCCCCCAGGTAAAAGGAGAAGTTTACTGAGCAGGATGAAGATGGTAAGCTCTCCTGGAACAGGAGAATAGCGCAGCATAACTGGAGCCTCTCCCGAACATGTCCGTGCTGCTTCACATCCCAGCTACACCCCCCTGGAAAAACACTTCTTAAAGCAGTTATATTGAGTCAAAAGAGTATAGGACAGAACATTAAATCTGCCATGATGAATGTAGACCAAATTAAATATTAACCAGCACGCAGCATGGACTGACCATTTGTCTAGTAGCCTCAAATCACTGCATGCAGAGCTTTAAAAGGGACTGTACTTATGTGCACCACCTTCAGGACTGGGCCCCGCCAAATAGCAAAGTAGAAGTTGAGAGCCAGGAGCATCTACCAACTGTTCCACAGAGACCTTGAACAAAGTAGCTCATAGCCAGAGGTACCTCCTTTGGGATATAATTTACATATACAGAGTGCACTGTGAGTTGTTTACAGAGTACTGATTGCAGAGGAGCTATTGTGTGAATATGCATCTTTAGTGACACTGTTCATTGCTGATATTGTTTTTTGTTAGATTTGTGCTTTACAGTGGGGTCCAGACCGAGCTGCCAGAACACTTATCTCATTTAGCGTACTGTGAGTGAAAGAGTTTCTTCCATTTACTCATTTATTCATATATGGTCATTTACTCTTAACCTGTGACAATATACATACTTTACATACAGCTGAGCAGTTTGGTGCCTATTTCTTGATACCTTATCATAGCTGTGTGCAGGATACTGATATTTAAGCATGTATAGGAATTGCAGTAACCCTTTTACTTGACTAGGCAAGTCAGTGGGGATGAGGCTGTTCACAGAGTTGCAGCATAAGAGCAGAGAACCTAATAAAGCAAGTGTCTCCTCTGGGGATAAGTGTTACATTGAGAAAAGAAAGGGGGGCACCTTTTAGAGCAGAGTTTACAAACGGAGAGCATGCTGTTGCCACATCCCATTTAGGTAGAAGAATACATATGCAATTATTATTGGATGAATTCATTTTTTTCACTTTTCATTATACAGGCTTGTAAAAAAAACTAAATAATTTAGATGTTGGATGAAAAAATTAAGTGCAGCCTTAAGAGTGGATAATAAGTTTTATCATTACTACAACAACTAAGGTTTGGACTAGATATACTTCTTACCAACTCGACTGGAATTTAGGATTCATAATAGGTCAAATTCATCTTCCCTGTCCTAGGAAACTGAAAAACTAAGTGCAGAAAAACACTTTGGGCAGTTAAATAATATTTTGTATACAGGTTTTTATGGCAGACCAAAAAGAAGGCACAATGGGGGATGAAAGAGGGACAAAGGGATCTGGTTCCAGTAGAGGAGCAGTCCTTCTAAATGAGGGGCAGTTGGGAGCTATGACTGCCTACAGCTAATCACAAGGCCAGAAAGGCAGTAAAGAATGGGCCTGAAGCACTGATGTATTTTAGTTCACAGGCCACATATGCACATGTAAAATATCATGGTTTCCTCTGACTAGTATTAAATATTAATATCAATATTAAAAGGCTAGACATCTTCACTAAAAATGTTGGATACAGCTAGGAAGGTGTATTACTTCCAACCAGCCAAGTATTCTAATGGATTTGACTATAAAGTGGATTCTTATTTAAGCTCTCACTTCAGTTTACTATGCACATCCATATGGAGTTTAAGTAGTTTATGGAAATTAGGTCTCACTTATAATTTATTTGCTCATCTCCCTAAGCACAGATATTTTGCAAATATTATCATTATTAAATCATTTTATTAGTCTTCCATAGCGCATCAGAAAAACGTCCTCTGTTTTCCCAGATGTTGCTGGATTGAGTGACTATTTTTGTTTAGCTGTACAGGTAACAAAAGCAGGCAGAAAATGAATAAACACCAATAGCACTTGTGTGCGTGGATCCATAAATATGTCATGTTAGCTACATTTTACAGTGCCATATAGTAATTAAATATCAACTGAATTATTCATTTTGCACTGAAATTGAGCTGTAAAATGAAGGTTATTGGATTTGCAAAGCTGAATTGGTCTCCATATTAGAGAGCTAGCAAGGATTTTATAAAGCACATTAAATGGAGACTATTTAAATGATTATATATGTATCTCTGATATATGATGTGGTGATTTGTATAGGAATCGTTCACACCATTCCTAAGTTCAGTAAAGCTTGAAATGTAATGTTTCTTACCTGTAGACTCAACAGGAAGTAGGAAGATATCTTTTAAATGTGGAGGAAATCCAGTTGTCACAGGAACAAATATTTCCATTGGACATTTTCCCTCTATATATGTTCTGGAGAAAACTCAAATTTTTGCACTTCCCCTCACTTTGAAGTGATATTAAACCTTTTTTTTAAGTTTGGATGTCCAGATTTACCCATTTCACTTATAATTGCTCTTTAAATTGTTCTGTTGGTCTTGTCTTGGTCTCCCTAAGCCACTGGGTCCGCCGCCCCCTGTGTCAATGCCCTTGCATTTCTGAGACTGCAGGCCTGCTGTGGCCATTGTTTGGGAGGTGCAATTCTTCTCAATGGATTTGTATTTTAGAGATGCCAGCACTCACAAAGGTGGGTGACAACACCAAAACCTCCCAGGTGGACAGGAACAGAGTTAGGAACTATGGAAGGCAGATCTCAATTTTGGAGTATCCAAGACATTTCAAAAGCCATTACCTGACTCAATCCACCAGCCTTCATCCATAAATAAAATATACTTTTTGGGCTGACTGATTTTTTATTAAATAGTTGTTGTTTACCGAACTATAACTATGTGCACTAATGCTTTTGTTTTAGGACCAGTGCACAACAATTAAATTTTAGTGTGACAAATACAGTAATTAAAGCTTAAAGTTGAGTTTTATTGAAAAGCACACTATGCTGTCCTATATGGGTATAGCAGCATAGTGTGCTAAACCTACCTCCCAGCCAGGGCTCCCTTTCTGTTAAAAGAATGTAGTCCAAGCCTGACAGACCTTCCTTCTTGTGAGGGTTCCCTATAATCCCTAACCTTCCTCTTGGGTTTGGCAACTTCTCCCCCTGTTGGTTATAATTCTGCAATATTGGGCTTGGTGGTTTCGTTGATGGGGTATCACATGCAGTGTTTTTTAGGAGCTTTGACTACTGGTTTTAAACCCTTCTCCGTTATACTCCGTGCATCGGACCTTTAGACCTGTGCTATTGTTCTCATTCAAGATGGCCCTCTGAGGCCTTTGATATTTTTCTTTCCATTTTCTTTCCTTTTCTTACTCTTCTTGCTTTCCTGTTTCCTTGTATACGTGTACTGAGACTTCATGTATGTGCCCTATGTACTTTCTGTTGCTAATTATGCTGCTTTAAGTTTGGTATGTTGTATGGTGTGATGGGCACACTCATCCTATCACCTTGGGATTTGCTGGCCATGTGCAGACGTAGCTCCTGCGTGACCACTGGGGCCCTTGGTGCTGAGTATTGAGCTGGCTCTTGCTGCCCTGACGGTGTGCGGGGGGTGCATGGCATGACATTTGTAATGTACTATATGCTTGGTCTGTATTTGTTTTTGCATCAGGGCCTATTATGGGTCCTGATTGTTTAGTTTGCTTCTGTAATTAAGCGTACTGGATGTTGCTTTATCTTCTGTTTTGAAAATCTTTGATAAAGAAAGATTATACAAAAAAAAATGAATGTAGTCCAAAACACATTTAAAAGAATCTTCTTAAAATCATCAGCACCTCCTACTGCTATGGGAGGGAGTGAGGTCCTGTTCACCCAGGCCACACATTTTGCAGTATTTACTCTCTCCTCAAGCTAAAAGTAATAAAGTGTTTCCTAGAAATCATCCAACCCCCAAAAAACATGTGCTTTGTACAAATCTTTAATGCAAATCCCCAAAGTATCTTCTCTTATGTGATAAATTAATCCTTTTTCCCTTATAAAAATATCATATCTCACCAGATATTTTGTCCTCCTTCATTTCTTCCTCATACATCCTCTATGGAATGTTCCCAAAAGAAACAAAACTATATAGCGTAGTATATTAAACAAAATAACTCATGCATCAATACAATTATGCTCAGAAGAATCCTTGATCAATTGTGCAATTGTGAAAGCATTCAAGTCACTGTACAAATTCTCCCATGTTTCGCACACCACATGCCGTTTTCATTTTAACAAACACACTGAGCTTCCACCCCAAGGCTCGATAATGCACAAATACAGCTGAATCTTTTCACTCCTCCTTTCTAGCTCTTTGTAGCACTCAGATCTGATGGACAAGATAAAAGAAAACAAAAAGCTCATAGTCCAGTATTATCAAAAAAGCACTATTTATTAAGTGTTAAAAATGCTGACTTCTTCAAAAGGATCCTTTTAAAGAAGTCAAGTGACAAAATATGTCAAGGAGATGACATCAGACATGCACTGGAAGCATGGTAGCCGCCATCTTTGTTATTCTGCTGTTTGGGATATTGCTTTTCTGAGAGCATATTTAACACTTAATAAACAGTGGTTTTTAGACGATACTGCACTATGAGCTTTTTGCTATCCTTGCAGACTTAGGACTAGTGCTCTTCAATCAGCAGGGAGCATGAGCTTTGCTGACTATAGAGCTATAAGTCAAAGCTCTGCAGTGTAACCACTGCTTCCAAACAGAGAGAAAATTCCTCTTCACAGCATGCTGACAGGGGACAGGATTTTCAATCATGGACACTTTTTAAAAAAAACTTTACACACCATTTTTATGCACCTGGAATGTATTTCACTGAAATTTTAGTTGGGCTTTACCTTCAATATCCTTAGATTATATGCTTTAGTCTTTGATGGCCAGAGCTTGAGAGCGTGAAAAATGCACAGTATTTCCCCTAGCTACTGAATCTGGGAAAACATTATCTTAACCAATTGAAAAGCTATTACAAAGTTACACTGTTGCTGCAAAAATCAATGCAGATCTCAGGCCTGGTCTGTGATCTCCTTGTGAAAGAGATGCATCAAAGCTACAAAAAATGCATTACATTACAACTTACTTGAAGTCCTAGAAGGAATACTCATATAGGATTGAGCTAATTACAGCACTTAACATGTATATACTAGCGGTTTACATGCACTCACCTTCTTCCCTGACCTAACAGATAGGTCATACACGCTTAGCAATGATACCGCTGCCAGTCCTTAGTAGCTACTTCATTCATTCTGGCCCTTTAAGAGAACATACTCTCGGATATCCAGTGGGATTAAGGTGTATATGATCAAAGGTAAAACGAATAGATCATAGTGCAACCCAATAAAATGTAAACACTTTTATTCAAGTAAAAAAATGCACTCACAAAGGTAATGAATCAAAAGCATATCATAGCCATCAATCAAAATGGTTCCTCACATCGCTCGGTTTGAGCATGACTGGAAGTGGCGTCACTAGGTTCTGTGATGTCACGTGACCTGTGATGCAATGCGTCGGGCAGAGCCTAGTGACCTGTGATGCAATGTGTCGGCCGAAGCCTAGTGACGCCATTTCTGGCCATGCTCAAACGGCACAATTCATGTGAGGAACCATTTTAATTATTTACTACCCCCTCTCCTACCTCAGTACAGATCCCCTTCCCAGCCTAAATCTTCAGTACTGACCACCCCAGTTCAGACCACCCCAGTACAGACCCTGCCCCCTGTACAACAGATATCCCCTCAGTACAGACCCCCCCACACTACAGACACTATTCAGTACAGACCTCCTCCAGTGCAGATGCTCTTACTCTCTTCTTACCAGATACAACAGCAGTTCAGAATGAGGTAAGTACTCTCCTCAGCTGTGTTGTGCAACCAGAGCTAAGAAGGAGCCTTCCCTATCTGCCATTGTAAAATGGGCAATAATGAGGCTACAGTGCTATTAGTATCCTAGGCAATGCAGCTCCATGAAATATGTGACATAAAAAGAATGACAGGGAGCTGGCTCGGTGCCAATGCCTGGCACCCCTCTAAGTACACCACTGTGTAAAACACATTACTGTTAATAAAATCTAGGATTTATGTAGTCTGCACAGAACTACAGCTACAATACAATTCAAGAAAAGAGGCTTTAAAAGGGTCCTGCTCAAAAACGTTTACAATCTAGAAGGGAGGAAAAAATGAGAAATAACTGCAAGGGGATGAATAGATGGGAAAGTGAAGGTTCAGTATTTAGGTAGAGGCAGGATAGGATTTCCTGTAGAGATGAGCTTTGAGGGATCACCTAATGTTGGATAGAGAAGGAGATAGCTGCACAAAGTGAGGTAGGGAGTCCTAGAGGAGGGGGGAGGCTCTGGAGAATTCCTGGAAGCGAGCATGAGAGGAGGTGACAAGAGAACTAGAGAGCAGGAGGTCTTGGGAGATGTGAAGAGGACAGTTAGGGTGATATTTTGATATGAGGCTATTGGTATAGCTTGGGGCAGAGTTGTGAATGGCTTTGCATGCTGTTGTTAGTGTTTGAATTTTATTTGTTGGACAAATAGAAGCCAGTAGAGGGAATGGCAGAGAATGGTGCCAGACAGTGAACAGTTAATAAGGTTAGTCTGGCAGCAACATTCATTATAAATTGGAGGGGATAATGTAAAGGTGAGCCAACAAGGAGGGAGATGCAATAGTCAAGGCGAGACATAACAAGGGAGTAAATTAGCAGATTGGTGATGTGATTGGTTGGGAAGGGACATATTCTGGAAATATTTCAGAGGCGAAGGTGACATGATTTCAATAGAAATTGGATGTTTGGCCAAAAGGACAGGTCAGAGTCCAGGATAGCACCTAGCACCCAGGCCTGGGGGAGGGACTGATAGCTGTGCTATTAAAATTGGTGTATGTATGAGTCTTATGTACACTGCTCAAAAAAATTAAAGGAAAACTTTTAAAACACATCAGATCTCAATGGGGAAAAATATCATGCAGGATATATATACTGATAAAGACTGGGTAATGTGTTAGGAATGTAAGGATGCCCCATTTTTTGATGGAAAAATGATCAACCTACAGAGGACTGAATTCAAAGACAACCCAAAAATCAATGTGAATAAATGATGCAGCAGGCTAGTCCAGTTTGCTGAAATTTCATTGCAGCAACTCAAAATGGTAGTAGTTTGTATGGCCCCCACATGCTTGTATGCAGGCCTGACAATGTTGGGGCATGCTCCTAATTAGACAACGGATGGTGTCCTGGGGTATTTCCTCCCAGATGTGGACCAGGGCATCACTGAGCTCCTGGAAAGTCTGAGGTGAAACCTGGAAGCATCTGATGGATCGAAACATGATATCCCAGAGGTGTTCTATTGGATTTAAGTCAGTCGAGCATGGGGGTTATTCAATGGTATCAATTTCTTCATCCTCCAGGTACTGCCTGCATACTCTCATCCCTCCATGGATATGCCTCCCCAGACCATCACTGTCCCACTAACAAAACAGTTATGCTGAACAATGTTACAGGCAGTATAACATTCTCCACGGCGTCTCCAGACCGTTTCACGTCTGTCACATGCGTTTAGGGTGAACCTGCTCTCAGCTGTGAAAAGCACAGGGCGCCAGTGGTGGACCTGCCAATTTTGTTGTTCAATGGCAAATGCTCTATGGTCCGGGCAGTGAGCACAGGGTCCACTGGAGGACTTTGGGCCTTCAAGCCACTCTCATGAAGTCTGTTTCTGACTGTTTGATGAGAGACATTCACAACAGTGGCCTGCTGGAGGTCATTTTGTAGGGCTCTGGCAGTGCTCATACTGTTCCTCCTTGCACATAGGAGTAGATACCGGTCCTGCTGATAGGTTAAGGACCTTCTATGGCCCTGTCCAGCTCTCCTAGAGTAACTGCCTGTCTCCTGAAATCTATTCCATGCTGTGCCTTCCTGGAGGAGTTGGACTACCTGTGCAACCTCTGTAGGGTCCAGGTATCGCCTCATGCTACCAGTAGTGACAATGACCCCAGCCAAATGCAAAACTAGTGAAAAACAGTCAGAAAAGATGAGTAGGGAAAAAAATGTCAGTGGCCTTCACCTGTAAAACCATTCCTGTTTTGAGGATCGTCTTATTATTGCCTATCTAGTGCACCTGTTATTAATTTCATTAATACCAAAGCAGCCGAAACTGAAGAACAACCCCCTCTGCTACTTAACTGACCAGATCAATATCCCAGGAGTTTAACTGACTTGGTGCTATACTCTGATTAAAAAGTGTTCCTTTAAATTTTTTGAGCAGTGTATAAGCAAGTAGTACAGTTTGTTCTACTTGCCTATGTTTTGATTCTTTTCATCAGCCGTGCCCCCTGTACTGATATTGCATTGTCTCCTCCTTTTGCAGTAGCTTTGGTGATCAGGGGGAACAGTGACTACATCACTCCCTTAGCCATGTCACAACGTTTGGGTCTAGCAACTTGAATTTAGGCTTGGGTGCTATCACAGCGGAGTAGGTAATGCTCTCCCATTCCCAGAATCACTGAGCATTAAAGAACAAAGCAGCCATGCAATGCTGGCAGGGTGAATAAAATTAGAGGAACCTTTGGAGAAGCATGAGTAAGGTGACAGTGTCTCTTAATTGTTTTGCTCATCATACATTCTTTTAGGTGATTTGTAAGAAACATAAAATGCCCTAATTCTTAATGATGTGCTCCTGTTGTCAAAAGAAAAGGGTCCTTAACTTCTACAATCCTTTAACAAATAAATGCCCAATCTAGTACTGCTTAATGTGCTTTGTGGACTGAAGTTCCAAGCACAATGGTCCCCATATAAATTTACTTTTATTGCACATAAGTGAAATGTATTCATATAAAATCTAGAAGGTGTGTGAAAAGGTGAATGTTTTCTATTATTACACAACACGGCAACAAGTAAATGTGGGACTTTCAGTACACAGTCAACATTGTATACTTTGTGATATTTTATCATATGATGTATTATTTGGTATAATTTTGGAGTCCAGGTTTTGTAATATATATTGACAATATGGTAACATATAATACTATGATTTAATTTTACTTTGTCATTGCCTTTAACACTGTAAGTCTTGCATGTCATTGAGTGCTTTTTTTTGCTTTTGGCAGTTACAGTAGCTTTCAAGCATTTTTTCTTCCTTTAGAATACAAGTAACAAAGTGATTGCAGTCAAATTGCGACATTGATTTGGGAAAGAAAATGAGCATCATAAACTAAAGTTTAATGCACTGTTTGATCCTGATCTAAATTCCCATAGCAACACACACAGTGGTCAACATGAAGCCTGTGGTCAATAGTTAGCACTAGGAGAAAATTGTGTGTATTCCCTAGTTCTCTATGTTCTATGTGCTAAGGCAGCTAAACAGAGCTTAGCTTATTATTATACACTATTTTGCCAAACGTATTGGGACACCCCTCTAAATCATTGGATTCAGGTGTTCCAATCACCTCCATGGCCACAGGTGTATAAAATCAAGCAACTAGGCATGCAGACTGCTTCTACAAACATTTGTGAAAGAATGAGTTGCTCTCAGGAGCTCAGTGAATTCAAGCATGGCACCATGATAGGTTGCCACCTGTGCAATAAGTTCATCTATGACATTTCCTTGCATCTAAATATTCCACAGTCAACTGTTAGTGGTATTGTAACAAAATGGAAGTAACTGGGAACAACAGAAACTCAGGCCATGTAAAAGAGTGGGGTCAGCACATGCTGAAGCGCAGAGAGCGCAGAAGTTGCCAACTGTCTGCAGAGGCAATAGCTAAAGACCTCCAGACTTCACGTGGCCTTCAGATTAGCACAGCCACAGTGTGTAGAGAGCTTCATGGAGTGAGTTTCCATGGCCGAGCAGCTGCATACAAGCCTTACATCACCAAGTGTAATGCAAAGCATAAGATGCAGTGGTGTAAAGCACGCCACCACTGGACTCTAGAGCAGTGGAGATGTGTTCTCTGGAGTGACCAGTCATGCTTTTCTGTCTGGAAATCCGATGGACGTGTCTGGGTTTGGCAGTAGCCAGGAGAACTGTACTTGCCTGACTGCATTATGCCAAGTGTAAAGTTAAGTGGTTGGGGTATTATGGTGTGAGGTTGTTTTTCAGGGTTTGGGCTTGGCCCCTTAGTTCCAGTGAAGGGAACTCCTAAGGCATCAGCATACCAAGACATTTTGGACAATTTCATGCTCCCAACTTTGTGGGAACAGTTTGGGGATGGCCCCATGCTGTTCCAACATGACTGCGCACCAGTGCACAAAGCAATGTCCATAAAGACATGGGGTAGAGGAACTTGACTGGCCTGCATAGAGTACTGACCTCAATCTGATATAACAGCTTTGGGACGAATTATAGCAAAGACTGTGAGCCAGGTCTTCTCGTCCAACATCAGTGCCTGACCTCACAAATGCGCTTCTGGAAGAATGGTCTAACATTCCCATAGACACGCTCCTAAACCTTGTGGACAGCCTTCCCAGAAGAGTTGAACATGTTATAGCTGTTTGCAGCTATAACAGCTTCAACTCTTCTGGGAAGGAAAGGGTGGACCAACTCAATATTAAACCCTACGGACTAAGACTGGGATGCCATTAAAGTTCATGTTTGTGTAAAGGCAGGCGTCCCAATACTTTTGGCAATATAGTGTATATACTTATGTGCATGTTCATTAAACTGTAGTGCTATTGGTGTATAACTACAGCTGACTATTTACTATACAAATTTCATCCAGTTCTTGATGAGCTGGCCAAAATTTGATCAGTAGGTGGTTCTATCACCACTTTCCTCCTCAACGTCTTCTGATTTGACAAAATTGAAGGAGCCAGGTGGAAAACTGTTGGCTGAACAGTGATTCCTTTCAGATGCAACCGCTGTTTGGATATTTTGGCAGCTGGCTGGAACGGTTTTCAAAATACAAAAGCCGCAGCAGGAGATTCATCTAAAAAGAATATATAGGTGTATGGCCAGCTTCAGATGTTATTTTCAGCTCATCAATAGCTACATTTAGAATGTCCCAGGTCCACTTACTTGACAAGTAATATCTCAGTTGCCTTCTTCTCAGGGTAATTCTTTTTGTTGGATGTTCAGAATTATGGGTGCAATAATAAGAGTGCAGATTTCATGGAAAGATTTTGCCAAGCAGATATGCAACCTAGTCAGCAACATCTTGCTGCATCAGTGGCATGTGAGTATTATACTAAGAGAGTTGTTGGGGGTGGTGGGAACTATGATGTAAGTGTAACTACATCAAAATTTCAGTTACATTTTCAAGTCCATGAAAAATACAGAAAGTGCCAACAGACAGGTACAAAATTAACATGCCCACACATTTCTTTGATATATTTGATATAATGAAAAAATACAGGATAGAAGTTAATGCAGCATTCTATAAAGTATCTTTTGGCTTTATGGCTACAATAAAGGTGTTTACATAACAGTGAACATTACAGTGATATTCTGCATAATATGTATGAAATGTTAACAGGTATAGATGAATCAGAGTGACTTGCGAGCCACAGGTGTGATAATTACTAGAGGATCTCAAACATGAAACACATAACTACAACTGTGTTGGAAATATCTACAAATATATGTTGCGCTCCTAAATACGTCTCAATAAATAATAATTAAATTATTACCATTAAATTAATTCAAATTATGATACAAATAACTAATAAAAGTGTATAAATACCAAAAAATATTTAAATAGATGATTTCAACTAATCAATCTCCTCCAAATAAATATCAAAATAATTCCACATGAAATACTCCTCTAAAAAAATATTTTACCAAGTGCTCATAAATCATCTATTAGTGACATGATGTACTTACTAATACCCTCAATTTCATTTATATTCATAATACCCTCATTTAATATAATAAAAATAGTAAACCAACTAATAACCCTCAACTAAAACGCATTTAAATGATCCCCCATAAATAAAGATAACCAAATGCTCATAAATAATTAGTAGTGATTAGTGTGAATCCAAATATCATCAAAATAATAGTCCCATTGAATAAACAATTGTTTATATATAGTGACTTGGTGCTTGTTGTTCCTCAATTTGTGACTTTTGTGAATCCTTCAAATAGTGAAGATGTGCGCTCACCTCCTTTGATGCCTGCAATTAGGCTATACACGCTTACGGTTCACTTTCCCTGGAACCTGCTGGACATATACTTTTGCTGGTAAAATTGGGAGATCCTTCCTTTAGGAGTAATGGATGTATCCTCTGGTGGCTGATTATCCCCTCAGGGATTACACACTCCTTTTGTTATCTTAGACCTCCTAATTATCCTCTCCTTGTGTTATTCCGCATGCAGGAAGAAATAGAGGACATAGTGCTTTACCTTTTAAAACTTTTTATTCCCACCATCCAAGTATTAAACTCACATTAGACAGGTTTAAATAACGCAACATCCCATTGGAAATCCTCTGCTGGCCTCTGAGTCATACACCTGCCGTCTATCGTGTTGTGCGGCTCCTCTCCGAGTGATGACGTAGTGATCCCCTACGCGTTACGCCTCCAATCACGTGGCTTCATCAGGGGGTTGTGATAGGACCTATCACAATGGCAGTATAGTGGCAAGCTGGGACAGTACAGCAGCAGTATAGTGGCAGGCTGGTACAGTACAGTAGCAGTATAGTGGCAGGCTGGGGCAATACAGTAGCATGCTGGGGTAGTACATCAGTTTAGTGGCAGGCTGGGGCAGTACAATGGCAGTATAGTGGCAGGCTGCGAAAGTTCAGTGGCAGTATAGTGGCAGACTGGGGCAATACACTGGCAGTATAGTGGCAGGCTGGGGCAGTACAGTGGCAGGCTGGGGCAATACAGTGGCAGTTTAGTGGCTGGCTGGGGCAGTACAGGGGCAGGCTGGGCAGTACAGTTACAGTATAGTGGCAAGCTGGGGCAGTACAGTGGCAGTTTAGTGGCAGGCTGGGGCAGTACAGTGGCAGGCTGGGGCAGTACAGTTAACAGTATAGTGGCAGGTTGGGGCAGTATAGTGGCAGGCTGGTGTAATACAGTGGCAGTATAGTGGCAGGCTTGGGCAGTATAGTGGATAGACTGCAGACCAGGTGCTCCCTCCCATCTTAAAAACTTTGTATACTATCAAATGTTTTTGATGTTTTAATTAACTATTAGGGTAGTTACATCCCCTGCATCATTTGTTTGACTTAATTTATGATAGGCTCAAATGATGTGGCTGCAGTTTGTAGTGTCACAACCGATCAATTCCCCATGTCTATGATTTAATTCACCCTGCTTGTCTTAATCACTAAAGGTATATCCAACTTTTTGTTCCATTCCTCGTGGGAGTGGGAATGTGAAGAAAGGCTGCATGGCGAGCTCTCTGTTAATTGATCTGCGTGCTTGCCTCTAATGTAATTGATTAGCTCTCACCTGAAGAGCGCTACACTGACAGACCTTGGGATTGTGGAATATGTAGATGTCACGCATTACCTGTGCAGTGCTATGCTTCATGCCTCATGACACCAGAATGTGAAGATTTACTCATCTATATGCTGTACATACATTTTAGCCTTCCTTAGAGCAGATTGTATTCTCTCATGACATCAATCACAAATAACACCATGAACCCCATTATGGCATGACCATCGATTTAAAGAACTATATGGCCACCCTGACTCCACTTGGTGGCCCAATCAAGTTGTTATTCATATATCTCAGCTCTTTGACAAAGACATTTGAAGCACTTAAACAGAAATGTTATATTCAGAAAAAATGTCTTTCTTTAAATACCTCCTACTCTGTCTTGCCATTGGAGCTCAATTTGGCGCAATAAAAATAGAGTCGTCTATGTCCTCACTACAACATTTATTGTATGGCTCTGACCACAGCAAACTCATTACTACCTTTTAAAAATGTCTGCAGGCCAAAGGATATGATCTAAGACCTCTTACTAGAAATGACTCCAGTATATACCAGATCTCACAGAGGATGGATATGTTAAAGTTATTGATACTCAGTTTTATGATGTACTTAGTACCTATTCACTAAACACATTTATCAGACATGTGAAGATACAAATTCATAAATAAACACAATAGTCCACACTTATGTCAGTGCTCGGTGCCAGTTCCAACTAACATAGACAGTAGCAGGGGCGGACTGACAACTCATGGGGCCCCCAGGCAATAGGGGATCATGAGACCCCTGTGTCCTCGCCCACACTCAAATCACACTCAAAAAAGCCTATGAAAGGTACCAGGGGCATCTCATGGGGCCCCCTACTGACCCCCGGGCCTTCGGGCAGTGCCCGAGTACCCAAATGGTCAGTCCGCCCCTGGACAGTAGTGACAAACAATGTGCTCTAGAAATTGTGCTCCAAGATGGGATTCCTTCAGAGAAATACCACGTGGATTCCACCCACTCACCGGATAGTATTGACTCCTTGTATTAGCAAGTGAGTCAAAAAAGCATCCGTAACACAAATCCTGGCCTGTGCAGCTAAACCGTGCTGGTTAGTCTCCATCCAGTTTTCCGATGTTACTATAACATTACCACTTAGTATGGCTCAAAACCTATTCTCCAGACAACACAAAGAAAAGAGAGAGGGGAAGCTCCACATAATGAAATGTATTGTTTATTAAATTATAAAATGAAAGTACTGCACATTACATAAAAATGTATATAGCCTTAAATGAATCAAAGAGTATTGTTTCCAAGATGGCTGCCTCAGGTAACCAGATATGACATCAGGTGGAAGTACCACCAACATGGTATTTATATTGTTAGGTGAATTTAGAAATTCCAAAATATAAGATACCCTATACAGGTGTTCTAGAGGTGTATTACGCATTAAAAGCCGCATGGTATGGTATATAAAAAAAATGCAAACTGATAAGTAATACATATAGAGTTGTACCACCCCCCGCCCGCCATATAGTCCAATGATGGGCGCAAGGTGGTTCTCTCGTTCTGGGAGGACGTCATATGACGTCCTCCCATTCTCACCGCGCATGCGCGGCTCAGGGACTGAGCAGCGCGGCGATCGGCGGTGCGCTGTGTCCCTCGGACACAGTGGATCACCAATCTACGGAAAGAGCCGAAGATGTCGGCTCGGTCATGTGATCAGCTGTGTCCAATCACAGCTGATCATATGTAAACAGGGAAATGCCAGTTATCGGCATTTCTCTCCACACGAGCTGTCACGCTGACAGCTCGTGATGAGAGGAGAGCCGGTAATCGGTATTCCGGAGAGGGCCACCTATGAATGCCAATCAGTGCCACCTATCAGTGCTGCCAATCAGTGCCACCTATCAGTGCCAGTCAGTGCCGCCTATCAATGCCAGTCAGTGCCGCCTATCAGTGTGCATCAGTGCTGCCTATCAGTGCCCGTCAGTGCCACCTATCAGTGCCAGTCAGTGCTGCCTAACAGTGCCAGTTAGTGGTGCCAGTCAGTGACACCTATCAGTGCCATATATCAGTGCTGTTTTTCAGTGCCCATCAGTGATGCCTGTCAATGCCCATCAGTACCACCTACCTGTGCCTCCTCATCAGTGCCCATCAGTGCCACCTATCAGTGTCCATCAGTGCAGCCTATCAGTGCCCATCACTGCAGCCTCATTAGCGCATATCAGTGAAGGAGAAAAATCACTTATTTACAACATTTTACAACAAAAACTAAGAAAAAACGTTTTTTTTTTTATTTTCAGCGGTTTTTGGTTTGTGTAAGAAAAAATAAAAAAACTCAGAGGTGATTAAATACCACCAAAATAAAGCTCTATCTGTCACAAAAAAATGATAAAAATGTCATATGGGTACAGTGTTGCATGACCGTGCAATTGTCATTCAAAGTATGACAGCGCTGAGAGCTGGAAATTGGCCTGGGCAGGAAGGGGGTGAAAGTGCCCGGTAGGCAAGCGGTTAAAAATATGTTGTTGAGAGACTTGTCTTGTTGATAAAATTGTAAATGGACTCTACTGTAGTGTTGAGGACCAGCCTCTTGTTTTATCTGCAAATGTAATGGATTTTATAAATACAAACAAAAGGCATAGGGGCATGTTGTAGTAAGTGGCCATTTGTTATAAAGCACATTCACTGCCTCTATGTTTGCCAAACCAAGACTTTTTTTTTAATAATGCAAATCCAGATATTGCTTACTTCAGTGGGAAATTCAGCTCAGAGAAATATCTGATGTGTTTATAATATGATGACTATTACAGTCATTGGACTTGATTTGAATTTGACCTTTTTCTGTCTGGAGATGCTGATTTAAATTTAATATTGAATCATTTTATTGCTAAGGGGCACAAGTTGGGCTTGCTTGTGCTTGCTCCCTTGTGCTCACTGTTGTACACAGTTGTCACACGCGCAACAATTTTAGGCGGTGCTTTTTACTTTTACACTCCTGCTATGGAAGTTCATGAACTTCTCTAAAGTGCAAGGTAAATGATGGTGAATAGCCAGCAAATATAAGCTAGTAAAATGTGTCTAGATACACCTGCTTTTAATAAATATGACCCATAATAATAATAATAATAATAATAATAAGGACAAATAAATAAAGCAGTCAATGTAACATTCACCAAAGAAGAGATGCCCCTTTAAAAAAAAAAAAATCACTGGTATATTGGACATATCAAACAACAGTCACCAACATATTTTCTTTATTGAGATATGGTATTTACTGTATAAGTTATTGTGATAGATCCAACCGGGATTTTGGGACTCTGTGATCGAAACAGCCTTGACTGCTTCAACCCCCTCGATGACAGAGACTCAAAGTAGAAGATTATAATCAGCTCAAAACAACCTGATGCTGGGGTTTCTGTCATGTTATGTGTAAATTTTTGTTTATTAAAATTCTTACGAACAGCATAATAAAAACATATTTACATATATACAGAATAAATAAAAAAATAAAAAATAAATAAATATATATATATATATATATATATATATATATAAACAAAAATAGCTTACTTCAACATAGAAAACAGGAAACTGCTTTTTTGCCAGTAACATCATAAGCAAAACTAAATATACAAATCGAAACATATTTAATATTGTTATTATCATTATAATGCACCTTAACAAACGCTATCATCCACCTAAACACGCCCTCAGGCTAAGAAATGATTAAACATTTAACCCATGCATGCAGCCTTTTTTCAAAAATCTGATCTTAAAAAAATCTAGGGGAAATTAAAGGACAGAAAGGAAAGCCACACACCCAGAGATTGACAGACAGCAACTACAGGGACCTAACATTCCTCCATGCTTTTGTCCAGGCCGCCACCTGTGCTTCTCAAGACCCCGAAACTTCCCAACTTCACCCAGAATGTTGTGCACCACCACCTCGACAGGAAGGACTTTTTTGCAAATGGAAACCTGACACTGCATTCCATGTGAAGTAATGGACTACCAAGCTAACTAGAAAAAGTGTCTCAAAATTAAAATCCCAGTGAGTTTGAAAGGCTTCGTAAGACCACTGCATGAAACTCAAGTGGGAAAGGAAAAGGATACCCAGAGTTCCATCCACCCGCTTATAGACTTTTATATTGAAGGGGCACTGAAGCAAGAAATGGTCCATCATCTCTTCCACCCCACCACACTCCGCTCTTGGATAACCACGGTTCTCCGGAGAGTGATGCTTCAGGTTGCCCTTCACATAGTCTGCCAAGGAACGAGGGCCAGGCCAAATCCCAAAACTTTAAAGGGATTCTCTCCAGATTTATCAAACACAGACCCTCCCTCATAACAGGGCCTGGGCA
Organism: Staurois parvus; assembly: GCF_062004578.1. NCBI lineage: Eukaryota > Metazoa > Chordata > Amphibia > Anura > Ranidae > Staurois > Staurois parvus. The sequence goes on from NW_028317892.1 coordinate 4,650,478, forward strand.
ATCCCTCAAGACCAGCGGCTCGCTAAAGGTGGATTCAATAACCCTCCCCTCCAGGGCCTACCTAGGAAGAGACTTAATTTCCTCACCACTTCGAAAGCATTTTCAGGAATGGGACAACATAAGCCAGAAACGTACCATGTTGGACCCTCATACTTTTCACTGGCCCACTATTTTCCCAGATCCAGGCCTAAACCAGAACTGAAACATACCAACCCACCCAGGCAGTTCTTCTGCCAGCATACTACCAAAATTATGTTTCAAAAATATCAGAGAAAAGAATACCAGCAGGTCAACCATACCTAGGCCACCCATCCACCTGGGAAGGTAGGTTACAGACCTCTTAATGAGGTTTCAGTCTGTTCCCCCATAACAGCTGGAAGAAACAGCTGTAGATCTTTGCATAGAGAGACACTGGCAGAACACAGACAAAGCTGACATACAGAAATATCGGGATCAAGTAAGTTTTAATCCTTTCCCTGTTGGAGAGTTTCCAATCCTTCCAGCTGGCAACCTTGGCATCGGCATCTTGTAGCCTGATTGTTATATGTAGTACCCTCTAGTGTGCTACTAGAATAGTGTAGAGTATTACAGCCAAAATCATTGTGTGTGACTCATTGTAGTTGTGTGGAGGTCGGGTTATTGCAGGTCAGCTGGATGATTCAACAGGTTGTGGCCCTATCGCTTCCTGCTGACTCTGAAGGACCATAGAACCTTCTGGAAGTCGGTAAGGAGGAAGGGGTGGAAGCTAAATCTTCATATTAATGGGGGTCTGGCCTATCCCAGGTTTGGAGGCCCTGGTAGAGTGGTTGACAGGCCTATAAATATGGGAGTGGTGAGGAGACTGTCGGTGCCTAGGAGGGGTCCCCTAGGTTTGGGGGCTGGCCTCTAGACTGGGCTTGGGCTGGCTCAGTAGGATACATTCTGCAGAGAGGCACAGATGGGAACAGGACCTGGAGCCATAGGGAGCAAGAAGGACAGTGTGAGTATAGCAGCACACTTTGGGATCTACAAGAGGAAAGACTGCCAAATGTAGCAAGCTTTCTAAGGACAGCACTGACCTCAATCCTCTATCCTTGTCCCAGAAGATCTTCTGAGAAGCCAGGAGGGCTAGTAATGCTTTCAGGCTGTGGAGCTGGGAGCAGGTCTATAAGGGGAAAGAACATTTCCCTGCATGTAGCTACAAGACTTAAAATGATTTCTGAGGGGCTGCTAGTTCCTCGCCCATAAGGGGCCGCTGCTACTGATCCGTAACGACTAATGGATTTCAGGAAAAGAACAGTTCAGGATATGCCTTTGTACATATTTATTATTATTATTTATTTCAGGTACTTATATAGCACCATCAGTTTACGCAGTGCTTTACATATATATATATATATATATATATACATCATATTCACATCAGTCCCTAACCCTCAAGGGGTGTACAATCTAAGGTCCCTAAATCACATTTATACATACACATACTAGGGCCAATTTAGACAGGAGCTATTTCACCTACCAGCATGTCTTTGGAGTGTGGGAGGAAACCGGAGGACCCAGAGGAAACCCACGGAGGCACAGGGAGAACATGCAAACTCCAGGCAGGAGGTGCCATGGCTGGGATTCGAATCAATGACCCTAGTACTGCCAGGCGGAAGTGCTAACCATTTAGCCACTGTGCTGCCCATAGAAGGGAAGTGTCCACCTTACATTGTTTCAAGCTAAAATGGGCATCCTATAATCCTTATTCCTCATCCAAGTTGATTTCCCCTAATAAAATAACAAAACCAAGCCACGGACTGATCATTGTCTTTGGATGCAAGTTGGTGAGAGGAATACTTGTTGCCTGGCTGTGCAGAGGGAGGCTTAGGGATGCTGCTTATTAAGGTGCTATGTGTACCTGTGTTTGCCTATTCTGTCTAGGTATGGTATCCTATCTAGGTATGTCTTTCTTCCATTGTACAATTTTCCCATTGTGAGCCTCCTAGGTGTGAATTCCCATTGTTAATTGAGTAACCTGTTTTTTTTTTGTCTGTTTGCTAATCTTCCTGACATGATTAGTCTTGTGTCAACTTTACTTCATTACCTAACCATTCTGGGATGTTTACCCCAATGTGTAATATTTGTTTTTATTGTTCATGGCTTGACTGCCTCTATTTTTAAAGTGTATACAAACCTGTATTTCTGTTCAATATTCCTTTGGTTTTTACCTCAACATTTTGTCTGTGTATAATGCTTGGGGTAAAGAGCTGGTATTAGCTATCAGTGTATTGCAAGGATTAGGTGGGCAAGAGGCACTGTTTGGAGGAGGCACCCAGGCAGGGTGCCAGGCGGTTCGTCACAGTTACCCTATTGAGACCTTCATTCAACATTTATGAATAGCCATTACTTAGAAAATATGTTGTTCTGAAGTAGAGCATCTATGTTTTAAATTATGTTTTAAAGGTCTGGAAGTGCAAGAATCATGGAGACGTATCCTTTTTACTGTAAAAATAATTATGAATTGATTATGCTATATATGTTACCATACCAATTGTGTTAATGTCAGGGGTCAGGCTTGGAGACCAGTAGCCATAGCAGTAGAGAGGCTCCCACCGACAAGCAGGATACGTAAATAAGTGCAGGGTCTAAGCATTAACTGTTATTGATCAGAGTTCATGATGGTGGAGATGAGTTTTGGTGCATGTCAGTACTATGTTATGTTCCTCAGGATTGCCCCACCAGGAGGTGAGAAAGATGAGGTCTAGTAGCAGATACAGGAGGTAGGGATCCAGCAGAGGTGTAATCAGTAAAAAGCCAAAGGTTGGTAAGAAGTGGTTGCAGGTTGGGTTCAAGTGAAAATGTAGTTGAGGAACAAGCCAAAAGTTGGTAATGAGTGCTAGTGGAGATAACGACAGCTGCAGGTATGCAAGGAAGCAAGAAAACGGATAGAGAGTGCACAATAACCTGGCAAACAGGAAGTGCAGAGACATTGCTTAGCCTCCCTGGCGGTATTCCCGAGTGTAGCTCGGGGTAAAGTTTCAGTACCACAAGCGGTAACCCCGAGCTACACTCAGGATTACCATGCGGCGCTGCCCCACGATCTCTTGATCACTTACCTTGTCCTGCGCTCCCGCGATGTCCCTCCTGCAGTGTCCCCTGCAATGTAATCCAGCGGATGCCGGCATCTGTCATCTGGGTTCCATCCCCTGCGAGCGTTGAGACATACAGGGGACGGAACGGCGGGAAATTTGAAAATGACAAAAAGTGACATTCACTAAAATCACATAGTAAAACATTACTGTATCAAACAATTTCACATACATTTTGTCCCTAGTGCTTTGTCCTGTGCCCTGCCTGCATTTTTACTGTTCTTTCTGCCTGGAAACTGAGAAACGTCCATGGCATCCAAAAAGCGTCCCTTTAGGTCAAAAGCGGTTTTAGAGCAGCTAGAGAACAGCGATAGTAAATTAGAACTACTTGCAGAATTGAGTGATAATGATTCGTGGGGAAATTCATCATCAGACACTGAAAACGATTTTGCGACTTTGCTCAGTGATGTGTGAACTTGGTGCTATATTTCAAATTTCAGTGTTTTTGGTTTGATTATATTATTGAATTAAATTTATTATTATTATTTTTTATGATTATTTATTAAATTATAATTGATGATTTTGTGTTTCAAGTTTTATCCTACCCGGGATGTTTACTAGACTCTTGTTCGGACAGATTTCAGTGAGTTATTCCTAAAAATTACAGACCTACAATAAAAAAATACATATTTCCATGCAAAAAAAGTACCGCTTTGAGCACAGAAATATGGACATAATCTGACCGCTAGGGAGGTTAAATTGGGAAGTTCTGGAAAGGAGCAAAGAGTTTAGGGCTTAACAGAAACAAGAGACAAGGCAAGAAAGTCCAAAGGAGCAGATGGGAACTGTCCAGTATCTCAGGTGGGAACTGTCTAGTATCTCGGGTGGTTTAGCAAGAAGTGCCACTGCTGGACACAGCCAAGGCTATGAGTTCAAGTCCCAGTTCTAACTAACTGATATCGTGTAAAAGCTATTTTATATAAACTCTACAAAGCATATTGTATGAAAAATGCACGAGTTAAAACAGGGTGCAAACAGATTGAAAATATGCTAAACTGAGAATGGGTTAACTGAGGTTGATACAAAGAGTAATATATTTGTAGTTTGAAGATTATTAGATACATATTTCTAGAGAGAAATTTGCATACATTTATTGAATTTAGTTAAACAGGTAAAATACCATTTCCAAAGGCAGAGAGTCAGACTGCATGCTAAATAAGAACCTTCCAAATCATATTCTATGTAAAAAAAAAATCACTGCACATTCAGTCAAAAAATGCTCCTACTGTATATTAGACAATCCTCATCTCAGAATTAAGCATTCACAGACAACACATTTGTGGCTTTGTAAAAATTGGTGAAAGGGTAAGAAATACCAGTGAATAAATGTATGGTGAATATATTGGGTTCTTTAGACTAGTTAAATAATAACAACATGGTGGCATGTTTATTATGCTTAGGAACAGAAACCTTTTACTTGTTTTTTTGAGAAACATCTTGTTTTGGCTTCATTGAGAAATTGTTACAGGAAAATGTAAACCGTTACTAGGATACTGTTATGTGGTTCAGTGAAATAAAATTCAAAGCAAAGAAAATGCATCTGTCACAGTTGTATTGAAAATATCACCGCCAGAAACATTTAATGCATACTTTTGGGTTATAAGCCAGACCTTGGCATTTAGGACATCTCACATGTACATCATATATAAATACCTGTAGCAGGAGATCTGAATGTCTGCCCTCTCTGGTTGCTTTGTGGTCTGCCTCTTTCTGCGTTTCCCAACTCTCTAAGGGTCCCATTATGCTCTGTAGCTAGTGATTACTTTGATAGCCAATTACAGCAATCAGAAATGTAAACACTGCCTGTGTTTACATCAGAGATCCCTTCCCTTCATCTTACAATGGAGGAAGGAGGACTGAATTGAGGCATGGTAGGAAGGGAAGTAGGCAGGATTGTATTCAAACTGGGAGGTTTTAACTGAGTTGATAGTGGGGTCTTTTAAACCCTTTTACCCATCCCCCCTGAGTGGGCTGCACATCTTATCTGCACCTTGTAAGAGACCTGTACATTAATCCCTTCACCCACCCTTCTTCCTGTGTATGACTTGTACATTATTGATGGGCTGTATCTAGTGCACCACTACCAACCTCCATGTTTAACCTCCTCGGCGGTCTGATTATTTCCGATTTTTTGTGCTGAAAGCGGTACCATTTTTTTGCCTGGAAATATGTAGTTTTTTATTGTAGGCTGTAATTTTTAGGAATAACTCACTGAAATCTGTACGAACAAGAGTCTAGTAAACATCCCGGGTAGGATAAAATTTGAAACACGAAATTATAAATGATAATTTAATAAATAATCATAAAAAATAATAATATAATAATAATAAATTTAATTCAATAATATAATCAAACACAAAAACACAGAAATTTGAAATACAGAGTCAAATTCGCACATCGCTGTCGCAAAATCGTTGTAATAGTAATTTTAAAAAAAATTAAATTTTTAAAAAATTTCAAATTTGCCACTGGTTCCGGCGCCCGTACGTCCCGACGTCACAGGGACCGGAACACGGAAGCCGGATGCCGGCATCGGCCGGAGGAGATGGCCGGGGACGCTGCAGGGGACGCATCGTGGGAGCGAAGGACAAGGTAAGTGCTGCAGGGACTCCCTGAGCAACGCCGCATGGTAAGCTGGAGTGTAGCTGGGGGTTACTGCTCTTGGTATAGAAATTTTACCCCGAGCTACACTCGGGAATACCGCTAAGGAGGTTAAAGAGTTAATAAAGTTTTTGTTTTTTAAATAACAAACATATTATACTTGTAGCTCCGAGCCGCCTCCCACGAGGTTCCCCCTGCTGGTGCTGTCTGCTTCTCCTTTCAGTGTCTGCCCCATAGCAAGTGCTTGCTATGGGGGCAAACATATGGTCTCGCTTTTGAGCTGGGCATTGTGTGTCTATGGACACAAATAGCACAGTTTGGCTCACTCCTCACTGAATTTGATTGACAGCAACAGAAGCCAATGGCCAGTGAGGAGAGCGAGAGAGCAGTGCTGGATCCAGTCCGGGCTCAGGTAAGTATTTAGGGGAGCTGGGGAGAGAGCTAGTCTTGGAAGGTTTTTTACGTTAATGCAGAGAATACATTAAGGTAAAAAAAAAAAGCCTTTAGCCTTTGCAACCACTTTAACTATCTCAATACAAGCATATTTACAAAAATTGTGGCAAAAATCATATGAACCCCATTTTTGTCTTTTTAGACACAGGGTTCATATGATTTCCAGCTGTACTTTAGGGACTTATTTTGTGAACTGCACCTTATATTATTTGCACTTTATATTTTAGATTTTGTATAGTAATTAGCGTTGTATCTTGTTATATAATATTTATTGTTTGTTACCTTGGTGTGTCTACTTAACAAATAGGGTCATTTTGGAGGTGTTCATACTGCCCTGGCATTTTTATTTTTATGTTTTATAAAATGTTTGGTCTTTCTCCCTTTATCAAGAAAAAAAACTCAGTGGTTAGTAAATACCACCAAAAGAAAGGTCACTGGGGTTTATTTACTAAAGATGGAAAGTGCAAAATTCGCTAATTTCTGCATAGAAACCAATCAGCTTCTAACCTAACCTTGTTCAATTAAAGTGTTACTAAACCCACAACAGTAAAATCAGTCTGTATATGCAGTAAAACATGCTTGTTATACTCACTGTGAAACCTAAGTGGCTAATCCTCTGCATTGTTTAAAAATGTTGTTTGATCCTGACTTCTCTTATCCTCCCCTTCCTCTAGTGTCTCCCTGTAATCTCCTGATAAGACATCATGTGCAGACATTCTGCACATGCTCAGTTTAGTGTGTATTGCTAGAGGTTTTTTTTTTTCCTTGGGAGAGTGCATGTGATCAGCAAAAGGCCAATCAATACTGTACAGACAGAAGTCAGGGGGTCTGCATCCTCCTAGAGAAGAAAGAAAACTCCTCCTACAAGCTTTAACCAGTGCTCTGCTGGATACTGCTAGAAGTCGCAAGACTGCTCTAACTGCTGATGAGAAAAGGTATTTGTTAGTTTATATTTACTAAAATAATTTCATTTCCACGTAGTATATACTGTGGGAGACCAGATAGACTGAATGTAGGGTCTTGAGTTTAGTAACAGCTTCGGCAATAAAACCTGTCAGCTGATTGGTTTCAATGCAGAAGTGAGACTAATTTTGCACTTTCCAGCTTTGGTAAGTAAACCTCCTATGTGTCGTTGTGACTGTATACAGCAAAATCATAAAATACAAACTATTTCATCCCAGTGAAAATTCATTCAAGTGTAAAGTATTGAGTGCCTATTCAAGTTCAATACAGTATTCACTGTGCAATTGCATTATGTCATGCCTATAGTTCATCACAAACTTGTGTCTTCACTCCTATGAATCAATACACTAGTGAACTTCACTCATATAATAACTCCATATTCTTCCAATTACTTCAACCACCCGTAGAGCCAGGTATCACTCAATGTATGCGGTAACCTTGTTCTCAAGACCTCATAGGACCTCACATAAACAATAATGTCCAATAAAGCCTGTGTCCCTTTAAAGATAAGATCACCTTAAGGAGTCAAAAGCGATGTTCTTATCCATGCATACACACTCATAAAGTATAAAAAAAATCCCCATTGTGCTTTCTGTAAAGTATAAAACAATTTATTAAAAATTGTCAAAAAGTGTTAAAGCCTTACATCGCTATCAGTAAAAGGGTAAATCTTCTTTTCTTGTTTATAGAGCACGTACTGGCAGGTATCAGCACAATACAGCTACCTTGTTCTTACATACATATTTTTGTACATATCTGTTGGATATTGTAAGCCATTAGAAGATATCATGGAATAGAGATTTGCTGAAAGTTGGAGGATTAAGCAGATCACATGGATGAATATGTTAATGTTTTACAATTAATGTGATAGTCTGATGCCAGACGTTTATACATGCTTTATCAGAATTACTAGTGTTTAATATCCACACATACCCTTTATTGCCAAAAGTATTGGGACACCCCTCCAAATCATTGGATTCAGGTATTCCAATCACCTCCATGCCAACAGGTGTATAAAATCAAACACCTAGGCATGCAGACTGCTTCTACAAACATTTGTGAAAGAATGGGTCTCTCTCAGGAGCTCAGTGAATTCAAGCGTGGTACTGTGATAGGTTGTCACCTGTGCAATAAGTCATCCATGAAATTTCCTTGCTATTAAATATTCCACGGTCAACTGTTAGTGGTATTATAACAAAGTGGAAGCAACTGGGAACAGCAGCAACTCAGCCATGAAGTGGTAGGCCACGTAAAATGACAGAGCTGGGTCAGTGCATGCTGAAGCGCACAATGAGCAGAAGTTGCCAACTGTCTCTGGAGTCAATAGTTAAGACCTTCAAACTTCATGTGGCCTTCAGATTAGCACAACAACAGTGCGTAGAGAGCTTCATGAAATGGGTTTCCATGGCCGAGCAGCTGCACCCAAGCCTTACATCACCAAGTGCAATGCAAAGAGTCGGATGCAGTGGTGTAAAGCACGCCACCATTAGACTCTAGAGCAGTGGAGACGTGTTCTCTGGAGTGCCGAATCACACCTCTCTGTCTGGCAATCCAATGGACATGTCTGGGTTTGGCGGTTGCGCACCAATGCACAAAGCAAGGTCCATAAAGACATGGATGAGAGAGTTTCATAAAATACATTTACACTAAGGTCACCTAAGTCATTCTCTCAGCAGCTCAGCTCACTCTGCTCTCCCTTTCTTAGAGTACTTTTTCTGTGAATACAGTGCAGATTAGAAGGCTGGATTATTTCCAAGTCATAGCTTGGAGGTCACTTATGTAAATGTTCCTTGCCTGACCAAAGGATAACCTGTTCTGCAGAGGCTTTCTTTTCTAACAATGTTAGTTAAAGGAGATAGGTCTTTTAAAGGGTTAAAACCTAATTTCACCTTTTACCAAAAATAATAAATGCGCCATGTTAATTAATAAAATAAATATGCTTTCATTACTTTTTTTGCATTTTAGCCTGTAAAGCATTGCAACTGCAATCAGTAAATTGGAGGTGCAATGCTCTGGCTCCTTTGGACTATTCCTGTAGCTGCAGGTCAGTACTGAGGTATGGACCTTAAACTATGGCACTGGAGGAACTAGCAATGGATTAAAAGTGCAGTGACATGTCTTGGTAGCAGATGGGACTTGTACTGTAGTTTATTCATTCACAGATTCTTGAGATGATGCTTATGTGTGAACTACATCAAATTAATATATTGACAGGAGTCAGAAAGCAGAAGAACCCCCAGATTAATATGACAAAAACAAAACCCTGCCTCTACCAATGGGTATCATGGGTTCCAGGCAAACTCTGTTATCTCCCCCCATTAATCTATACAAGACTCCATCATAGTCTGGTATAGATTTTGGGGTGGCCCTCATGTTGTTTATTTGCAATAGATGATTTTTTGAAGATGTTTTTTAAAAAATTTTTCTCCCACAAAATACCAGGGCTGTTGCAGTACATCCTACATGGTATGCCACTTGGGAGGGAGACCACAGGAAAAAAAATGTGGTTTCCCTCCAAAATCAATATCACATCCGTATCCTAGATAAGGGTATGGATATTACATGAGAATGCCAGTGTTTTCTCCTAAATATCCATACTGGACTCTATTGCTTCATTAGAGTCTAAAATGTTTTTAACCACTACTCTCCAGAGGATTTATCCCTCTTCCTGACCAGGCCATTTTTTGCGATACGGCGCTGCATTACTTTAACTGACAATTATGCGGTAATGCAATACTGTACATAAATGAAATTTATGTCCTTTTTTTCTCACAAATAGAGATTTCTTTCAGTGGTATTTGATCACCTCTGTGTTTTGTTTTTTTTGCGCTATAAACAAAAAAAGACACAATTTTGAAATAAAAACAATATTTTTGACTTTTTGCTATAAAACATATATAGTAAAAAAATTTTAAAAATCTAATTTCTTCCTAAATTTAGGAAAAAATGTATTCTGCTAAATGTCTTTGCTAAAAAAAATCCCAATGCATGTAAGTTAATAGGTTTATGTGAAAGTTCTAAAGCTACAAATGGCGGTATATATACTGGAATTTTTAAATTTTATTTTTTTTATACTAGTAATGGCAGCGATCAGAAACTTATAGTGGAACTGCAGTGAGCATTCTGACACTGGGGGGGAATTGACTAACTGCCACTGACATCCCAATGAGACTAATACAGTGATCAGTGCTAATAAAAAGCACTGACACTGTACTAATGACACTGGGCAGGAAGGGGTTAACATCTGGGGGCGATCAAATGGTTAACTGTGTGCTGTTTTACATTATGTGCTGTGTGTGTTTTACTAGGGAGACATGCTGCTTTGTATTGCTCTGCTGTGCAGCTTGTCCTTGTAAACAACACAGGTCTCTCCCCTGTCAGCTTTGCGACGATTGCCGGCGGGGAATCTCTGGCCACGACCCAGTGATTAACAACCCTAGCCCCCAATGGCGGCACGGGTAGGGCGGCGCACGCGTGCACGCCCCTACCGGGAAATGCAAATCAGTTTGTTCTGCTCTCCTGTGACCCACCGTTGGCTGACATCACTCAGCCAGTCCAGACTGGGGAAAGATCACGACCATATGGTCGAGATCTACTGAGGAGGGAATTTTTTTCCCTGTAAATTGGATCATGCTTTGGTAGGTTTTTTTTCCCTTCCTCTGGATCAACTGTGGGTATAGGATTACAACTTTTTTTTTTTTGAATCGTTAAATGGGATGGACTTTTGTCTTTTTTAAGCCAGACTAACTATGTAACCTGGACTGGCACCTGACTCAGCCTCTCAGCAATCCGCTGAGAGCCTGAGCCAGTCGCTCCTACCCGCTCCACAACCCAGAGCTCCAGTGAGCGCTGGGGGGGGGGGGGGGGTGTAGAGCAGACAGTGGTGACTGACAGTCACAGCTCTCTGCTCAGAGTGGCAGGGAGAACTGAGCGATCAGCAGTGCATTTCTGAGCCTTAGAGCCGATGGGACAGATGCAGCATAGGATCAATAATGTATCTGCCTAGGTAAGTATAATTTAAAAACAAATACCAAACTTCTCTTCTATTAAGATTAAAAGCAGCTTTTAAAATTATAGCAACATGTTCAAGCGCATATGAGATTGTTATCATTGGGGTTTCATCTACTGTAATAAAAATAGAGGGTACAAAGCATGCCTTTGTATGCAGCTTTGGATTTTATTGCTATACAGATCTGAAGGCCACCTATTTGCAAACCTGCCCATTGTACTCTCTTGACTGTCTTACACATAAAGAAGACTGGAACACAGAATGGTTTAACTCAAGGTTGTAGAGCTACCTATGAACTTGTATTAGATTTTTTTAAATCTAGCAGCATTGAATAGTTGGGTAATCTCAATGAACTTTTTTGACATCTTCTCAACATTGCCTGAATTAACATTAGTATTAGTATGGATTGCAGACAGGGCCCTCTTACATACTGTATAGAATAATTATTCTATTCCTTTTGTGGTTTTCAAAGTATACATGTGTAACCAAAGCATGTGTAATCTTTCAGCTGCAATATTTTTGTTTGCATTTTCTCACAAAATGTAAAACTACAGTTAAGGACATCTTATGCCTCTTTCAAATGAACAGCAGTAAAAACAAGCAGCTGAGCCACAGTTTTACCAACGTCCCCCTCAATTCTAACATTAAATCAGACAGGACTGTACACATGCCATGGCATTGATAGTATGTTTCAAGACCATTTTAACTCGGCCTGCAGTGTTTGACAGGAGGTACCGCCACATCGGAAAGCTAAAAGCTTGGCTCGCGATTGTGGTGTAGTATTTTACATTAAATCCCCTTTGGGATAAAATAAAAAAGCAAATATTCAGGAGACAGCAGTATCATCTCCTGAACACCTGCCAGCAGCTGCTATACAGTCCTCAGAAAAGGGATCTACTGGAGATTGCTTTTTACATGGCGGTAAGCACTTCTGCCAATGTGTAAGAACCCTTAAAGCACAATTGCAAAGTCTTGCAGTTAATTTTCTTTGAAAAACATCTTCAAAAGTGTATGCTGGTAAAACCTCTACAATGTGCAGCTCATTGCCATTACCCTACTGCATAGGCTTCCAGTTTAAAGATTTTTACTCCCACACATCTTGTACAAAATCCATAGGTAATATACTTTTGAATCTTGCAAGACACCGAGCCCAAGTACTTTTTTGTTCCAAAGTCACTCTTTATGTTCATATACACTATATTGCCAAAAGTATTGGGACGCCCCTCCAAATCATTGGATTCAGGTGTTTCAATCACCTCCATGGCCACGGGTGTATAAAATAGCACCTAGGCATGAAGACTGCTTCTACAAATATTTGTGAAAGATTCTGTCGCTCTCAGAAGCTCAGTGAATTGAAGCGTGGTACCGTGATAGGTTCTCACCTGTGCAATAAGTCATCCGTGAAATTTCCTTGCTACTAAATACTCTATGGTCAACTGTTAGTGGTATTATAACAAAGTGGAAGCAATTGGGAACAACAGCAACTCAGCCACAAAGTGGTAGGCCATGTAAAATGACAGAGCGGGGTCAGTGCATGCTGACGCGCACAGTGCGCAGAAGTCACCAAAAGTCTGCATAGTCAATAGCTAAAGATCTCAAAACTTCGTGTGGCCTTCAGATTAGCACAACAACAGCTGCAGCTGCATCCAAACCTTACATCACCAAGTGCAATGAAAAGCATCAAATGCAGTGGTGTAAAGCACTCCGCCACTGGACTCTAGAGCAGTGGAGACGTGTTCTCTGGAGTGACCAATCACGCTTCTCTGTCTGGCAATCTGATGGACGTGTCTGGGTTTGGCGGTTGCCAGGAGAATAGTACTTGCCTGACTGCATTGTGCCAAGTGTAAAGTTTGGTGGAGGGGGGATTATGGCGTGGGGTTGTTTTTCAGGGGTTGGGTTTGGCCCCTTAGTTCCAGTGAAGGGAACTCTTAAGGCATCAGCATACCAAGACATTTTGGACAATTTCATGTTCCCAACTTTGTGGGAACAGTTTGGGGATGGCCCCTTCCTGTTCCATCACGACTGAGCACCAGTGCACAAAGCAAGGTCCATAAAGACATGGATGAGTGAGCTTGAAGTGGATGAACTTGACTGGCTTGCACAGAGTCCTGACCTCAACCCGATAGAACACCTTTTGGGATGATTTAGAAAGGAGAGAGCGAGACAGGCCTTCTCGTCCGACATCAGTGCCTGATCTCACAAATGCACTTCTGGAAGAATGGTCAAACATTCCCATAGACACACTGCTAGACCTTGTGGGCAGCCTTCCCAGAAGAGTTGAAGCTGTTATAGCTGCAAAGGGTGGGCCAACTCAATATTGAACCCTATAGACTAAGGCTGGCCATACATTATACAATTATCTGCAGATTTTTTGCCCAATTTCCTTTAGATTTACCTTCAACTATGTAGTGCAAGGGCCTGCCTAATTGGATACAACTGAAAGTGTTGTTTAGGTTTGTCCTCCTATTATATGGTTTTTGGTAAATCTAAACCAAAAATCTGCAGATAATTGTATAATGTATGGCCAGCCTAAGACTGGGATGCCATTAAATTCCATGTAAGTGTAAAGGCAGGCGTCCCAATACTTTTGGCAATATAGTGTAGATTTCATTGGTAATTGTACTTGGAAAAAGACAGTTTGGTTATGCCTTCTTTGTCAGTGACATGTACTGATGATTCTTTTACAAGACTTGTTTCATTGTTTTGGAATGCCCAGTGTACAATGCTCTAAATTTAAACAAATAATATATTTTTTTAAAAGCATCTACAGCATGGGTAGAAAAGCTTTTCTCCTGGCAGCATGCTGTATAGAAGGAAACATGCTGATTGGAGAGCCTGCAGCAGGGGACATGTACTGTAAGGCTGGCCATACAGTATACAATTTTCATTTAGATTTACCAAAACCATATAAAAAGAGGTCAGACCTAAACACTTCCAATTTGCAAGCAATTAGGCAGGCCATTGCACTACATAGTTGAAGGTAGTTCTAAAGGAAATTGAACAAGAAAATTGTATAATGTATGGCCTGCATAAGACTTTGCCACACCTTTTTGTTTTGCTACACCTGGATGGTATTTGCACTTTAAGGGCTCATGTACATATGCATACAAAAGGCTACTTTTGGATCTGTAATGTATACAGATATGCAAGCAGTAGTATTGTATGCTACAGCCCCAATTTTAGCTCATAGCGTTTAAATGTGTAAATCAAAATGAGAAAAAAATTGTGTCTATGGCTCAATTTTGACCATATTCATATTGTAGGCATTTAAACAGTTAAGCTATACATTTGTGCAGCGTAAATGGATGTGGCTGCTGCCTAGTGAATTCAGGGCCAGGGTGGGTTTTAAATGTAGTTAGTGGAAGTGTTGCAGGTGCACAGTGAACAGTCATTAACACAGTGACAATGGAACAGGCATAGAAGAACTATACCTGTACATAATACGCATCTCATCTCATACACGTATAAGTATGTTTATGTCCATATGAGTTGAACTGCAGTATGGACCACAGTTTATGCATCTACAGTAGCTGTATACATTTTACTTAGCCATGGCAATGAAATCTAAAGCCCTAGTCCTACAATATCTTTTGGTCTGTTAGTGTCAGGACTGTTGCAAAGATTGCTACAAATTTCTCTGATCCTATTTTCTGAGGCTGCTACACTACATTGCTATTCTGTGCAACTGCAAATCATTGCTGTGTCACCATCATAGAGGACAAACTGTAGTGCCAGTGGCCACTGGAGCGGACATCACCAATTCTCTCACACTGCATGATAATGCTAAACAGGAGCAATGAGATAGATAACTATCAGAGTACAGCTTGATTCAAAACTTCTTCCTTTTGCTCAAGGCCGGATCTAGGGGGGTGCTGGGGTGGGCTGTACACCCCAGATTTTAGTTGTGCCCCCCTCCAGGTCTCTGAGAGCACATCCACTGATCCAAGAGCCAGTCTGATGAAGACAGCTGATGTAAAGAGGCACTCTGAGGGGGACAATCCATGTAAAGGGGGCACTCTGATGAGAGCACCTTATGTAATGGGGCAGTCTGCTGGGGACACCTCATGTCAAGAGGCACTCTGATCGGGATAATTGATCATATGTCAGAGCTAATTTGCACGTGTGCGATGTGGATTGAAGCTCAGATTTCACAGCTAATTGATACAGTAGTTCATGTCAGGTTTACGTCAGGTTCAGGACAGGATTAGCTCAGGATCTTATCTTGTTCCCACATATGTGGTTCAAAAACGGTTCCCATAAAAGTCAATAGCCTATTATCCACACCTAAACCAGACCGCACTGCTCAGAAATCGGACATGACTCTTTTTAAAATCGCACTGAATCTGCAGTGAATCTGCACCACCAGTGAACCAGATATATGTGAACAGGCACCATAGGAAGCAATGTTATTTCACATGTCATGCAGGTTGGATGCAGTTCAAACTGCATCCAATCCACATTTATGTGAACAGGCACTAAAGGGACACTCTGATGGGGACAACTGATGTAAGGATAGACTCTATTAGGGACACTAATGTAAGGGAGGACTCTGATGGGCACTCTTGATGTAAGGGGGCATTCTGATGGGGACACTTGATGTAAGGATGCGCACAAATGGGAACACCTGATGTAAGGGGGCACTCTGATGGGGATACCTGATATAAGGGGGCTCTCTCATGGGCACCTGCTGTAAAAGGGGACTCTTCTGAGTAGTCATGATGTAAAGAGGAACTCTGATGAGGACTCATACTGTAAAGGAGGACTTTGCTAGGGACTTAAGAGTTAAGTGGGCACAGTTTCTGTTTAATCACCCTAATCTGATGACAACCTAATACATAATAAAGTTTCCCAGGTCATGACACTATGTGACAGTCAGTGACTCACACATAATGTTGCCATTATGCCCCCTGACATATTTTTACTGCACCCCCAGATCAAATAAGCTTGATCCAGCCCTGCTTTTGCTGCTCCAAAGTAGCACTGTGTCAGGAATGGACTTGCCAGTAATGGTGGGACTCACCTGCCTTGTGGGCTGCAGTACCAGGGCTGGCCAGCGGGTGCTCCCGGCAATCAGAGACTCAACCCTGCAGCCAGCCAAACATCTGAAACTGATCATGCAGGTGTATTTAAGGGATGGCCAGACCTGCAGTCTCTGCCTTGGTGTGTGTTTTTCCTGGGCCCTGTATCTTGTTCCTGCATTCCTGTTCCTGTCTCTGTCTCTGTCTGATTCGTTGCTGACCCTGCCTGATTCCGGACCTCTGCTGACTTCTCCTGTTTCATCCCTGGCTTGTGACCCCGACCATTCTCTGCCTGACCCCCTGTTCCTACCTGCCCGATTGGTATTGACCCGGCCTGCCTGACGACGCTTGCATTGTATATATTGTTATCTGTGGGTGGTTTGGTTCGTTTGCACTGTGTTATGTTTTAGTATTGCACTGCGTTTATGTTTGTATTGTTAGTCTTTAATAAATTGTCTTATTGTTTATAACATATCTGAAGCCTGCGTTTCCCTGCGTCAGTCACATACCTCTGGTCACACCCCGGAGCCCTGACATTACACCAAGGACAATCCTGACCAGAAGTGGCTGCACAGGGATGGGAAGGATGGATCTTGATGAGGTTGTGTATTTATATCTGCTAGTGTTTGATGACAGAGAGTATGCTTATCAGATAAGTATGCTTATCAGACTCTGAAGGAGTATCCCAGGGATGAACTGCTAGAATGTATACGGATCGCTCATGTTCTAGTAGATCAGGGCACAGAATTCTCTGAGGTGCAGCCATTGATTCAGGTTTGTGCTGAGTTGGTTTCATCTGGTACCCCCGAATGCAGGGATGAATTTTTGCTGCCATTTAGTGCAGACCAGGTAGAGTCCCTGGTATGGTTATTAGAGGATGATGTGGATTACTTCTTGGAGCATTATGCTGCATGTTCACCACAGGTATTAAGGGATTGTATAAACGCAGTGCAGTCTTTGGTCAGACAGGCTTTGTGTAAGCTGAGCTTTGTTCAACCCATACTGCAGACATGGTCAGACTTGTTGCACCCAGCCTCAGTCAGCTTGCAAAAACCCAGTCCTGCTTCAAATCTATTTCTTCAAAGCTCTATTCCTGCTTTCCCAACAGCACCTCCAGTTACAGCCCAGTATACCCTGCTATCTACCGCATGTCAGTACCCTGTTCCCACTCGCTGCACCTATCCTGCCTTTAACCCTGTAAAGAAGCCCTCTGTAGCAACTGTTCCCTCCCCTGTTCCATCCTCCAGCTCTTCTCTGTCTCCAGCTGCTCCATCCATTTACAAGCCTGCGCTTACTTACAGTACTCCGGTAACTAAAACCAGGAAAAGGCGAAAGTTCTTTCCAACCAATACCATCCTGCCAGTATCCAAACCGGTCAGCCTCCCATCTGAGAACCTGCCTTCCATGGTGCAGCCTGGCGCCTCGGCGCCCACAATTCAGCCTGATGCCTCTACCCAGCCTGATGCCTCCATTCAGCCTGATGCCTCCATTCAGCCTGATGCCTCCACCCAGCCTGTTGCCTCCACCCAGCCTGATGCCTCCACCCAGCCTGATGCCTCCATTCAGCATGATGTTTCTACCCAGCCTGATGAACTGATCCAGCCTGATGATCCTATTATGCCAGACGACTCGGTGCCCGCTGTTCCGCCAGTTGACTCAGTGCCCGCAGTCTTGCGAGGCGACTCGATACCCGCTGTTCCGCCAGTTGACTCGATGACCGCTGTTCCGCCAGTTGACTCGATGCCCGCTGTTCCGCCAGTTGACTCGGTGCCCGCTGTTCCGCCAGTTGACTCGGTGCCCGCTGTTCCGCCAGTTGACTCGGTGCCCGCAGTCTTGCCAGACGACTCGGTGCCCACAGTCTTGCCAGACGACTCGGTGCCCGCAGTCTTGCCAGACGACTCGGTGCCCGCAGTTCCGCCAGTTGACTCGGTGCCCGCAGTTCCGCCAGTTGACTCGGTGCCCGCAGTTCCACCAGTTGACTCGGTGCCCGCAGTCTTGCCAGTTGACTCGGTGCCCGCAGTCTTGCCAGACGACTCGATGCCCGCTGTTCCGCCAGTTGACTCGATGCCCGCTGTTCCGCCAGTTGACTCGATGCCCGCTGTTCCGCCAGTTGACTCGGTGCCCGCGGTCTTGCCAGACGACTCGGTGCCCGCAGTCTTGCCAGACGACTCGGTGCCCGCAGTCTTGCCAGACGATTCAATGCCTGATGACCCAGTGCCCGCGGTCATGCCAGTTGACTCGGTGCCCGCGGTCTTGCCAGACGACTCGGTGCCCACGGTCTTGCCAGACGACTCGGTGCCCGCAGTCTTGCCAGACGACTCGGTGCCCGCAGTCTTGCCAGACGATTCAATGCCTGATGACCCAGTGCCCGCGGTCATGCCAGTTGACTCGGAGCCCACTGTCGTGCCTGGTGACTCGGTGCCCACTGCCTTGCCAGATGACGCGGTGCCTGCTGGCGAGCCAAATGACCTGATGCCTGGTGACCCAGTGCCCGCTGTCATACCTGGTGAACCGATGCCCACTGTCGAGCCAGACAATCCCATGCCTGATGACCCAGTGCCCGCTGTCATGTCTGGTGACCAGATGCCCGCTGTCGGGCCAGACGATCCAATGTCTGACCCAGTGCCCGCGGTCATGCCAGTTGACTCGGAGCCCACTGTCGTGCCTGGTGACTCGGTGCCCACTGCCTTGCCAGATGACGCGGTGCCCACTGGCGAGCCAAATGACCTGATGTCTGGTGACCCGATGCCCATTGTGGTGCCTGATGACCCGGTGCCCGCCGCTCCCCCTGGGGGCCCGGTGTCTGCCGCCCCTCCTGGGGGCCCGGTGCCCGCCGCTCCGCCTGGGGGCCTGATGCCTGTCGCCCCACCTGGGGGCCCGGTGCCTGTCGCCCTGCCTGGGGGCCCGGTGCCTGTCGCCCCGCCTGGGGGCCCGGTGCCTGTCGCCCCTCCTGGGGGCCCTATGCCTGTCGCCCCTCCTGGGGGCCCGGTGCCCGCCGCTCCGCCTGGGGGCCCGATGCCCGTCGCCCCGCCTGGGGGCCCGATGCCCATCGCCCCGCCTGGGGGCCCGATGCCTGTCGCCCGCCTGGGGGCCCGATGCCTGTCGCCCCTCCTGGGGGCCCAGCGCCCGCCGCTCCACCTGGGGGCCCGATGCCTGTCGCCCCTCCTGGGGGCCCGGCGCCCGCCGCTCCACCTGGGGGCCCGATGCCTGTCGCTCCGCCTGGGGGCCCGATGCCTGTCGCCCTGCCTGGGGGCCCGATGCCTGTCGCCCCGCCTGGTGGCCCGGTGCCCGCTGCTCCACCTGGTGATCCGGTGTCCAGCTCGATGTGCCGCTGCCCGGAGTCCTGCCCGATGTGCCGCTGCCCGGAGTCCTGCCCGATGTGCTGCTGCCCGGAGTCCTGCCCGGTGTGCCGCTGCCTGGAGTCCTGCCCGATGTGCCGCTGCCCGGAGTCCTGGCCGATGTGCCGCTGCCCGGAGTCCTGCCCGATGTGCCGCTGCCCGGAGTCCAGCTCGATGTGCCTCTGCTCGGAGTCCTGCCCGATGTGCCAGTCTTTGATATCCCGCCAGTTACCAGACCCGGGCAGTGGAACATTTCGCCCAGCTAGGACTGTTTGGAGCGTCCTGAGGCCGCTCCTTGAGGGGGGAATACTGTCAGGAATGGACTTGCCAGTAATGGTGGGACTCACCTGCCTTGTGGGCTGCAGTACCAGGGCTGGCCAGCGGGTGCTCCCGGCAATCAGAGACTCAACCCTGCAGCCAGCCAAACATCTGAAACTGATCATGCAGGTGTATTTAAGGGATGGCCAGACCTGCAGTCTCTGCCTTGGTGTGTGTTTTTCCTGGGCCCTGTATCTTGTTCCTGCATTCCTGTTCCTGTCTCTGTCTGATTCGTTGCTGACCCTGCCTGATTCCGGACCTCTGCTGACTTCTCCTGTTTCATCCCTGGCTTGTGACCCCGACCATTCTCTGCCTGACCCCCTGTTCCTACCTGCCCGATTGTTATTGACCCGGCCTGCCTGACGACGCTTGCATTGTATATATTGTTATCTGTGGGTGGTTTGGTTCGTTTGCACTGTTATGTTTTAGTATTGCACTGCGTTTATGTTTGTATTGTTAGTCTTTAATAAATTGTCTTATTGTTTATAACATATCTGAAGCCTGCGTTTCCCTGCGTCAGTCACATACCTCTGGTCACACCCCGGAGCCCTGACACACTGCAACAACAAAAAAACCTGGCCCTGACCACTTCTTAATTGCTCCTGTGTTTGAGTGAAAATAACTCATCTACAGTGGAAAATCTGTCTGAGACAGAGGTGTACTTACAGGGGTCTCAATTGCGACCCAGTCCCATGCTGCAGGGGGTCCATGTGGCGCCCCTATACACCTGGTTAGGAGGAGTGGTGGGGGTGGCTGCATATAAAGGAACCAATCTCACCATGTACTTCCTGCAGCTGCTGAATGCCTGCAGGAGGGAAAGGAAAAGCCAGCATTCAATGATTGCAGGAGGAACATGGAGAGATTAATTCCTCTGTATGTTCATGTGCGCTCTCCAGCTGCCCTGAGATCTTTCCTGGCCCCCCATGCATCAGGATGGAGAGCACTGAAGGTGGTTGCAAATGTGTCATTCACTATCTTCTTCATTTTCTGAATGGAGAGTCAGTGATTTGTATCGATCACTGACTCTGTCTATTCATAACTGAAACATAGTAAACTGTATTTACTATGTTTCAGTTTGTGAATAGAGGGCAAGCTCTGTACAGTTATTCCTATCCATTTATTCAGTGCAGTTGTAGCTGTAGAGATGGAGATTGGAGATTAGAGGTGGAACAACAGAGGTCTGTAAAAAATGATTAAAAAAATAAAATAACAAGAATAAAAAAACTATTGACACCAGTGGCAGAACTACCAGGGTCACAAAGGTCAAAGGCATTCTGCCACAGGGCTCAGGGAGAAGGACCCTGGCCGAGGGTCAGGGGGGCCCTTCACAGTTTCTTGCACTGGGACCCTGAAGGTTCTAATCTTGCCACTGGTCTCAGACCAGTTGGCAGCCCAGTATTACTCATAAAAAAAACAACTGTATTATATTTTGCTAAATGAAAGGCAGCCTGATTTGTAACTGATGTGTATCTAATTTTGTCACTGATGTACTTGAATGTCTTATTTACTTAAATAAGCTATATTACATTTTCCATACAATTGTATGAGGACATTGAGAGCTAAAAAAGAAAGACAAAGCTTCCAATCCTATCCAGTTATTTAAATATGAGACTGCTCACACAAATCAATCTGCTTAAAGGAAATGTACAGTTTTTTCAATGTTGTGTTATTAGATAAACATATATAAGAAATCATACTTATGTGTACTTAGAATATGTAATAATTTACAGATTTAAAAAAAAAACAGAAATGTCTTTTTCAAATGATTGGATAATTGAAGCAAATCTTTGTTCATTTTACTGAGTGAAGAGTCCCAAGTCCTTTATTATATCAGTTTTCCTGATTTGTGTTTTCTTGTTCTTGCAGTTAACGGATTCATTGAAAACAATACACTCCTTATGTAGCTGATATCACAACAGTTGTTTAAAAAGAGATAAGAGTATGGAAGGCCATACATTATGCAATTTTTTTGTTTCCCCATCAACAATGACTGTGTTGATGGGAAATTTAGCAATTTTCTTTCCTTTAACCTATGGTTGCTCGATTTCCCCATCAACCTTTCCAAAGCTCTACTGAGCCTTCCCCACCGGCAGAATACGATGATCACTGCCGGCAGCTATAGCTGCCGGAAGAATACGAGGATCACTACTGACAGCTCTAGCTTCCGGCAGTGATCGGGCAGAAAAACAGACAGGCTGATTGTACTCAAGTTGATTGATGGCTAGACTTCAGCACAACCAGCCAGCCAAATTTTGATCCGTCTATGGCTGGCCTAATTATACATAGTCACATAGTTAGTAAGGTTGAATAAAGACACCAGTCCATCCAATTCAACCTATGTGGGTAGGTATGTGTTCATAATTGTGTTGAGTAACTCTGCCTCTAATTAACAATCTCTATATTTATTACAATAACAAATTCTGTTAGCCTGGTGATCTGGATTGTATATTACCCATATCGTTTTGCAATTGTTGTCCAGTACAATTTTGAATCCACTGCCAGCAGACAAGCCCCGATGAAGGGTGGATTCTTTTCCCCGAAACATGTTCGCCTTTTTGATTACCGTTTGGTGAAAAACATAACTATTACTGAATTGAATCAAGCTGTGTGGGGCTTCCTTCTAATACTCTACAGCAGCGTTTCTCAACCTTTTTCCAATCAAGGCACCCTTTAAAATTCCACACAATGAGGCACCACATGATAAATTGTAAAGAACTAAACTAATAGTTTTACATAACACAGCTGCATTCACTCATGTAGGACACCCAAGGTTAGAGGTGATTGCTTCTTACAAAGCAAATACACCTTTTCACACTGGCACTGACTAGTATTCCAATGTTCTTCTTCTCCCTCGCTCAGTTAAAGTGATCCCAGTGTTGATGGAGAGGGGCAAACAAGGATGCAAGCACCTGACATCCTCTTTATCAAGAAATTACATCATCCCTTGCTAGGATGCCAGTGGCTGGCCCTCACAGTGCCCAAGGTTGTAATGCACAATAAAACCTGTGGTTTGTGCAGCAAAAAGGCAAGTTTAATCCACTTGCTGGCTTGTTGACAATTTTTGGGCAGTTTGGGGCAATTTTTAGGCATTTTGCCAAGGCACCCCTGAAGAACCCAGAAGGCACCCCAGGGTGCCCGGGCACCCTGGCGGAAAAACACTGCTCTACAAACTGCTTCAGGGACTGTATGGCACACCCTGGTTGAAAAATAGCTGCCTCTGGAAAATAGATTTTGACTTCTGATTTTCTGCCTAGTTTGGAGTTCACTGCTCCACCAACACAAATCTAATAGAAAATGAAAGAAAGAGCATGTTTGAAAAAAGTCATATGATTACTGAATATGAAGTGATGCTGTGCTTTACGCATGCAGGGCATAGCAACAATTTCACATAAAGTGACCTATACCATTCCTCGTTATTGCCATCTCACAATACGTGTGCATAGAGCTTGCTGTCAACTTTTTATTGTTCTTTCTCTCATGTCACAACTCTTTAACAATCCATGGATAGCAGCTGTATACATCTGATTTACCAACTGTCACTTTAGCTCACTGTTCACTGTGACAGCGGATCACGGTGGTCACATGACCCTAAAACCCTGCCCCGCCTCCTGGCATCTGAAACCCCTTAAACATTTCAATACCGGGCAATTTTCCCCCTTCCTGCCCAGGCCAGTTTTCAGGTTTCAGTGCTCTCACACTAGTGACAATTGCGCGGTCATACAACATTGTACCCAAACTAAAATGTCATCATTTTCTTCACACAACTAGAGCTTTCTTTTGGTGGTATTTAATCACCGCTGGGGTTTTTATGTTTTGCTAAATTATCAAAAAAAGACAGAAAATGTTGAAAAAAAACACGTTTTTCTTTGTTTCTGTTATAAAAGTTTGCAAATAAATAATTGTTCTTCATAAATTTTGGCCAAGATGTATTCTACTACATGTCTTTGGTGAAAATAACCCAAATTAGGATGTATTTTTTAGTTTGTAGGAAAGTTATAGAGTTCACAAACTATGGTATAGATCTGAATATTGATCAATCTTGAAGTACTGACAGCCAATCTAATTTCTTGAGGTCCAAGAATGTCAGAAAAGTACAGATATCCCCAAATGACCCCTTTATGCAAAGTAGACAGTCCGACGTACTTCATAAGAGGCATGGCGAGTTTTTTGAAGTTGTATTTTTTTGTCATACTTTTTCGGAAAATGAAAAAATGCAAAAAATAATTTTCACTATTTCTTTTTTACATACTGTCACCAGTGCAGTAAGCGTCATCATATAACTGGCATGGCAGTGATCAGGGACACTGATTGGTGACAGTATGAAAAAAAATAAATATATATATATATATATATATATTTTTTTTTTTATTATTATTTTTAATTTTTTATTATTTTTTTTATTTTTTTTAAGATTTGTTTTTCATATTTCACTATGACCAAAGTAGTACAATGTTACCATAGTAACATTGTACTACTTGGGGGAAGTGATCAGTATTTTTTTTTTTTTTTACACAATTTGCTTATAGCAAAGAATTACTTTGCTATAAGCAAGCATTTACCTGAATGACATCAATTCACTCAGGGGTTTTTTTTGTTTTGTTTTTTTTGTGCTTAGCTGTGATTTGGCCACAGCTAATCACATGACGTATGCATGTGATCGCTGTGACCATTCACAGCTAGACACTAGTATATAATGGATGTCATGAATGAAGCCATCCATTGTATATAACTGTCATGTGACCTGCTGTGATTGGTCGATTTCGCAAGCGCGAAAAGTGCGCATGTGCGGGACGACGCCATTTGGCATCCACCAGAAATCTGATACATTTTGCCAGCCGCCTTTTGGCTATTGGCCGGGCGTCTTTTGGTTAAAGGGCGGGGAGGCACCGGCGTGAAGAGGTTAAGCACTCAGGGACCGGAGATTGTCTGTGAGGATGCCCTGGAGGGGTGAAACACGTTGACGCAATTTCCACTTCCGGTGGTTTGTGTGACGTCACTTCCGGTGAGTGGAGCACACGTGAATTAGTGGCTCTCTGGAGCCATCTTTGTTATCACTGTATACCTTTGAGGCCAAATAGGGAATATGATCATAAGGCTGATATATTGCTGATCAAATGTGAGTGTAATATGTATCGTTGGTTTTATTGAATAAATAGCTCAACAGTATTACACTATTAGTGTCCTTTCTGCTTCCCTCTGTTGCCTGCATGGTGAATCATGGAACATATTAATGAATTACATCTACCATGGGTCTGACACTCTATTGAATCTTGGATATCTCTGTGAGCACATTCCGCCAGAAATAAGCGTTTTTGACTCTTAAGCCCAAAAAACTAGGAGATCATCATATATTCTGAGTGTGGAAAACACAAGGGAAGGTCCATTGAGCACTACGTGTTGAAATTATTCTTATTTTAAAGAAACAGGATATACAATTTTTGGACTTTCTTTTCTTTGCATGTATTTCTTATATGTTTGGATATACTTTGAGTCTTTTGTGAATAATCTTCATCTGTTGTATTTCTCACAAATGTGATTAGTAGGTGGATTTGGGAAGTGCTACAAGTAGGTTGCCTCAGGGGCTCAGAGATAGGATTGCGCATTGTACATAGGTAAAGCTTTGCTTGGTCAGATGGGACACAGGACATACATCAGAATTAGATCACAGTCTGGGGAATATGAATGAAACCGGTCTCACATCTTGTGTTTTCATTGGGTCATCAGTGCCGCCTCATCAGTGCAGCTTATCAGTTCCCATCTGTGCTGCCTATCAGTGCAGCTTCATCAGTGCCCATCAATGCTGCCTTTCAGTGCCCATCAGTGCTGCCTATCAGTGCAGCTTCATCAATGCACATCCGTGAAGGAGAAAAATTACCTGTTTGCAAAATTATATAATAGAAACAAAGTAAACTTTTTTTTTTAATTTTTCAATTTTTTTGTTTATAGTGCAAACAATAAAAACCCAGTGGTGATTACCAAAAGAAAGCTCTATTTCTGTGAAAAAAATTATTAAAATTTCATATGGGTACAGTGTTGCATGACCATGCAATTGTCATTCAAAGTGTGAAAGCTCTGAAAATTGGCCTGGGCAGGAAGGGGGTAAAAGTGCCCAGTAGGCAAGTGGCTAAAGTGTATGTAATCTCTAACTGTGAACTTCTCTTATTTGCTCCAGTTTGCGCTCTTATATCAGTGTTTCTCAAGTAATGGGGGTGGACTGGGCAGTGGGGCAAGTTTCAATGTCTTGGTGTGCTCTCTAATGCCCCTATCATCACCCGAGACTTTGAGACACTTATCAACAGCAAGAAGCATCCCCAGTTTTCCCCATGGTTCAAATTAATTTCATATGTTTCAATTGCCGTTTATTTTATTGGGTTTTTAGCTCAACAGTACTTTCATTTTCACTAGCGCTGTGATTATTATACTATCCATGTGGGAAGGAAGCCATTTATTTACTGTTTGAAAAGTGTATATACACTGTAAAATACTGTACAAGTTGTTTTGTGAAATAAATTATAATGCTTCAATTATTTTTGGGTGGTGACTTAATGGCCAAGGACAAATGTAGGTCCTGAGGTTCCACAGATTGAGGACCACTGTCTTATATATACAGTTGGAAGCATTTTATTTCATCTGTTTGATAAGTCCAAAAAAACTCCTCCCACAGTTTTTACACTACAAAGACAAGTAATATATCAAAACGTGCGGATTGTTCCCGATCGGATTGCTATTACTTTGTGGAACGTTTCGCCAAATGGTTCACAAAATATCGCGGTTTTTGTGGTGAAATTTTCCCATAGGAATGAATGGAGCAATTAGAGTGGCAGCAGAGCAAAGCTACAGTGTGGAAGGAATTTTTGAAAAAGCTTGTCAAAAATTCAGTGCACACTTCCTGTGTTATATCAAATAGCCTTCCTAGTTCTTATCTTAGACTACAGAAAATGTAGTCTTTATGTAGTTGAGTGTAGAGTTTAGCAACAGACAAATAGGAGGGTCTACAAGCATATTGGATGTTGTCAGCCCACAACAGGCAAAATAGAGTGCATTTCTGGCAGATCAACAAATATTCCAATACCTGTATGTATGAGTTTTTTTTCTGTGACATATGCTTTAATTAATGACACTTAAATCATGTGTGCTAAAAACAGCTTTCCGTTTACACTTTAAAGCACATGTTGTCCAGAACCCTCCCCTCCACTATTCACTTGTGTGCTTCCAAAACAGTTTTTCACTCATCCAACTTTAATGTCATGGGTCTCTTGCCGAAGAGCAGTGATCCATCTCTGCAGTCCATCCATGCCACTGACTGGTCTTGTTACCCCTCTTGTGACATCATCATACTACTTTAGTCTTCAGGACCCTACCTTTGGATAGCCAATAGAAGGATCCATGTCACCAGGCATCGACTTGGGCCTTTGAAGAAACACGCCCTTACTCTGAAGTCCAGAAGTTAGAAGACTTGGGATCTACCATATCACAATACCATAGGTCCAGGTCAGGGGCGGACTGACAACTCAAGGGGCCCCCAGGCAATAGGGGATCATGGGGCCCCTGTGTGCTTGCCCAAACTCAAAAAAGCCTATGAAAAAGGTACCAGGGCCATCTCATGAGGCCCCCTACTGACCCCGGGCCCTCGGGCAGTGCCCGAGTTTCCAAATGGTCAGTCCGCCCCTGGTCCAGGTAAGTATCTGGGGCTGACACCCTAAGCGGGCATTTGATTCTTGGGATCAGTGTTGCTTGTGCTTGACACCTGACCTGTCATCCTGCTCTTGCATTTGAGACATGATGGCTATACCCACAGCAGGAGTGTTGGCTGTTTAACATATGGGCTGAGGAACACACTGGATTTCACCTGCACATGTACTTTATGTGAATCTGTAGAACTAATATCAATTGATTACTGTAAAGGTTTTATTTAAAATGTTCTGAGAAAGTTCATCTCTCCCTCCTCCAGAAATTGATTTTGCTTCCTTTCTTTGCTTTATTATGGACCATTGCTTCAAATTGCCTTAGCTTTCATTTCAAATTGAATATGTTATCTTCAAAGTTAACTTTATTATTGCTAATATAGAAAAAAAATCACGTCAGATACCCTTGAGATATTGTGACCTATATGAGATCCATAGGAACAGAGATATTACCTTTCCCAAGATTAGAAATGGTAAATTCTTTTGAGAAAATTATATTTTTATGTACTGTATATCTCTCTTGCTCTGGTAAACAGCCTGATCAGTACTGGGGAGAGACACATCACATACATGAGTTGAGTCCGTTTTCTATAAACATTGTATTCACTGTAAAGTATTGTGTGTATTTATGAACATTAGAAATGTAACATCGTGTATAATTTATAAACATCATGACAACTGTGTATTTGTATGAACTGATACATAACTACCATTCTAGTCTGTGATGAGCAAAATTAAAATACTGACAGCTTATGGCTATATCTACACTTTCATTATTTTATTCAATCAGTTTTGTGTAATAAATATTCAAAATGTGAATTTATTTGCAAAAAAAAGGTTAAGGACAACAAATCACTAATACCTTAACTTGATCTTCTTTCAAAAATCAGTCATTTAGACAGAAGTGTAACTAGAACTTTCAAGGCCCCGGTGCAACAAACTATGAAGGGCCCCCTGGCCGGGGTTCTTACCTCTGAGCATGGTGGTGGAACTCCAGGGTCCAGTTGCAATTGCAGGTTTTTTTTGTCATTTTTTTTTACCATTTGATTATTTTTTTTTACAAAATTTTTTTTTTTTTCTACAATTTTTGTAAGAGCCTTATTGGGGGGGGGGGGGGCTTTGGTGAGATATCAGGGGTCTAAACAGACCTCTGATGTTTCACCATTGAGACAGAGAAAGGAGATTGAGGACACAACCCCCAATCTCCTTCTCTGCAGCCTCAGCTGCACAAAATGATTGGACAGCAATAGCTCTGTACAGCGCTTCCCATCCATTCACAAACTGTAGCATAGTAAACACACTTTATTATACTTCAGTTATGAATGGACACAGTCCATGATCGGTACAGATTACTGACTATATCAATTCAGATAAGGAAGGGCCGGTAAATTACATATTTACTGGCCCCTTCTCTGCTGTCCATCCTGACACAGGAGGGGGGCAAGAGCGA
Organism: Staurois parvus; assembly: GCF_062004578.1. NCBI lineage: Eukaryota > Metazoa > Chordata > Amphibia > Anura > Ranidae > Staurois > Staurois parvus. The sequence continues at coordinate 4,679,426 of NW_028317892.1, forward strand.
GCACAGGGGCTTGGGAGCAGCAGAAAGATGTTGGATAGGAGGGGAAGCAGGGTGGCATATCAAGAAACCAATCTCTTCCAGGTTCTTCCTAACCTTTAACACAACTAGTATGATTCAGTAAAATGTTTCAAAAAGTGAGCAGTGAACCCGTTAATTTAAAGCGGAACTACACTGCATCTGACCACCACAAAGCAAAAATGCTATTTAGTTCATGTTTAAAATTCAAAGCAAACTCTCCCATCCATCCATTCATCCATGTCTCCATGCTTTAATTTGCTGAGACTTCCTGGAATCCATCTGCCCTTAGTTCAAGCAGGAGGGCGTGCTTAGCTGAGATAACCCCTCCTCCCTTCCAAAAGACTCCTGGGATGTATTACATCATTTGCCTAGGCATGAAACCAGGACGTAACTGAAGAAATGTAACAAATACCTTAAAACAAGTAAATATGATATCAATTCCTATGTATTTACTAATGCTAGCAGCATAAGGATAAAAAATAATCGATGTTGATTGAGAGAGTGAAGTGCCACTTTAACATCAAAAGCACTTGTCATTTAAACAGGATTTATCTCTGAATGCTAGAGAAAATATATTTCTAGAGAAGCTATAATGGCATTTGGTCATTTTTTTTTTTATACATTTCTGAACTGATGTTTTATAATTCAATTTTTTTTTGTAAAAAAATTGTTATGTTATTAATAAACGTTTACTATAGATTTTTTTTGAACGGCAAGTAGTTTATAAGGCATGTTTGAGTTTCTAATAAGAAAGAGCAGAAGTCTCTTTGAACATGTTGCGGGTGATTTAATAAACATGGTGCAAGCAAAATCTGGTGCAGCTGTGCATAGAAACCAATCAGCTTCCAGGTTTTATTTTCAAAGGCTAATTGAACACAATGATTAGAGATGAGCGAAGTATTCAAAAATTCGATTCGACTGATTCGGCGAATTCGTAGAAAAAATTCGATTCGAGTCGAATATATTCGCTGTGAATTTAACTTAAAAAAGGGTGTTTCTAGGCTTCAGAGAGACTTAATATTAGTGCTGAACACTGTACCTTTAATTTAAATGCCCTTGGAGTCTGCTGGGGAAGAGAAATAATACTGTCAGGCAGTATGACATGCAGATGAGTGCCGTCGATCTTAGAATCACCGCACACTTCACTCATTTGGCCAGTCACGGGGCCAAAACCAGAGTGTGGAGCCACAGTGTGGCGGTGGAGGCAGCAGCAATGGGAGGCCATGCAGCACCCTATGACAAAAATGGAAACCACCAGCAGTGTGAGGAGACCTGAAAGTGGCACATGGCAGAGTGTGGCGATAGAGACAGCAGCAATGGGAGGCCGTACAGGGACCCATGACACACTCTGGACCTGGCAGCAGCATGAGGAGGCGGTACAGGGGCCCATGGCAGATTACGGGCCTGGCAGCAGCATGAGGAGTCGGTAGGGGGGCCCATGGCAGATTACAGGCCTGGCAGCAGCAATGGGAGGCCGTACAGGGACCCATGACACAATCTGGACCTGGCAGCAGCATGGGGAGGCGGTACAGGGGCCCATGACAGATTACGGGCCTGGCATCAGCATTTGGAGTCGGTACGGGGGCCCATGACACACTCTGGACCTGGCAGCAGCATGAGGAGGCGGTACAGGGGCGCATGACAGATTACAAGCCTGGCAGCAGCAACTTGGACAGGAGGACGTTCAGTTTCTGCACCGTCTGGTGCGTGCTCGCAAACTGTTGTCTCTTGGAAACGGATTCCAAGAAAGACTGCTGACGGAATCCGTGAAGAGGAGTAGCAGGAGAAGGAGCATCTGAACGAGCGGAATATGCCAACAAGCGACAACAGGGGCCCATGACAGATTACGGGCCTGGCAGCAGCATGAGGAGTCGGTACGGGGGCCCATGGCAGATTAGGGGCCTGGCAGCAGCTATGGGAGGCCCGTAATCTGCCAGCACCCTATGACAAAAAATGGAACCCACCAGCAGTGTGAGGAGACCTGAAAGTGGCACATGGCAGAGTGTGGCGATGGAGACAGCAGCAATGGGAGGCCGTACAGGGACCCATGACACACTCTGGACCTGGCAGCAGCATGAGGAGGCGGTATAGGGGCCCATGGCAGATTAGGGGCCTGGCAGCAGCTATGGGAAGCCCGTAATCTGCCAGCACCCTATGACAAAAAATGGAATACACCAGCAGTGTGAGGAGACCTGAAAGTGGCACATGGCAGAGTGTGGCGATGGAGACAGCAGCAATGGGAGGCCGTACAGGGACCCATGAGAGACTCTGGACTTGGCAGCAGCATGAGGAGGCGGTATAGGGGCCCATGGCAGATTAGGGGCCTGGCAGCAGCTATGGGAGGCCCGTAATCTGCCAGCACCCTATGACAAAAAATGGAACACACCAGCAGTGTGAGGAGACCTGAAAGTGGCACATGTTTGGGGCATGATTCATGGCGGATTTAGTCAGTTGTGTCAGGAACTGGTGGTTTGAAATCCAGACTAATCCACGCCTGATTCATTTTCACAAACGTCAGTCTCTCCACACTTTGGGTGGACAGTCGTGTCCTCCGCGGAGTTGCAATACCTCCTGCCGCACTAAACACGCGCTCCGATGCCACGCTACTGGCCGGGCATGACAGCCTTTCAAGGGCAAATTCAGCTAGTTGGGGCCAAAGGTCAAGTTTCGTTGCCCAGTAGTCAAGGGGATTGTCTACCTCGGTTGGCAGGGTGCTGTCCAAGTAGGCCTAAGCCTGTTGTTTGAGGTCCTGCTCCAGGTCCACCTGATGCTGCTGCTGCTGCTGCTGCTGCGGCTGGTTAGTAGTTTCCTCACTGCGCTGGTGAAGAAAGCTACTCATCATCGACTGCAGACTGAGGCAGCCGCTGCTGGTGGAGCTGCCACTGCTCCTACCACCCCACCCCTCCCCTGCTGCCATCGCAGCGGAACGCGAGCGCACAGGGCCCACAGTGTCTGAGGATGGACGTTGGCGCAGACAGGCAGAGACCAGCTGACTACATAGGTGGTTTTTATAGTACGTTATTTTGGCCTCCCTCTCAGCAGGTGTGAAAAAGGCCACCATTTTGGAACGGTAGCGAGGGTCCAACAAGGTGGACAGCCAAAAGTCATCCCTCTGTCTGATGGTTATTATTCGGCTGTCGCTACGCAAGCAACCGAGCATGCTATGGGCCATTTGTGCCAAGGAATGCGAGGGACTCCCTGCCTCCATCTCCACAGCATACTGCCACGGTGCGTCTGGGTCCTCTGTCTCCTCCTCCTCCTCCTCCTCTACCAGATGCTCCTGCTCCTCCACTCCTGTCCGCTGAGTGGAAAAACCACCCATTTCACTCAATAATTTCTGAGCACCAATGTCCTCCTCTACCTCCTCCTCTTCTTCCTGTCCTGCCCCCACAGGGGTCATGTGGCGTTGAGATCTGTGCGCCACGTCTACCGCACCCTGACCAGCCATTGTTAACAGCATTTGTTCCAGGACGTGCAACAGAGGAATGACGTCGTTCATCCCATAGTCCTGCCGACTCACGAATAGCGTGGCCTCCTCAAAGGGCCTGAGCAAGCGCAGGTGTCACGCATGAGCTGCCAATGGCTGACATCTAAGTTACACAGGGAATACCTTTATCCGCTTTTAACATCAGGAAATCTGTGATGGCCTTTTGCTGTTCGTAAAGGCGGTCTAACATATGTAGGGTTGAATTCCACCTTGTTGCAACGTCACAGCATGAGGAGTCGGTATAGGGGCCCATGGCAGATTAGGGGCCTGGCAGCAGCTATGGGAGGCCCGTAATCTGCCAGCACCCTATGTCAAAAAATTCTACACACCAGCAGTGTGTGAGGAGACCTGAAAGTGGCACATGGCAGAGTGTGGCGATGGAGACAGCAGCAATGGGAGGCCGTACAGGGACCCATGACAGACTCTGGACCTGGCAGCAGCATGAGGAGGCGGTATATAGGGGCCTATGGCAGATTAGGGGCCTGGCAGCAGCTATAGGAGGCCCATAATCTGCCAGCACCCTATGTCAAAAAAATTCTACACACCAGCAGTGTGAGGAGACCTGAAAGTGGCACATGGCATGAGAGACTCTGGACCTGGCAGCAGCATGAGGAAGCGGTATATAGGGGCCTATGGCAGATTAGGGGCCTGGCAGCAGCTATAGGAGGCCCATAATCTGCCAGCACCCTATGTCAAAAAATTCAACACACCAGCAGTGTGTGAGGAGACCTGAAAGTGGCACATGGCAGAGTGTGGCGATGGAGACAGCAGCAATGGGAGGCCGTACAGGGACCCATGACAGACTCTGGACCTGGCAGCAGCATGAGGAGGCGGTATATAGGGGCCTATGGCAGATTAGGGGCCTGGCAGCAGCTATGGGAGGCCCTTAATCTGCCAGCACCCTATGTCAAAAAATTCTACACACCAGCAGTGTGTGAGGAGACCTGAAAGTGGCACATGGCAGAGTGTGGCGATGGAGACAGCAGCAATGGGAGGCCGTACAGGGACCCATGACAGACTCTGGACCTGGCAGCAGCATGAGGAGGCGGTATATAGGGGCCTATGGCAGATTAGGGGCCTGGCAGCAGCTATGGGAGGCCCTTAATCTGCCAGCACCCTATGTCAAAAAATTCTACACACCAGCAGTGTGTGAGGAGACCTGAAAGTGGCACATGGCAGAGTGTGGCGATGGAGACAGCAGCAATGGGAGGCCGTACAGGGACCCATGACAGACTCTGGACCTGGCAGCAACATGAGGAGGCGGTATATAGGGGCCTATGGCAGATTAGGGGCCTGGCAGCAGCTATGGGAGGCCCTTAATCTGCCAGCACCCTATGTCAAAAAATTCTACACACCAGCAGTGTGTGAGGAGACCTGAAAGTGGCACATGGCAGAGTGTGGCGATGGAGACAGCAGCAATGGGAGGCCGTACAGGGACCCATGACAGACTCTGGACCTGGCAGCAGCATGAGGAGGCGGTATATAGGGGCCTATGGCAGATTAGGGGCCTGGCAGCAGCTATGGGAGGCCCTTAATCTGCCAGCACCCTATGTCAAAAAATTCTACACACCAGCAGTGTGTGAGGAGACCTGAAAGTGGCACATGGCAGAGTGTGGCGATGGAGACAGCAGCAATGGGAGGCCGTACAGGGACCCATGACAGACTCTGGACCTGGCAGCAGCATGAGGAGGCGGTATATAGGGGCCTATGGCAGATTAGGGGCCTGGCAGCAGCTATGGGAGGCCCTTAATCTGCCAGCACCCTATGTCAAAAAATTCTACACACCAGCAGTGTGTGAGGAGACCTGAAAGTGGCACATGGCAGAGTGTGGCGATGGAGACAGCAGCAATGGGAGGCCGTACAGGGACCCATGACAGACTCTGGACCTGGCAGCAACATGAGGAGGCGGTATATAGGGGCCTATGGCAGATTAGGGGCCTGGCAGCAGCTATGGGAGGCCCTTAATCTGCCAGCACCCTATGTCAAAAAATTCTACACACCAGCAGTGTGTGAGGAGACCTGAAAGTGGCACATGGCAGAGTGTGGCGATGGAGACAGCAGCAATGGGAGGCCGTACAGGGACCCATGACAGACTCTGGACCTGGCAGCAACATGAGGAGGCGGTATATAGGGGCCTATGGCAGATTAGGGGCCTGGCAGCAGCTATGGGAGGCCCTTAATCTGCCAGCACCCTATGTCAAAAAATTCTACACACCAGCAGTGTGTGAGGAGACCTGAAAGTGGCACATGGCAGAGTGTGGCGATGGAGACAGCAGCAATGGGAGGCCGTACAGGGACCCATGACAGACTCTGGACCTGGCAGCAGCATGAGGAGGCGGTATATAGGGGCCCATGGCAGATTAGGGGCCTGGCAGCAGCTATAGGAGGCCCATAATCTGCCAGCACCCTATGTCAAAAAATTCTACACACCAGCAGTGTGTGAGGAGACCTGAAAGTGGCACATGGCAGAGTGTGGCGATGGAGACAGCAGCAATGGGAGGCCGTACAGGGACCCATGACAGACTCTGGACCTGGCAGCAACATGAGGAGGCGGTATATAGGGGCCTATGGCAGATTAGGGGCCTGGCAGCAGCTATGGGAGGCCCTTAATCTGCCAGCACCCTATGTCAAAAAATTCTACACACCAGCAGTGTGTGAGGAGACCTGAAAGTGGCACATGGCAGAGTGTGGCGATGGAGACAGCAGCAATGGGAGGCCGTACAGGGACCCATGACAGACTCTGGACCTGGCAGCAGCATGAGGAGGCGGTATATAGGGGCCCATGGCAGATTAGGGGCCTGGCAGCAGCTATAGGAGGCCCATAATCTGCCAGCACCCTATGTCAAAAAATTCAACACACCAGCAGTGTGAGGAGACCTGAAAGTGGCACATGGCAGAGTGTGGCGATGGAGACAGCAGCAATGGGAGGCCGTACAGGGACCCATGACAGACTCTGGACCTGGCAGCAGCATGAGGAAGCGGTATATAGGGGCCCATGGCAGATTAGGGGCCTGGCAGCAGCTATAGGAGGCCCATAATCTGCCAGCACCCTATGTCAAAAAATTCTACACACCAGCAGTGTGTGAGGAGACCTGAAAGTGGCACATGGCAGAGTGTGGCGATGGAGACAGCAGCAATGGGAGGCCGTACAGGGACCCATGACAGACTCTGGACCTGGCAGCAGCATGAGGAGGCGGTATATAGGGGCCCATGGCAGATTAGGGGCCTGGCAGCAGCTATAGGAGGCCCATAATCTGCCAGCACCCTATGTCAAAAAATTCAACACACCAGCAGTGTGAGGAGACCTGAAAGTGGCACATGGCAGAGTGTGGCGATGGAGACAGCAGCAATGGGAGGCCGTACAGGGACCCATGACAGACTCTGGACCTGGCAGCAGCATGAGGAAGCGGTATATAGGGGCCTATGGCAGATTAGGGGCCTGGCAGCAGCTATGGGAGGCCCTTAATCTGCCAGCACCCTATGTCAAAAAATTCTACACACCAGCAGTGTGTGAGGAGACCTGAAAGTGGCACATGGCATGAGAGACTCTGGACCTGGCAGCAGCATGAGGAAGCGGTATATAGGGGCCTATGGCAGATTAGGGGCCTGGCAGCAGCAATGGGAGGCCCATAATCTGCCAGCACCCTATGTCAAAAAATTCTACACACCAGCAGTGTGTGAGGAGACCTGAAAGTGGCACATGGCAGAGTGTGGCGATGGAGACAGCAGCAATGGGAGGCCGTACAGGGACCCATGACAGACTCTGGACCTGGCAGCAGCATGAGGAGGCGGTATATAGGGGCCTATGGCAGATTAGGGGCCTGGCAGCAGCTATAGGAGGCCCATAATCTGCCAGCACCCTATGTCAAAAAAATTCTACACACCAGCAGTGTGAGGAGACCTGAAAGTGGCACATGGCATGAGAGACTCTGGACCTAGCAGCAGCATGAGGAAGCGGTATATAGGGGCCTATGGCAGATTAGGGGCCTGGCAGCAGCTATAGGAGGCCCATAATCTGCCAGCACCCTATGTCAAAAAATTCAACACACCAGCAGTGTGTGAGGAGACCTGAAAGTGGCACATGGCAGAGTGTGGCGATGGAGACAGCAGCAATGGGAGGCCGTACAGGGACCCATGACAGACTCTGGACCTGGCAGCAGCATGAGGAGGCGGTATATAGGGGCCCATGGCAGATTAGGGGCCTGGCAGCAGCTATAGGAGGCCCATAATCTGCCAGCACCCTATGTCAAAAAATTCAACACACCAGCAGTGTGAGGAGACCTGAAAGTGGCACATGGCAGAGTGTGGCGATGGAGACAGCAGCAATGGGAGGCCGTACAGGGACCCATGACAGACTCTGGACCTGGCAGCAGCATGAGGAAGCGGTATATAGGGGCCTATGGCAGATTAGGGGCCTGGCAGCAGCTATGGGAGGCCCTTAATCTGCCAGCACCCTATGTCAAAAAATTCTACACACCAGCAGTGTGTGAGGAGACCTGAAAGTGGCACATGGCAGAGTGTGGCGATGGAGACAGCAGCAATGGGAGGCCGTACAGGGACCCATGAGAGACTCTGGACCTGGCAGCAGCATGAGGAGGCGGTATATAGGGGCCTATGGCAGATTAGGGGCCTGGCAGCAGCTATGGGAGGCCCGTAATCTGCCAGCACCCTATGACAAAAAATGGAACACACCAGCAGTGTGAGGAGACCTGAAAGTGGCACATGGCAGAGTGTGGCGATGGAGACAGCAGCAATGGGAGGCCGTACAGGGACCCATGAGAGACTCTGGACCTGGCAGCAGCATGAGGAGGCGGTATATAGGGGCCTATGGCAGATTAGGGGCCTGGCAGCAGCTATGGGAGGCCCGTAATCTGCCAGCACCCTATGACAAAAAATGGAACACACCAGCAGTGTGAGGAGACCTGAAAGTGGCACATGGCAGAGTGTGGCGATGGAGACAGCAGCAATGGGAGGCCGTACAGGGACCCATGACAGACTCTGGACTTGGCAGCAGCATGAGGAGGCGGTATATAGGGGCCTATGGCAGATTAGGGGCCTGGCAGCAGCTATAGGAGGCCCATAATCTGCCAGCACCCTATGTCAAAAAATTCAACACACCAGCAGTGTGTGAGGAGACCTGAAAGTGGCACATGGCAGAGTGTGGCGATGGAGACAGCAGCAATGGGAGGCCGTACAGGGACCCATGACAGACTCTGGACCTGGCAGCAGCATGAGGAGGCGGTATATAGGGGCCCATGGCAGATTAGGGGCCTGGCAGCAGCTATAGGAGGCCCATAATCTGCCAGCACCCTATGTCAAAAAATTCAACACACCAGCAGTGTGAGGAGACCTGAAAGTGGCACATGGCAGAGTGTGGCGATGGAGACAGCAGCAATGGGAGGCCGTACAGGGACCCATGACAGACTCTGGACCTGGCAGCAGCATGAGGAAGCGGTATATAGGGGCCTATGGCAGATTAGGGGCCTGGCAGCAGCTATGGGAGGCCCTTAATCTGCCAGCACCCTATGTCAAAAAATTCTACACACCAGCAGTGTGTGAGGAGACCTGAAAGTGGCACATGGCAGAGTGTGGCGATGGAGACAGCAGCAATGGGAGGCCGTACAGGGACCCATGAGAGACTCTGGACCTGGCAGCAGCATGAGGAGGCGGTATATAGGGGCCTATGGCAGATTAGGGGCCTGGCAGCAGCTATGGGAGGCCCGTAATCTGCCAGCACCCTATGACAAAAAATGGAACACACCAGCAGTGTGAGGAGACCTGAAAGTGGCACATGGCAGAGTGTGGCGATGGAGACAGCAGCAATGGGAGGCCGTACAGGGACCCATGAGAGACTCTGGACCTGGCAGCAGCATGAGGAGGCGGTATATAGGGGCCTATGGCAGATTAGGGGCCTGGCAGCAGCTATGGGAGGCCCGTAATCTGCCAGCACCCTATGACAAAAAATGGAACACACCAGCAGTGTGAGGAGACCTGAAAGTGGCACATGGCAGAGTGTGGCGATGGAGACAGCAGCAATGGGAGGCCGTACAGGGACCCATGAGAGACTCTGGACCTGGCAGCAGCATGAGGAAGCGGTATATAGGGGCCTATGGCAGATTAGGGGCCTGGCAGCAGCTATAGGAGTCCCATAATCTGCCAGCACCCTATGTCAAAAAAATCTACACACCAGCAGTGTGTGAGGAGACCTCAAAGTGGCACATGTTTGAGGCATGATTCATGGCGGATTTAGTCAGTTGTGTCAGGAACTGGTGGTTTGAAATCCAGACTAATCCACGCCTGATTCATTTTCACAAACGTGAGTCTCTCCACACTTTGGGTGGACAGTCGTGTCCTCCGCGGAGTTACAATACCTCCTGCCGCACTAAACACGCGCTCCGATGCCACGCTACTGGCTGGGCATGACAGCCTTTCAAGGGCAAATTCAGCTAGTTGGGGCCAAAGGTCAAGTTTCGTTGCCCAGTAGTCAAGGGGATTGTCTACCTCGGTTGGCAGGGTGCTGTCCAAGTAGGCCCAAGCCTGTTGTTTGAGGTCCTGCTCCAGGTCCACCTGATGCTGCTGCTGCTGCTGCGGCTGGTTAGTAGTTTCCTCACTGCGCTGGTGAAGAAAGCTACTCATCATCGACTGCAGACTGAGGCAGCTGCTGCTGGTGGAGCTGCCACTGCTCCTACCACCCCACCCCTCCCCTGCTGCCATGGCAGCGGAACGCGAGCGCACAGGGCCCACAGTGTCTGAGGATGGACGTTGGCGCACAAAGGCAGAGACCAACTGACTACATAGGTGGTTTTTATAGTACGTTATTTTGGCCTCCCTCTCAGCAGGTGTGAAAAAGGCCACCATTTTGGAACGGTAGCGAGGGTCCAACAAGGTGGACAGCCAAAAGTCATCCCTCTGTCTGATGGTTATTATTCGGCTGTCGCTACGCAAGCAACCGAGCATGCTATGGGCCATTTGTGCCAAGGAATGCGAGGGACTCCCTGCCTCCATCTCCACAGCATACTGCCACGGTGCGTCTGGGTCCTCTGTCTCCTCCTCCTCCTCCTCTACCAGATGCTCCTGCTCCTCCACTCCTGTCCGCTGAGTGGAAAAACCACCCATTTCACTCAATAATTCCTGAGCACAAATGTCCTCCTCTACCTCCTCCTCTTCTTCCTGTCCTGCCCCCACAGGGGTCATGTGGCGTTGAGATCTGTGCGCCACGTCTACCGCACCCTGACCAGCCATTGTTAACAGCATTTGTTCAAGGACGTGCAACAGAGGAATGACGTCGTTCATCCCATAGTCCTGCCGACTCACGAATAGCGTGGCCTCCTCAAAGGGCCTGAGCAAGCGGCAGGTGTCACGCATGAGCTGCCAATGGCTGACATCTAAGTTACACAGGGGAGTACCTTTATCCGCTTGTAACATCAGGAAATCGGTGATGGCCTTTCGCTGTTCGTAAAGGCGGTCTAACATGTGTAGTGTTGAATTCCACCTTGTTGCAACGTCGCAGATCAGGCGATGCTGTGGAATTCCGTTCTGCCGCTGCAGCTCAATGAGGGTGTTCTTTGCGGTGTAGGAATGGCTGAAATGCATGCACAGTTTACGTGACATTTTAAGGATGTCTTGCAGTGGGATGGTGGATTTTAAGAACCGCTTGACAACCAGATTGAACACGTGAGCCATGCATGGCGCATGGCACAACCTTCCTTGACGCAGAGCAGACACCATGTTCTTTCCGTTGTCGGTCAACATGGTTCCGATTTTCAGTTTGCGCGGAGACAGCCATCTGTCGATTTCTCTGTTCATTACACTCAGAAGTTCCTCCCCTGTGTGACTACGTTCGCCAAGGCATACCAGGTGCAGAACAGCGTGACACCGTTGCGCCCTGCACATGTGATATGCCGGTCGGGTAATGGGACTTGGCACGGGGGTGGCGGCTGAGGACACGGCGGAAGAAGAGGTGGTAGAGGCGGACATCTTTGCCGGACCAAGGACGTGCAAACATGGAGGCAAAAGCGGCGTGACCTGTCCAAGTTGCTGGTGCGGCTGTGACGGCACCACGTTCACCCAGTGGGCCGTAAATGACATGTACTGTCCCTGACCGTAGTTACAGCTCCACACGTCGGCGCTGCCGTGCACTTTGGCAGAGACCGACATGCTCAAAGACTGGCCCACCATGTCTTCTACATGTGAATGCAGGGCTGGCACTGCCTTTTTGGCGAAGAAATGACGGCTTGGCACTCTCCACCGCGGCGCGGCACAAGCCATCATTTCTCTGAAAGGTGCTGAGTCCACCACTTGGAAAGGGAGGGACTGCAGCACCAGCAACTTGGACAGGAGGACGTTCAGCTTTTGCACCGTCGGGTGCGTGCTCGCAAACTGTTGTCTCTTGGAAACGGATTCCAAGAAAGACTGCTGACGGAATCCGTGAAGAGGAGTAGCAGGAGAAGGAGCATCTGAACGAGCGGAAGATGCCAACGAGCGACAACTCCCCTCAGCAGAGGTGTTGGAGCCTTGACTGGCTGATGGAGGGCGATTGACGTCGGGTGACGGAGCAAGTAACGGAGCGGGTGATGGAGCGGGGGCTGGGGCGGGCAGAACCGCCGTACCTTTATCACGGTTTTCCCAGGCCACCAAATGGCGACGCTGCATATGCTGCCGCAACGCTGTAGTCCCAACATGGGCCCCCTGGCCACGCTTGACTTTCTGGCCACATAGTCGACATACGGCTACGTTTACTTCCTCGGGCGGCTTGACGAAAAATTGCCACACCGCCGAGTAGGAAACTTTGCCCCCGATACTCCTCACTGGCTGACTGCTGCTTCCTCCGTGCACACCGGCACCACTACTGGCCGTGGTGGTAGGCTGCAGTGGAGATGGTGCTCTACTCCGTGGCCGTTTGGCTCCACTGACACTGCTGCGACCCTGCTGCTGTCTCCTGGGCAACCCACCGACTGTTTTGCTCGCTGCCAAGCTGCCACCCTCTTCTCCTGATGATGCGGAAGAAATTGCCTGATGACGACGAGGCTGCCAAGTGCGATCAACCTCCTCATCATCAAGTAGGGTCTCCGCCTCACTACTAGCCCCCTCGGCTGCGTCTGGGTCAGGAGACAGACCTGTCTCTAGACCGGCTACCGAGCCACTCTCCTCGCCACTACTTCTTCGCCTGGCTGCTGAAAAGGCGGATGTCTCCCCCCGTTCCTGACCGCCCTCTGTTAGCTCTTCCTCACTGTACAGTGGGGCTGAGCCCACAGCATGCGATACTTCGCTTGGTGAGGGAACACCAAAGGACAGGGGCAGGTAGAGGACACGTGATTTCAGTGGGCTTGGTCCCGGGCCATGCCAACTAACGGTTGTGTCTGACGTACCCACCGACCGTTGGCTGTAGGTGGCAGAGGTGACCTGGGAAGAGGAAGACGACCGAGCCAACCAATCGACGACGGCAGGGTTGTCGGTGGAGACACGACCGCTGGATGACACCGGGAGCACTGGCCTCTGGCTGCGAATAGTGCTGCCTCGACCCCTTCCTCTGCTGCCACGTCTGCTCGCTCCTAAAACATTGCCTCCTCTGCCACTCCTCTGCATGTTGTCTGACATACTCTTTAATTAAACGATTATGTGTCCCTGAGTAACAATTCTGTGTCCCTGAGTAACAATTCTGTGTCTGTGCGAGTAACAATTCTGTGGCCCTAAGTAACAGTTCTGTGGCCCTCAGTAACAATTCTGTGTCCCTGATTAACGTTTCTGTGGCCCCAAGTAACAGTTCTGTGGCCCTCAGTAACAATTCTGTGTCTGTGCGAGTAACAATTCTGTGTCTGTGCGAGAAACAATTCTGTGGCCCTAAGTAAAGTTTCTGTGGCCCTAAGTAACAATTCTCTGGCACTCAGTAACAATTCTGTCTGTCCCTGAGTAACAATTCTCTGGCACTCAGTAACAATTCTGTCTGTCCCTGAGTAACAATTCTCTGGCACTCCGTAACAATTCTGTCTGTCCCTGAGTAACAATTCTCTGGCACTCAGTAACAATTCTGTCTGTCCCTGAGTAAAAATTCTGTGGCCCTAATTCAAGTTTCTGTGGCCCTAAGTAACAATTCTCTGGCACTCAGTAACAATTCTGTCTGTCCCTGAGTAACAATTCTCTGGCACTCAGTAACAATTCTGTCTGTCCCTGAGTAAAAATTCTGTGGCCCTAAGTAAAGTTTCTGGGGCCCTGAGTAACAATTATCTGGCACTCAGTAACAATTCTGTCTGTCCCTGAGTAACAATTCTCTGGCACTCAGTAACAATTCTGTCTGTCCCTGAGTAACAATTCTCTGGCACTCAGTAACAATTCTGTCTGTCCCTGAGTAAAAATTCTGTGGCCCTAAGTAAAGTTTCTGGGGCCCTGAGTAACAATTATCTGGCACTCCGTAACAATTCTGTCTGTCCCTGAGTAACAATTCTCTGGCACTCAGTAACAATTCTGTCTGTCCCTGAGTAAAAATTCTCTGGCCCTAAGTAAAGTTTCTGGGGCCCTGAGTAACAATTCTCTGGCACTCCGTAACAATTCTGTCTGTCCCTGAGTAACAATTCTCTGGCACTCAGTAACAATTCTGTCTGTCCCTGAGTAAAAATTCTGTGGCCCTAATTAAAGTTTCTGTGGCCCTAAGTAACAATTCTCTGGCACTCAGTAACAATTCTGTCTGTCCCTGAGTAACAATTCTCTGGCACTCCGTAACAATTCTGTCTGTCCCTGAGTAACAATTCTCTGGCACTCAGTAACAATTCTGTCTGTCCCTGAGTAAAAATTCTGTGGCCCTAATTCAAGTTTCTGTGGCCCTAAGTAACAATTCTCTGGCACTCAGTAACAATTCTGTCTGTCCCTGAGTAACAATTCTCTGGCACTCAGTAACAATTCTGTCTGTCCCTGAGTAAAAATTCTGTGGCCCTAAGTAAAGTTTCTGGGGCCCTGAGTAACAATTATCTGGCACTCAGTAACAATTCTGTCTGTCCCTGAGTAACAATTCTCTGGCACTCAGTAACAATTCTGTCTGTCCCTGAGTAACAATTCTCTGGCACTCAGTAACAATTCTGTCTGTCCCTGAGTAAAAATTCTGTGGCCCTAAGTAAAGTTTCTGGGGCCCTGAGTAACAATTATCTGGCACTCCGTAACAATTCTGTCTGTCCCTGAGTAACAATTCTCTGGCACTCAGTAACAATTCTGTCTGTCCCTGAGTAAAAATTCTGTGGCCCTAATTAAAGTTTCTGTGGCCCTAAGTAACAATTCTCTGGCACTCAGTAACAATTCTGTCTGTCCCTGAGTAACAATTCTCTGGCACTCGGTAACAATTCTGTCTGTCCCTGAGTAACAATTCTCTGGCACTCAGTAACAATTCTGTCTGTCCCTGAGTAAAAATTCTGTGGCCCTAATTAAAGTTTCTGTGGCCCTAAGTAACAATTCTCTGGCACTCAGTAACAATTCTCTCTGTCCCTGAGTAACAATTCTCTGGCACTCAGTAACAATTCTGTGGCCCTAATGAAAGTTTCTGTGGCCCTAAGTAACAATTCTCTGGCACTCAGTAACAATTCTGTCTGTCCCTGAGTAACAATTCTCTGGCACTCGGTAACAATTCTGTCTGTCCCTGAGTAACAATTCTCTGGCACTCAGTAACAATTCTGTCTGTCCCTGAGTAAAAATTCTGTGGCCCTAATTAAAGTTTCTGTGGCCCTGAGTAACAATTCTCTGGCACTCAGTAACAATTCTGTCTGTCCCTGAGTAACAATTCTCTGGCACTGAGTAACAATTCTGTCTGTCCCTGAGTAAAAATTCTGTGGCCCTAATTAAAGTTTCTGTGGCCCTAAGTAACAATTCTCTGGCACTCAGTAACAATTCTGTCTGTCCCTGAGTAACAATTCTCTGGCACTCAGTAACAATTCTGTCTGTCCCTGAGTAACAATTCTGTGGCCCTAACTAGCGTTTCTTTGTCCCTAAGTAACAGTTCTGTGGCCCTCAGTAACAGTTCTGTGTCTGTGCGAGTAACAATTCTGTGTCTGTGCGAGTAACAATTCTGTGGCCCTAAGTAACAGTTCTGTGGCCTTCAGTAACAATTCTGTGTCTGTGCGAGTAACAATTCTGTGTCTGTGCGAGTAACAATTCTGTGGCCCTAAGTAAAGTTTCTGTGGCCCTAAGTAACAATTCTCTGGCACTCAGTAACAATTCTGTCTGTCCCTGAGTAACAATTCTCTGGCACTCAGTAACAATTCTGTCTGTCCCTGAGTAAAAATTCTGTGGCCCTAAGTAAAGTTTCTGTGGCCCTGAGTAACAATTCTCTGGCACTCAGTAACAATTCTGTCTGTCCCTGAGTAACAATTCTCTGGCACTGAGTAACAATTCTGTCTGTCCCTGAGTAAAAATTCTGTGGCCCTAATTAAAGTTTCTGTGGCCCTAAGTAACAATTCTCTGGCACTCAGTAACAATTCTGTCTGTCCCTGAGTAACAATTCTCTGGCACTCAGTAACAATTCTGTCTGTCCCTGAGTAACAATTCTGTGGCCCTAACTAGCGTTTCTTTGTCCCTAAGTAACAGTTCTGTGGCCCTCAGTAACAGTTCTGTGTCTGTGCGAGTAACAATTCTGTGTCTGTGCGAGTAACAATTCTGTGGCCCTAAGTAACAGTTCTGTGGCCTTCAGTAACAATTCTGTGTCTGTGCGAGTAACAATTCTGTGTCTGTGCGAGTAACAATTCTGTGGCCCTAAGTAAAGTTTCTGTGGCCCTAAGTAACAATTCTCTGGCACTCAGTAACAATTCTGTCTGTCCCTGAGTAACAATTCTCTGGCACTCAGTAACAATTCTGTCTGTCCCTGAGTAAAAATTCTGTGGCCCTAAGTAAAGTTTCTGTGGCCCTGAGTAACAATTCTCTGGCACTCAGTAACAATTCTGTCTGTCCCTGAGTAACAATTCTCTGGCACTCAGTAACAATTCTGTCTGTCCCTGAGTAAAAATTCTGTGGCCCTAATTAAAGTTTCTGTGGCCCTAAGTAACAATTCTCTGGCACTCAGTAACAATTCTGTCTGTCCCTGAGTAACAATTCTCTGGCACTCAGTAACAATTCTGTCTGTCCCTGAGTAACAATTCTGTGGCCCTAATAACGTTTCTGTGGCCCTAAGTAACAATTCTCTGGCACTGAGTAACAATTCTGTCTGTCCCTGATTATGAATTCTGTGGCCCTAACTAGCGTTTCTTTGTCCCTAAATAACGATTCTGTGGCCCTCATTAACAAGTCTGTGTCCCTGAGTAATGGTTCTCTGTCCCTAAGTAACTTTTCTCTGTCCCCAATTATCGTTTCTGTGGCCCTAACTCTGTCCCTGTCCCTAGTACAGAGCGGTCTGCCTCTGTTCAATAACTGCAGGCAAATGAAGAATTCCAAAATGGCCGCTATTTATAGCTCGACCATTACACAGTGCTGGCTGGCTGGCTGCTGATAGGCTGATGCGATCACATGTAGTTGAGGAATGCATTATGGGTCAGCGCGCCTTGTCTGCGCGCCTTCCCAGACATCCCCGCTCCGTCGCCGCACATGTCAGCCGCCATTTTCTGAAAAATTTCGATTCGCGCGTCCGAATTAGGCTATTTTTCGGATTCGGCACGAATCGAAATTTTTCAGATATTCGACTCGAATTCCACTTCGGATACTTCGATTCGCTCATCTCTAACAATGATGTTTGAAGCTGGTTGGTTACTATGCATAACTGCACCAGATCCTGAGTGCACCAGTTTTTTAGTGAATCTCCTCCATTGCCTGCTTCTATACATCAGAAATGCAGGTGAGTACTGTCTCTGCCAGCATGGGAGGAAGTGAGCATGTTGTTCCAGAATGTTAGCTGGATGATTGTAGTTTGACCTGCTCTTCAAATCTCCTTTATATTTCTAACTGATAATATACAGGCTATTTACAGTCTAGCAGTAAATCAGACTGAAGAAAATGTGGAGTACCGTATATACTCGAGTATAAGCCGAGTTTTTCAGCACATTTTTTGTGCTGAAAAACGGCCCCCTCGGCTTATACTCGAGTCAACGTCTCCAGGTGTGGGCGGGATGACATGCCGTCCCTGTCATCTGGACACACCCCCGGGATCAACCCTCGCCGGTGATTGGCCGCCAGAACTGTAGCTCAGGAGAGGCACACAGGCGGCCAATCACCGGCGAGGAGGTGGAGCTTGGAGAGGAGGAGCCGTGCGGCACCGCGAAGATCGAGCGAATGAAGAGGAGGAGAGCGGCCGGAGAAGGAAGACATCTGACCGGTAAGTGTGTACCATGGGAAAGGGAGGGAGCGAGCGAGCCCAGGCTGGAGCAGGGGTCAGCAAGGTAAGTATCATTGGTGTCAGTGGGAGGAATAGTGCCCAATCATTGGTGTCACTAATACCAACGATGGGGCACTATTCCTCCCCCCACTGACACCAACGATGGGGCACTATTCCTCCCCCCACTGACACCAACGATGGAGCACTATTCCTCCCCCCACTGACACCAACGATGGGGCACTACTCCTCCCCCCACTGACACCAACGATGGGGCACTATTCCTCCCCCCACTGACACCAACGATGGGGCACTATTCCTCCCCCCACTGACACCACCGGCTTATACTCGAGTCAATAGTTTTTCCCAGTTTTTTGTGGTAAAATTAGGTACCTCGGCTTATATTCGGGTCGGCTTATACTCGAGTATATACGGTAGTATTCCCATGCTCACCACCTGCAGGCTGCAAGTTGTAAATATGACTTGCTTATATGAAATGTTTAACATTCTAACAAGATAAATAAAAATCATAAACATAGTGCTCAATATAATTAAAAAAATATAAACAAATCATTCGTTCAAAAATTAACAAAGATACCAGTAAGGGGGTCAAAGGCATTTTCTGTTAATTAAGAGGAAGGTTTTTTTACATATTTTCTTTACTATGGTGAGCACTGTTAGAAGCTTTCCTTAACCTAATACCTAATATCTTCTTATTAACAGTACTAACATAAGTATGAATGAGTTGGATCTTAATAGAATAATTGAGTTATTATATTTATATTTGTTCTAGATTGGGAAAAGTAAGGAATTAGACTTCAGAGTCTGTGAACATATATCTTGGGTTTTTCCTTTACATTCAAGCCACATATGAGAGCAATTAGCTATACCTTCCCCCATCCTCCCCCATCTATGTAAGAGATAAAGTTACACTCAGACTTTGAGAGAAGCAATTATCTTAGTAGAACTACAAGAGAATACCAACCCACTTTTAGGTTGGTGGGGGCTGGATTGCTTTTTCTAGAGCAGGACAAAGGTTTTAGTCACACATTCTTTGGACAGCAAGGCGAAGGGAGCTGTTTGCTCATATATACACACATTCATATTATACACACACAATTACATACAATTTTATTATTAAGAACTTAATTATACTTTTTGGACTTTATTTAAACATTCTGTATTCCAATATTTTATTTCTAATTTTATGCAACATTATAATTAAATCATCTTTTTGAGTTTATG
The DNA here is from genome assembly GCF_062004578.1 of Staurois parvus. Lineage (NCBI taxonomy): Eukaryota > Metazoa > Chordata > Amphibia > Anura > Ranidae > Staurois > Staurois parvus. The sequence goes on from NW_028317892.1 coordinate 4,698,451, forward strand.
TAAGAATTGGAAGGACTTTCTATTTGAACATTTCTCATCAATACAAGTTAATAAAATATCGAGACAATACGATATTTTACAAGCACATTTTTTTTCTAGTTCTTATTAGATCATCTCTAAAGAAAAACATCATAGCTAAGCACAGATTAAAAAGCAGCACCACCCGACAGTCTGCCTTGTGTTCCTGCTGTCTAGGAGGTTGCCAAACACCTCTCTCTCTAGTCCCCATTGCTTAAAAAAATGATGGGATGACAGTGCTCTATGAGCAGTAGAGACTGGTTAGCTCATAGTGTTGGCAATCTGACTGTTTTCTTGAGCACAGAGATTTTTTGGAAGTTCATATTTACACAGATTTCAGATGATTACAGTATTTAAACAAGTTAAAAGTACACTAAAGCTGATTTTTTTTTTAGTTTTGGACAGAAAAGGGAATGCTTTAATACTCTCTTTTTTGTCTATTGGAAGCTTTCCCTTCCTTTCCTTTTGAAAACTACTCAAAATGTGGATTTTCCCTCACTTTCAGCCCAGAGTGGCAATGGTCACCAGGACAAATGAGATGAAAATTCTTAAGTGGGGACACAGACCCCTACAAAAGCTTGATAGGGGTTTCCAACTATTTCTTGTTCTATCCAAGAAAAACGAAGACATTTGGCTTTAGCTGTACTATACATTGTGATTGAGTACATATATAGAAAATAATTATATTAGGAGGGGTAATAACAGTTCTTTTGCATAATGTAATATTTTAGGTTTACCAGACCTTTATGTCAAATAGGAGACAAGAGATACTTCCTCTTTTGAATTAGTTTACTGTATAAAAACAATAGGCAAAGAAGAAATGGGAAGTATTTTTAGAGCAGGTATTGTATGTGCTATAATATGCAGAGTGTGCATGGTTTATAGCTTTTCTTTACCATTAGTTTGTACTGTTTTATACGGGGACGTTCAAGTCAAACTGGAGCTTCTAATTTTACAGGTATAAAAAGGGATGCTAGCATGGTGGTACTACATGGAACAGTAAGTGGCAAGTGTGTCCTATTACTATATCAAAAACAGTGCAGCGCTTGAGGGAAAATAAGATACACATAAGATAATAAAATTCTAATAAAAAGTCTGTTTCGTAAAAGACGTGCCAGGTGACTGGTAGTAATCAATGGTGGTGATCCGTGAAGAATAGCAGAAATGCGCACTCACCAGAAAGTAAATAAGTATAAGCGGTGTATATCATATCCCATGGATCCTCAATCAGGAAGAAAAAGGTCTGGTCAGAATGGGTCAATCCTCCCTCTGGGTTGCATTCAGAACTTGCCCAAAAGTGATGTAAACCAGATCCAGGTAACCAGAGGTCTCCTATTGTTGGATGGATGGAAGGGGTTGCCTGCTTACAGGGGGTCTTCCTCCTCTTGGTATGGTGCCTGGGATCGTGGTAAAGGGCTCTGCAAAAAGAACTCCTTAGTAATATCAGAAGCCTGAAGTACCCTCAGAGATCGGCAGCGATTTTAGCCGTATTTCCAATTCATCAATTCCAAAGTAGTGTCATTTGTCAGTGTTCCTGTGTGAGTGTTGGACATGGATGCCGAGAGGAGCGGGTCTATGAAAATATGCTTCGGTTTGACACTACTTTGTACGCTGTATGGAGTGAATGTCAGAGAACTGTCAGAAATAGCCTATTTCTGACAGTTCTCTGACATTCACTCCATACAGCGGTTGAAACATTGTATCTATTTGTTTCCATTTATGGAAACAAATAGATACAATGTTTCAACCGCTGTATGGAGTGAATGTCAGAGAACTGTCAGAAATAGCGGAGCTCTGCAGATACACTTAGCGGAGCTCTGCAGATACACTTTTTGCCGGCTTGGAATTCTTCTTATTTTCATCCTACTTCTTCTTCTTCTTCATCCTCATCCTCATCCTCTTCTTCTTCTTCTGAGGATGAGGATGAAGAAGAAGAAGAAGAAGAAGTAGGATGAAAATAAGAAGAATTCCAAGCCGGCAAAAAGTGTATCTGCAGAGCTCCTCTAAGTGTATCTGCAGAATAGAGGAGCTCTGCAGATACACTTTTTGCCGGCTTGGAATTCTTCTTATTTTCATCCTACTTCTTCTTCTTCTTCTTCTTCTTCTTCCTCTTCATCCTCATCCTCATCTTCTTCTTCTGAGGATGAGGATGAGGATGAAGAAGAAGAAGAAGTAGGATAAAAATAAGAAGAATTCCAAGCCGGCAAAAAGTGTATCTGCAGAGTTCCGCTAAGTGTATCTGCAGAGCTCCGCTAAGTGTATCTGCAGAGCTCCGCTAAGTGTATCTGCAGAGCTCAGCGGTTGAAACATTGTATCTATTTGTTTACATTTATGGAAACAAATAGATACAATGTTTCAACCGCTGTAAATGTGAATGTCAGAGAACTGTCAGAAATAGAGGAGCTCTGCAGATACACTTAGCGGAGCTCTGCAGATACACTTTTTGCCGGTTTGGAATTCTTCTTATTTTCATCCTACTTCTTCTTCTTCTTCTTCTTCATCCTCATCCTCATCCTCAGAAGAAGAAGAAGAGGATGAGGATGAAGAAGAAGAAGAAGAAGTAGGATGAAAATAAGAAGAATTCCAAGCCGGCAAAAAGTGTATCTGCAGAGCTCCGCTAAGTGTATCTGCAGAGCTCTGCTAAGAAATAGCGGAGCTCTGCAGATACACTTTTTGCCGGCTTGGAATTCTCCTTCTTCTCATCCTTCTTCTTCTTCTCATCCTTCTTCTTCTTCTCATCCTTCTCCTTCTTCTCATCCTTCTTCTTCTTCTCATCCTTCTTCTTCTTCTCATCCTTCTCCTTCTTCTCATCCTTCTTCTTCTTCTCATCCTTCTTCTTCTTCTCATCCTTCTTCTTCTTCTCATCCTTCTTCTTCTTCTCATCCTTCTCCTTCTTCTCATCCTTCTTCTTCTTCTCATCCTTCTTCTTCTTCTCATCCTTCTCCTTCTTCTCATCCTTCTTCTTCTTCTCATCCTTCTTCTTCTTCTCATCCTTCTTCTTCTTCTCATCCTTCTCCTTCTTCTCATCCTTCTTCTTCTTCTCATCCTTCTTCTTCTCATCCTTCTCCTTCTTCTCATCCTTCTTCTCATCCTTCTCCTTCTTCTCATCCTTCTCCTTCTTCTCATCCTTCTCCTTCTTCTCATTCTTCTCATCCTTCTCCTTCTTCTCATCCTTCTTCTTCTTCTCATCCTTCTCCTTCTCCTTCTTCTCATCCTTCTCCTTCTCCTTCTTCTCATCCTTCTCCTTCTCCTTCTTCTCATCCTTCTCCTTCTTCTCATCCTTCTCCTTCTTCTCATCCTTCTCCTTCTTCTCATCCTTCTCCTTCTCCTTCTTCTCATCCTTCTCCTTCTCCTTCTTCTCATCCTTCTCCTTCTCCTTCCTAATCTCCAAGGGCATTTAAATTAAAGGTACAGTGTTCTGCACTAATTTAAAGGCTCTCTGAAGCCTAGAAACCCTTTTTATAAGTTAAATTCGTAGCGAATAAATTCGCATCGAACCGAATTTCTTCCTCAAATTCGGCGAATCAGCCGAATCGAATTTTTGAATAATTCGCTCATCTCTACTCCTAATGATAACAGTATTTTTTTTAAACATAAAAAACTTACAATGCACTGTTCCAAATTATTACGCACAGTAAGTTTCAAAACACTTTATAGGTTGTAAAGAACTGAAAATTGTCATTTGTTGTGTTTGCTGCATATTTACTGAAATCAAAGGCTATTTCAATCAAACTTTTAACAACATTTTAACTTTTTAAACATTTTAACAGGTCACATTACATTGTAACATAGGACCCCTTATTTGATAGCAGCTTCACAAGTCTTGCATCCATTGAACTTGTGAGTTTTTGGACAGTTTCTGCTTGAATTTGTTTGCAAGATGTCAGAATAGCCTCCCAGAGCTGATGTTTGGATGTAAACTGCCTCCCACCCTTTTGCCTGAAGATGCTCCACAGGTTCTCAATAGGATTGAGGTCAGGGGAGGATGGAGGCCACACCATGACTTTCTCTGCTTTTATCCCCATAACAGCCATTGATGCAGAGGTATTCTTTGCAGCATGAGATGGTGCATTGTCATGCATGAAGATGATTTTATTACGGAAAGCATAGTTCTTCCTTCTGTACCAGGGAAGAAAGTGGTCAGTCATACACTCCACATACTTTGCAGAGGCCATCTTTACACTTTCGGGGACCCCAAAGGGGCCGACTAGCTCTGTTCCCATGATTCTGGCCCAAAACATGACTCCACCACCGCCTTGCTGACATCGCAGCCTTGTTGGAACAGGGTGGCCGTCCACCAACCATCTACTACTACATCCATCTGGACCATCCAGGGTTGCACGGCACTCATAAGTGAACAAGACTGTTTGAAAATTAGTCTTCATGTATTTTTCTGCCCAATGCAGCCGTTTCTGCTTGTGAGTATTGGTTAGTGGTGGCCGAATAGAAGGTTTATGCACAGTTGCAAGACTCTGGAGGACTCTACACCTTGATGTCCGTGGGACTCCAGAGGCACCAGCAGCTTCAAATATCTGTTTGCTGCTATGTAATGGTATTTTAGCAGCTGCTCTCTTGATCCGATGCATGGATCTGGCAGAAATCTTCCTCAATGTGCCTTTATCTGCACAAACCCGTCTGTGCTCTGAATCAGCCACAAATCTCTTAATAGTGTGATGATCACGCTTAGGTTTTCGTGAAATATCTAATGTTTTCATACCTCGTCCAAGGCATTTAACTATTTCACTCTTCTCAGCAGCAGAGAGATCCTTTCTCTTCCCCATATTGCTTGAAAATGGTGCTCTGCTTAATAATGTGGAACACCCTCCTTTAGAGTTTTTCCTTAAATTGGGCTCACCGGCCAATCTAATTATCACAGGTGTCCGAGATTGTTTTCAGTGATCAAAAGAGCCCTGACACACAATGCCATCCATGAGTTAAACTGAAAAACAAAATATTTAATCTTTGTGACACTTAAATAGAATTTGCATAATAATTTGGAACAGGGTATATGTCGCTTTTTTATTGTAGGCTGTAATTTTTAGGAATAATGCACTGAAATCTGTACAAACAAGAGTCTAGTAAACATCCCGGATATGATAAAACTTGAAACACGTAATCATAAATTATAATATAATAGATAATCATAAAAAATAATAATATAATAATAATAAATTTAATTCAATAATATAATCAAACCAAAAACACTGAAATTTGAAATATAGCGCCAAGTTCACACATCGCTGAGCAAAGTCGCAAAATCGTTTTCAGTGTCTAATGACGAATTTCCCCACGAATCATCACTCAATTCTGCAAGTGGTTCTAATTTACTATCGCTGAATTCCAGCTAGTCTAAAACCGCTTTTGACCTAAAGGGAAACTTTTTGGATGCCATGGACTTTTCTAAGTTTCCAGGCCAAAAGAACGGTAAAAATGTAGGCAGGGCACAGGACAAAGCACTAGGGACAAAATGTATGTGAAATGGTTTGATACAGTAATGTTTTACTATGTGATTTTAGTGTATTAGTGAATGTCACTTTTTAAAATTTTCAAATTTCCCGCCGCTCACAGGGACCGGAACACGGAAGACGGATGCCGGAATTGGCCAGAGGAGATGGCCGGGGATGCTGCAGGGGATACATCGTGGGAGCACAGGACAAGGTGAGTGCTGCAGGGAATCCCTGAGCAACGCTGCAAGGTATTCCTGAGTGTTGCTCGGGGTGACCGCTTGTGGTACTGAAACTTTACCCTGAGCTACACTCGGGAATACCACCAGGGAGGTTAAATACATATACAAAAATGTTTTGCCTTTTATTTATCTTTTAAACTAAAACGGGTTGTTTTACAAGGTAAGGGTTCACATATACTTTAAGACAGGCTATTGCTACTGTCTGTGGCTGTTTAACCAGCAAAACAAATTGTTAGACCCCTAGTACCCAGCTTGGTCTTTTTGGTATATGATGCGTGGCCCTCAGACCTCAGCAGTCTGTAGTTGAGAACATTGATTAGGGTAATAGCATTGATCTCTACTAGCCTCAAGTAATAGTTTAGTAGTGTCTTCTTCAGCATATCCCCAGCCACAAATGTAGCAATTCCACAGCTTCTGACCCTCATCTCCTCTATTAAGTCTGCAGTTTCTGAATTGTCCTTTCAAGCATTACAAATACTGAACATTATGTGCAACCCTCTGGTGATGTCAGGGCTGCATTTGAGGCCCCTTTTAGATCATAAGTTGACAACCACTGCTTTAGACTTTGATCAGCTACCATAATAATGCACCTTCAATCTAATGGGTTTTATATGAGGCAATAGCAAGACATCAACATTGAATTAGAAGAGGAATTTTACCCATAACAACTTGATAATAATATTCTTTAGCAAGGAACATACATTCCACATTAATAATATTGCTACCAAAATGAATGTGTGCTGGAAATTGCCTCCAGCATATTTCCTGTTACCTTTTGCTGGAGGCTGACATTTTGCTCAAGCCCAGAGCCCCTGAGCAGCAGTAAATGTTTAGGCTGTCAGCAGATCAGCCTCTACATATTCAGCAGTGGCAAAACATAGAGAGTAACTGAGCATGTGCAGAGCAGGGTGAGACAGTGGAGAAGATATACTAAAACTCGAGCACTCAGAATCTGGTGCAGCTGTGCATGGTAGCCAATCAGCTTGTTCAATTAAGCTTTGATAATAAGACCTGAAACCTGATTGGTTTCTATGCAGAGCTGCACCATATTTTGCACACTACAGTTTTAATAAATCTCCCCATGAGTATTACTGGATTTTAAACAGCATAGGCACTTATTGTTAATGTTTTACATAGCTATACCTGCAAACGTGATCTAGCAGGACTTCATTTTCCACTTTAAGCAATACTGATTCAATCTATTTACATTCATTTGTATATGACATCCATTCAGGTCAAAAGACACTACAATGTGGTAATGTACTGTATATCATTGGTAATATACATTATGATAATAAGGATCAAACAGCTGTATGCAGGTTGGGTGAATGGCTTTATATTTTAAGCAGCATCTGTGCCGATAAGCAGCAGTTCTGGATGCACAATTGGCCACTGGGACGTAAAAGAACAATCTGCATGTGTTCACCCGCTATCCTAAAACTAATCTTAAACCACTAGCTTTTTGGATTTGTGACAGCATATAAATACATTCTGCTTTAAAACATCAATAGGATACTATAAGTCACAGTGAATTAGGTGAAATTCAAATGTGCAGTAAGTTCAACAATAAGTAGTTGTTCAGTTTTGCCATAGCTTCTGTTTACAATTTCCAATAACTTACTTGCATTTCCAAGGCAAATGCATGTTACTTATCAATTCATCTCCAAGGTAAGCCTGTGAAATGAATGAGTGTTGCACATCTGGATCATTTCATAGTTCATACGACACAATCAAAGTTAGACCATATGATATAATCAAAACATAAAGCTTTGAAATCATTCAGATAATACAGACTCTTATTAGCTTTGCCCTTCTCCAGCTGTCCATGGCAGTAACAGTGTTATCGAACTCAATCTAGTGGACTTACTGAGAGCTGTGATACTATAAAAATGTGATGACTATGCAGTGGTTGTGATAGAAAAATTATTATATTGGATTTGTAAAGGTCTTTGCTTGAATACAGGTCACCAATACATGCGTTTTCATTTGTCTGATACCCTATCACGCATAATAATAAAAATGTAGTTTCCATACATTAGTGTGTCAGATTTTAAAGACCATCTCTTGCTTTGTTACTAGACGTTAGGCTCGCCATACACTATACAATTTTCTGTCCAATTTCGGCCCAATTTCCTTTAGATTTACCATCAACTATGTAGCACAAGGGCCTGCCTAATTGGATACAACTTAAAATGTTGTTCAAGTTTGACCTCCTATTATATGGTTTTTGGTAATTCTAAAGCAAAATTCTTAAGAAAATTGTATAATGTATGGCCAGCCATAAAATCCAAGTGGCGTTCTCCTCTGGGCTGCCTAATTGGATACAACTGAAAATGTTGTTCAGGTTTGACCTCCTATTATATGGTTTTTGGTAACTCTAAAGCAAAATTCTGAAGAAAATTGTATAATGTATGCCCAGCCTTAAAATCCAAGTGGCATTCTCCTCTAGGCTGCCTAATTGGATACAACTGAAAATGTTGTTCAGGTTTGACCTCCTATTATATGGTTTTTGGTAACTCTAAAGCAAAATTCTGAAGAAAATTGTATAATGTATGGCCAGCCTTAAAATCCAAGTGGCGTTCTCCTCTAGGCTGCCTAATTGGATACAACTGAAAATATTGTTCAGGTTTGACCTCCTATTATATGGTTTTTGGTAAATCTAAAGCAAAATTCTGAAGAAAATTGTATAATGTATAGCCAGCCTTAAAATCCAAATGGTGTTCTCCTCTGGGCTCTGAGTATTGATTATTGAAGATCTAACCCCAGTCACTAAAATCTTCTATACATTGCCTTGAAATAGTATTCATACCCCTTGAAATTTTCCACATTTTATCCACGTAAACGGAAATGTATTTTATTGGGATGTTATGTGATAGACCAACACAAAGTGGCACACAATTGTGAAGTGGAAGGAAAATGATTTTCAAAATTTTTTTACAAATAAATATCTGAAAAGTGTGGCGTGCATCCACTTCATGTTGGTCACATAAAATCACATAAAATTCCACTAAAATAAATTTTCGTTTTTGGTTGTAACATGACAAAATGTGAAAATTTTCAAGGAGTGTGAATACTTTTTGAAGGCACTGTAAGCTTGAACATGTTAATGTTGTTTCAAAAGTTGTTTTCAATTTATTTAGCTTTCATAAAAATAATACCTGGGTGATCCTTTTACAAACATCCTTGTAGAGGCACTACATGTTTTATGTAATGACAAATGTCTCCCAATTGAATTCCCGAGTTGTAAACCTGTCACATTATCCCGTTGTGGAGGATACAAGCGGCTATGCTGACATACAGGGTTTGATTTACTAAAGCTGGAGAATGCACAATCTGGTGCAGCTGTGCATGGTAGCCAATCGGCTTCTAACTTTAGCTCGTTCAATTAAGCTTTGGCAATAAACCTGGAAGCTGATTGGTTTCTATGCACAGCTGCTCCGGATTTTACACTCTCCAGTTTTAGTAAATCAACATCACACCGTGTAGGCATGGTCTACTGTTGTCGCTATCAGGAAACTGGTCCACAGCAATGACGTGCAGTAGATGCTGAAACATATGCATATTGACAAGGAGTAATTAAAGGAAGCTGAAGAACA